>NC_057391.1:36708621-37027436 GCF_019320065.1 Cervus canadensis
AAACTTGAGATGAAAAATTTTAAATGTGAACTTAAAAAAATACAAGAGGGTAAGTAATGTTAAAAATTCTTTTAGAGGATTTGGAGGCCACTGTCTGGGAGTTAAGAATCCAGCGTCTACAGTGCCTGCTCCCACCCTGCGGTACCGATCAACCTCTGGAAATGCATCTGTACTGCTCCGCCTTTACAGGGAATCTTTGATGTGGCCAAAAAAAAAAAAAAAAAAAGACTAAAAAATAAACCAAACCCTCCCCCGCGTGCCCTGCCCCGGGGCTCTGGACGCCGGGCCAACAGGGCTCAGCCAGCCCTCCGCCCCTCCCCGCGAGCAGCCACCGAGCCCCACGCTCCCCCTCCGCCCCGCCCGGCCCGCCAGCCCGGGCCACCTCCTCCCCGCCCCCGCCGTCCAGCCCCGGAGTAAATAAACCACCGGGCAGGGACCCAGACAATGGGCTTTGGCGAGGAGTTAATGGGCTGGGCCTCTGGCGTTAGCCGAGTGTGACCGGAGCTGGCAGGGGGCCTGGCCTGGCGCCAGCATCGATTACGCCTAGACGGAGCCAGGGCAGACTTGGCACGGGCGGGCCCCACAGCTGGCAGATTCAGTCACCCCGGCCACGAGGGCATGAGGCCTGCCCCGGGGGCTGCTGCCACCCGCTGGCCGGGCCCCAGCCAGCTGCAGGCGTCACTGTCGGTGGGGAAGGGCCGCCTGTGGAGGCTCCAGACCCCCGGCTCTGACCTTTGGTCCTCCCCAGGGGACTGCCCTGATAGAGCCTCTTCCTGTCCCTGGCTGCCTCCGAGGCTCACAGTGGCCCCGCGGATGGGGGTGGAGGTGGGGGTGGGGTGGGGAGTCGGGGATGGGACGGTGAGAGCGGGAGGAGCACGGGAGGTTTCTAAGCTTGGCTGGTGTCTGTCAGCAGGAAGAGCAGGTGAAGCAGCCCTCCCTTCTGCTCTCCAGATTGAGGCTTGCTTTTCCTGTCCCTCGAAAACCCTGCAGGGCCACTTGGCTCAGCTCCACCTCAGCTCCCCCACCCTGAAGAGGGAGTGGGAGGGGTGGCAGGGAAACCAAGCCTGGCTGCTGTGAAGCTGTTAGCTTTGCAGTTTATGAGTGGGGGCTTGGCTGGGTGCAAGGGAAATTCTTTGCTTTCTTAAGTTTACTTCTAGCTCCCAGACTTCCCTGGGCAGTGAAGTATAGTATAACCCTTCACCACCACACGTGTCTCCATCTCAAGTTGACTCTTCAGTCTGTTCAGAGGAGATCTATGCTGATCACAGTCTTGCTGATTGGGTCTGACATCAGGGACATCATCCTGCCGGGCAGAGTCTCTACATTTTAGTGAGGGGTCAGTCCATCTCTCCCCTGAGATGTTCAGAAAAATAAACCTGGAGGAGAGAAAACACCTGGCTACATGCCCAGAGTGACAGTCCCTGCTCCCTGAGGCCTGGGGTGGAAAGCAGGGAGGTCAGGTCCTGTGACAGCCTGATGGTCCCACATCCTCAGAGATGCAGGCGCACAAGTGCATCCCAGCACAGTAATAGGAACCCTAACCCCACTGTGACCCAGAGAGGGAGGTTGAAACAGGGAGTGAGAGAGGCATTTGAAACAGCCCTCTGACAGCAGAGGAAGAACAGCAAGTTCTCATGCCATCTTGAGTTCTCTTTCTAACCCTCAGTTTCCCTCACTTCCCTCTTCAAGCTCTGGGACTGGATCCTCTACTTTTCTGTGACCTGTTCTCAGAGGGATCTGATAGTGGAATGACTGACTAGCTGAGGGTGGGTGGGTTGGGATGGGGTGGGAGTGGGGGGTGGGGGATTGGGAGGGGGATGTGCTATCCATCTAGTGATCTAGTGCTCACCACACTGGGGACTTGCAGCCTCTGGACTGTGAAAAACAGATGCAGTGACAAGTAAGAGACACACTGGTCTGCACTCAGGGTAAGTGTCCAGGCATTTTGGACAAAGGGAGGAGTAGTGGGAGAGATGACTTTCCTGTAAAACAAGTTTGGACATTTGATGGAGAAATAGAAATACATACAATTCATCCCCCCCTCAACCACTGCACTTACTTTTTTAGTGTCCTTTGAGGACCTACAAAAATCACTTAGGTCGTTTAGGAACATAAAATGTGCTGTGTATAACTTGGCTCATAAAATTGTCACCTTTGTTATATGGTTTTAGAGATGAGAAGGCCTGTTAAAAAGTTAAAAACGTGTTGTTAATGGAGAGTCTTTATTTTTCCCCAGTATTTTTTAAAAACCAAAAGACTCCTCAGGGAGTCTGACTTTTTTTTTTTTTCCCCCACTCTGCCCTTCACTTTTATAGTCTGGACTCATCCTTTTGGCCCAGAAGCTTGCAGGCCTTTCACACTGGATAACCTCCACATCCAGGGCCGGTTTCACAGACCTGTGACCTGAGCAGCCACATAGGGCCCCATGCGTGCTTAGAAGAACCTGCACTTGGTTTAATAGTCTGCTGTCGCCATCTTAAAACTTTTCATCACATTTTAACAATGGGCCTGCATTTTCATTTTGCACTGGCTCCCACAAATCACATAGTAAGTTCTGCTCACATCCTGCCAGTCCCCCCACCTGAGGCCAGTGCTGACCTTCCCAATCCCTCACGGCTGGGCCTCATCAGCACAGTATCTCCCCAGGGGCCTGGATGACCTTGCCCTTGCTTAACTCTCCTTCTTCTGTGCCAGCCCCTGCATTCCTCGCCGGATCCTCCACTGTCCGTGGCCAGCTCTTTGGCATCTACATCTTACATCCCCCTTTCCTCTGGCTCTGGTGATGCCAGGAAGCCGACAGCCCCATGAGCCTGTTTCCAGCCGGGGGTCAGTCTGAGCAGCCAGGCTTGCTTACCACACCAGCTGGGATTCCCCTCCAGAAGCATGCCTCGCACAGAGTGGGCAACCTTCAAAGGAGCCACGTCTTCCTGGTTGCTGCCTTTGCATCCTGATCCAGTCTGATGGTGTTTTTGCACTTTTCCTGTCAGCTTGGAGGGGAGAAGTTCAAAGAGACTCTGTCTTCCTTTCTGGCTTCCTTTGCAGACAGAGCAGCTTTCTCTCTGCGGCTCCCCTGCCCCACCTCTCTCAAGGAAATTGGTGTCTTTCCCACTTCTTCCCTCCCCCGCAAAAGGTTCATTCCTAAGGGTTATACTGAAAGCAGGTATGTTGGGGGGGGTGGGTTCTGAAGCACAAGGCAGCTCAGAGTTCAGTCAATACCCTGGCTTGGGGGTCTCTTTGCCAACACTCTGCTATAGAGTTAGACACTCGGTGGCCTGGAGAGAAAGGAGGGAAAGAGAGAGCACCTGGAGCTAGGAGAGCATTAGCTCCTCTCCCTAGAGCTCTTGCATCGCCAGTTCTGAAAGCAGGTAATGGATTGTTTATAACTTGCTTCTCCTGTTCACACTTCCTAGGGACCAGTGACAAACAGGAGTTTGCCCCACATGCCTCCTTCCTGCGGGAGAAGCTTTGCAAAGAAGTTATTCACTGGGAAGAACCTTGGATCCCAGGGGTCTTGGAAGGGGCTTCTGGGCCCAGAATGTGTGGCAGGCACTCCCAGCCCAGATTGGGAGTTCCCTGGTTCTCTCAAGGCATATGTGCTGCTCGGCACTGAACTTGGCCAATCTAACTCAGAAGACCTAGCACAGTGCTCAGGACCTGCCCACGTGCAGTTAACACCACGCCTCCTTCCCTGTTCTCCCTCCCTCCTCCTCTATCTATTAAGATGGTCAGCAGGACCTGGGGGTAGAAGTGCCTTGCCTGCTCTTCCCATGCCAGCCATAACCACTCATAGAAGGAGAGCCTGCCAGGCCCAGGGACAAGCCCAGGGCTTCGAGTCTACCCTTCCAGATCAGCACTGAAGCTAGCCAGACACAAACTGTGTGCTGTCCCTGGAGATGGGAACAGGACTAAATAAGCAGGACTGCAAGCAGGCCAGGAGATGAGGTGAACAGCAGGCCTGCATCAGCAGGAACACTCTCTGAAAATCAAAATCCTAAGAGTTGAGGGAACTGGTTTCCAGAGAGGTTCCAAAGGAGAAGCCTCGTGGAGAAGACTCAAACAGTAGAGGAATATCTGCTGGGGCTCCGGGGAAAGAGGGGTAGCACCGAGGGTAGGAGAAGAACAGAGGAGCAAACCAGGGCATTCAGCAAGTCACTTGCCTGAAAAGGAAGAAGAGTAAGGTGGGAACTTCCCTCTAAGCAGGACTGTCAAGCTGCCGGGTAAAAGTGGAAGGGGAAGGAGATCCAGAGGACAGGAAAATCACACCATAGAATCAAAGTGATTCACTTTGAGCCTAATGAGGAGAGGAGGGGAATAGAGTATGGGGGGGAGGGGGAATTTTAGCCACTTTAGTCAATCGTGTGACCAGGCAGTGCTGGGGACTTTCCTCACTGAATTAATGCAGATGGACTTGGAATACCCTTTGTGGCCAGAAATGGTTAGCTGTGCACAAATTATGTCCCCTTCCATATCATGGAGGCTGAGACCATAAAGAATCTGCCTAAATCACCAGAGACCTGGGTTTGATCCCTGGGTCAGGAAGATCCTCTGGAGAAGGGAATGGCTACCCACTCCAGTATTCTTGCCTGGAGAATTCCATGGACAGCAGAGTCTGGTGTGCTACAGTCCTTAGGGTCATAAAGAGTGGGACACAATGGAGCAACTAACCCTTTCACTTTTACTTTCCATAGCATGCAGGTGATGCTGGGAAGTGCCCACCCAGCCAGGAGCTCTATCCCTCAGTTTTCCTGGCATAAGTACAGTGCCATGTGACTAGAGCTCACTAATAGAAAATGAATGGAGCTGGTGAGTATCATTTCCAAGCTGATGTGGTGAAGAAGCAGACATGCCTTCTTCACCCTCTCTTCACCCATAAGTAGGGGCTTTTTAAGGTGCATGCTGAAGCTAGATGAGTGACAAGCTAGAAGGAGTCTGGATCCCTGAATCACCCATCGAGTACCCACATTAGACAGCTGTGTATGAGAAATAAACTTTTGTGTGTTAAGCCCTTGAGATTTGGCCACGGGGTTGCTATATAATATAGCAGTTAGCATTCCTAATATCTCTGACCTAGATATTACACTTATAGAAATCATCAGAGATGCAAAGATTTAAAGAGCCAAAGAAGAATGAGCAGAACCTTAAATGGTTATGATCTCAGTGAATACTGCATTGGACTTTGAGATATGGGAATGGGAAGTGGGCAGCTGAGGAGAAAAAAAATAGATTGGGCAATTGCACTGTAGTACAAATCCTGATAGCTGTGGTGGGAAGAAGGAAGAATAGCAGCTGAGAAGAAAATAAGAAAACTGATCAACAAGGCTGGTGGTTATTAATAACAAGTGCATAAACTGAACCATCTGTGCAAACATTTTGGAAGAGGTTGGTGAACAAATTCTGGCATGGGAATACTTTGTTAATTGTGATTGGTGGTAATCAACATTTTTTCCTAAGAAATCCTTTGTTGTATAATAAATTACCTTTTATATCTTTTACCTTTTATATCTAGAGTTTTCCAGCCCAAGTACCCCAACACTAGGGTTTTCAGGAATCTGAAATCTTTTCTTCTCCTTCCCACAAGTGATCCTTCTCACCATCCTCTCTGGCCCCAGGCAGTGATGGTAGTATTGGTAGAGTAAGCACTAGTCCTGGAAGTTATGTCTAAAATATACTTTATTTGTATGTTGCTTATATTGGGTTGGCCAAAAAAAGTTCATTTGGGTTTCTCTGTCACATCCTATGGAAAAACCCTGATGAACTTCTTGGCCAACCCAATACTTTCAAATTACTTTCAAATGCATTTTCACTATTTTGTAGAATTGTAATCCCTACTGCAGACAGTATCTTCCAGATTGGTGACACTCATATACACCAGAGTTGATATTCAAAGTTCTATCATTTCATTTTTTTTTAAATAGTAACTTCAAATATGGGCAGAGAATGAAAAAAAATAATAAAAAATTGTTCCCCCTTGTTAACTCTGTTAGTCAGGATAGGCTAGGGTATGCTGCAGTAATAAAGTAACTCTGAACACAGTGGACACAACAAGTCTTCTTTCTTTCTTATGTTATGTGTTCATTCCAGGGTGGCCAGGGGCTCTGTTCCACATAGTCCTCAGGGACCCAGGTTAACAAAGGTTATACCATGTGGTAGCGGCACTACCTGAATAAGAGTCCTCCTCAAGTCACTGGAACAAGGGAAGAGAGTTAAAAAATGGCTCACAGATATTTTCTGCTCCAACCTGGAGGTGATGCACAGCATTTCTGCTTCTACTTCACTGCTCAGAAATTGTGACATGGCCCGCCTACAATGCAGGACTAAATACAGTGTTTAGTGAGCACCAGTGTCTTTGCTATAATTACTATGTCTTCTCCCATCTTGTCTGCCATTTCCTCTCTGGGACTGCCTGTTTTCTAGTCATCTTTATGTACGTACAACACTCTTAAACTTTCTGAGATTGCACTAGGACAGAGACAGCAAACGTGTGCTGTCATTTCCTCCTCATGCCCAGCAGACAGCACTGATTAATCAAGGCACTCTTTTCTGCTATGTGTAGATTCACCATCAGAATCCTTCCCAACCCAGGTGGCTGCCAGTTTGTCAGTGTTATCACTTGAGATGAAACTTATTTGCCATTCCCTGTGTTGGAATTTCACTGACCCCTTGAACAGAGACCTGGTTTTTTTGGCTCTGTCCCCTACTGCTTTCTTTGGGGATGGACATGAGACCAACAGACACTTATTTCTGATTTCTATACTGTTTACAGATATCTAATCTGGGGCCTCCTGTGTTACCAGCGATCTCAGGCTCTGGTATTTTTCTCTTCAACTTCTACCACTTTGATCAGGGTAAAAAACAATCAAAGGAAATTTGACTTCCTTCACAGCTAACATGGGCTAACACAAAGACAGAAAGAAAAGAAATCTTTAGGGAAAAAACAGAAACTCAGGTCCTTCTGACCCAGAACTTTGAAATGGATCGGTCCAGACCTCCTCTCCAGCAGCCTCTGAAGTTTCACAAGTCACTCCCTTAGACCAAGAAAGGGAATTTTTCCTTCCTATTTTCAGTAGCATGGAGTGAAGAGAACATCTTTTGTTTAAAAAAATATATATATAAATTTAAAAATAAAGATAATACTCCTTTCCTTAAGAGTTAAAAAAAAAAGCAGGATCACAATAAGAAAATTCAGAATGTCCTTCCCCTCAACCATTAAAACTTGGCTCACCATTTTGTTTCTTGCAAGCTTTGTCCTGAGCCCCTGGGGTCTCTGGTGAGAGACACTTCAGAAAATAGAGAAGTTGGGGCAGGCTGTCGGCTTCCTTGTGTTTTGTTTTGGTTTTTTTTTTTTTTTTCCCTCTAAGCTGTTTCCCAAAACTTCTTGAAGTCCTCACATTGTACAAAGTGAAGATTTGCTCTCTTACACCAAGTAGTCGAGAAGTCTCTCCCAATTGAAGTTTCACTACCGTTGCTGTTTGGAATTGGCTCAGCAGACGTAAACAGGGTCATCCGGGGCCAAAGAGGGTGGGTGTTTAGTTTTAAAGCTCTGGGGTTAAGAGTGAAAGCATGTGACTCCAGCCTGGCCAGAAACAGAGAAGCCTTTGTGTGCAAGAAGCGAGCAATAGGCTGTCCTGAGGCTAAACACAGAGGAACCGGGAAAGAGAGCGGCTGACACAGGTTTCAGGGGTCTGACAGGATGCCACTGGAGGGAGATTAACTCTTTGTGTCAGGCTCCAAGGCTTCCGTGAGGAGAGCTTCTATTTGTGGCTCATGGTAGAGCAGAGGACCTCAAAAATAAATAAATGAATAGAGCTTCCGTGGCCTGCAAAGGGACACAAGTACTCCTATAGCCAGTATGGGGAAGAGGCAGGCTGAAGCAACTGAAAGCAAGAGCAATGTCCAGGGGGAGAGTTTTTGATGAATTAGGCACCAGAACTTCCTTGGAATCCTAACATCTAAACACTGTTCCTGGGCCAGTGCTTCCCCCAACTCCTCCCATTCCTTGTTGTGGATGGCCAGGACGAACCAGAGAGGGCGACACGGCAGCCTGGACTACATCTCTCCCCTCAATGCCCCCCTCCAGGGGAGGAGAGTTGGCACTGCCAGAGAAAGGCTGGCAGGTTGTTGGCTCAGCCCACCCTGGCTGTACCCTCAGGCACTTGCAGCCCACGGCAGCATCATTCACCATGGGCTTGGGTGAGCTTGGGTTCTGCTCACAGCCAGTACTGAGCCTGACCCACCGTCCTATACTGCTCATAGCCCGTCTGCCCCAGTGCCAGCATGCCCTTTCCCTGACCCCACCTCTGCCCAGAAATCACTGCATTCAATCTTACTAAAGTGAGCAAGTCAAGTTTCCTGAAAGTCTGCAAAAATCTGACTTCTAGACTTCGGCAGGGGAGGAAAAGGAAACAAGATTCATTTTGCCACTTAACGCCTGGACCCATGGGACTCAGGAGGAGTTCAGAAATAAATATGGCGGAGAATGGCCTATCTCACTGAATATCACGTTGGTACTCATTCCATTCCTTCTGTTCTTATTCATCACTCCTTCCTTCCACAAAAGTTTCTGAGCATCGTGCAAGTGTCAGGTTCTTTGCTGGATAGTGGGGATAGAGTGGTGAATGAGACAGACCAGTTCCTGCCACCAGGAGTCTTGTCTACACAGGCACACAGTCATTCACATGCTAATCAAGAAAATGCTGGTTCCCGTTCTGGGTAAATGGTGGCTGCCAGTGGCAAGAGGCGGTCCTGATGGTATGACATCCATTCTTACAGGCGAATTTCAGTTTCCTCAGTTGAGGAAATATCACCAGCAGCACATTGAGCAGTATCCAGCCTTAGTGCTCCAGCAAAAGGCTCACTCATTGCAGGTTTGATCTACCAAACTCAGGGCTGATCTACCAGACTATTGTCGCTGTTTAAGCCAGTACTCAGCCCACTTGAGTGTGTGTGGTGTGTGTGTGTGTGTGTGTACGTGTACAGTCCCTGTAAAGTTTGTACCTGGCGCTCAAGGGCACTCTGGGCAAATGTAATGATGTGTCAGAAATGAGGTTGCTGCCAGGCACTGATCCCTCTCCACTTCAAAGGCAGAATCACCAGGCAGAACCCTGGACTCACTCAGGTATAAAGCAAGAACCTTTTATCAGGGGTGCCCAGAGTTCCCAGGCCTTTCACCTTGGCAGCTCCTGGGTCTCCCATGGCCACGGGCCATGCTTTCCTTCATCATCAGCGTCCAGTTGCTTCCTGCCAGCTCCTTCAGCACGATCCTCCGAGACACCTTCATCAGAAGCCCCCTTCCTCCCTGAGTTTATAGGAAGGTGCCCAGACTCACTGCCCCGCTTCAAGCTAGATGAGATCGAAGGGCTACAACACTGTCACAGCTTCAGTCCCCTGTGCGCTGATGGAGAAGTGGGCGTCTCTGAAATCAAGACTGCAGTAAACACAGTCCCTCCAGCGATGACGCCACTCTCCCTCACAGTGGACACAAGGGTGAAGTGTCTGGGAGGGAGGATCACTTCTTGTGGGATAAGCAAAGGCAAGTGAAGAATGAGGAAAGAGCTTGCTTTGGTTTCTGAGTTTTTGCATTACTTGTTCTTTTGCTTTTGTCCTTAGAGTCCTTAAATCTGGAAACTAAGAGACCAAGTAACCTGCCTGGGATCTGACACAAAAATCCTTGAGTCTGTGCATTCTGTGCCTTCTCCTGAGGAGAGGATTGGTATACAGTTCCAGCAGAATCTCTTTTAAAAGAGCTTAAGACCCAACAAAGAAACTGCAGAAGAAAATGCTGGGCAGGTCACAGACAGGCAGTCTGGTTCCACCCTAATGTCCAGATGAGGACACCAAGGACCAGAGAGGTGAAGTCACTTCCCTGCCCGAAGTCATTCAGCCAGTTGGTGACGGAGTCAACTTAAAAACCTGTCTCCCTAATCCCACCCAAGTGAACTTTTCACTGCTTCAGAGTAACTGGTTTTCTTTGGGACCTAATGTCGAGGGCAAGGATCACGCGTTTCTTTCAAATCTATGCATGGACTTTACAGTGGCGTCATGATGAAGGGCTCCTGGCAAGGGGCTCAGCCAGAGCCGTCAACTTGTTCAATGAACCTTGTCGTCTCACAGGCAGGGCTCGGCGTTAGTTCAAATGCTTGTGAGAGATCTGCCTACAGAGTAGCGTGGAGCCAGGGCACCTTTGAATGGTAGCAAAGCCACAGCCAGACTGGATACCACTTACATCAGGACTCTCACCCTCCTTTCAGGGCAGTTCCAATTCTAATTCCATTCAGACCCTTCCCACTTAGGGCAAAAACTTCTCCAGGAAAGCAGGGGGTTAAGGGCAGAATGACTGCTTTCAGGGTCCAGTGGAGTCTCAATTTCCACAGGGACTGCTTCTAAGGCTTCCTGTAAGACCAAAATCACAGGAAGTGAAAATTGCCCTTGAAAATCCTGTCAGACACCCATGAAGCACAACAGGATCACTGCTCAGGAAACCCCAGCCAGCCAGCTTTCCTTCAGGTTGGAAGAGAGTCCTCTTGCCTCGGTTGAGCAGCCGAGGAAACCAGACATTTAGAGCCAGACTGGACCAGAAAAAAGCATCTTTGAGGGATAAGATGCTGGTGTGATAAGAGGTCATGCATGTTCCTATGTCACATCCTATGTTCCTATGTTACACTCACTCCAGGTACCACATGTTCCCTGCATGCAGGGCCAGAGACCTGTCTGCTGCTCTACCTTAGCGAATGTACTTCTCTCTCCCCGTTCCCCCACCTCACTGAACTTGTGTAGTGTAAACTGAATGGGTGCTCCAGGAATCTCCATCTTTATACTAGCCTCTCAACATACTGCCTCCTTGGGCTGCTACTTCCTGACCCATAGAAACTGTGAGATGATAATAAATAACTGTGAGATGACTGGTGGCTTTAAGAGGTTTACGTGCGCGCATGCTCAGTTGCTCAGCTGTGTCTGACTCTCTGTGACCCCATGGACAGTAGCCCACTAGGCTCCTCTGTCCATGGGATTTCCCAGGCAAGAACACTGGAGTAGGGTGCCCTTTCCTCTTCCAGGGGATCTTCCCGACCTAGGGATTGAACCCACGTCTCCTGCATTGGCAGCTGGACTCTTTACCACTTGAGCCACTTGGGAAACCCTTTAATCAGTTACATTTAGGGATAATTTGTCATGCATAATACACATATAAGAATACACATACAGTAGAGAAGGAAATGGCAACCCATTCTATTCTGATCCATAGAAACCCAAGTTTCTATGGGTCAGAATACTCATACAAGGGGGACTGGAAAGGCTAAGAAATGAATATGAACTGGATAGAGTAGAACAAGTTTTCCAGTGGAGAGGGGTGGAATGGAGTCTGTCTTTTAGAAGGGTCCCCTGGCAGCGGAGAAGGAGCTGAGGGTGCGGCAAGATAGGGAAAGAGACCAGGTAGGGGCTTGCAGTTGTCCAGGGAAAAAGCTGACCCTGAAACAGGGTAGCAGAGGTAGACAGAAGATAGGTGCGGGGGCTATTTCCAGATAAGAATGGTCAGAGCTTATTGGTCATCTGCCTACAAATCATAATAATAAAAATAATAATATTAATAGCTAATATACTTTTAAAAATGAACATGTAACAAGCACTATTCTAAGTCCGTTACACAGAGTCACACATTTAATGCTCACAACAAATTTATGAGATTATTATCATCTTATTTTACAGACGAGGAAACCGAGGCACAGAGAGACTATGTGACCTGCCCACTGTGGCTCAGCTGACAAACAGCAGGGCCTGGGTTCAAGCGTGGGCAGCTGTGCCTTTAACTTCTCACTGGACTTCTGGAGGGATCAGAGAGAGAATGGAGGGCCTGGCTGGGACAGGTGAGCTATCAGGTTTCTAGCTGGGCACCTCAGTGCAACCTCACCTAAAGCAAGCATAGACGACTTGAAAGAAAGTCATTTCTGTCACAATCACCTAATACCCCACGAACCTCAGAGGAGCTGCGTTAAGGGCGCAACTGCAACCCCGCACGTGAAATGTAGAATAACATCCGGATATGGCACCAGGCCCCACTTCTACCACACTCCAGTAAAAATAAACCTTGCTGTCCAAATATAGAGTGGTTAGAAGTGCCATGTTTTACAGGAGAAGAGGCAGTTATTTGGCATTAAAAATAGATGAGTTTTGGCTTCCCTGCAGATCTGGGCAAGAGCACTGCAATTTCCAAATGGAAACCAAGATGGATGGGGTGAGACCCACTCTGACTGACTCAGCCATTTAAAAAGTCCCAAGAGAAAACTGCATCCCTTTTCTGGGCCTCAGTTTTCTCCTCCTTAAAACAAAGAGGTTAGACAAGACAACTGACATCACTTCAAGTGCCCACTTTCTATCAGGCTAGGAACCAGAGTCCAAGGCTGGTCCTCAGAGAGTCAACACCTTCCCAGGTCATGGGGGGCCCAGCACAGGCGGAGTGAGTTGGCCCTTCGGTTCACAGCTTACTGCTGTGAGTGGTTTTTCCCAAGGATTTTTAGAACTCTGTCAAGCGCTTTAATCTACCCCTTTGAGTCAGACACATTGTTAATCCTCAAAGACAAGCCAGGAAGTCCTCCTACAACTGGCCTACCTTGTGAGATGCTACCTTGATAAAAGGAAAGCGAGGCCTAGGATGACAGGGGTGGGGAGTTGTGCGTAGGGGCCACAAAGGGTACTTCTGGTCACTAAGGCTGCCATTGCCAAGGGCTGGCCCCAGGGCAAACCCTTTGTCCACACCCCCTTTAATCCTGCAGGGCAGGCACGCCAGTAATTTACACACAGAAAAACTGAAGGCTCAGAAAGGTTATTTGACTTGCCTATGATCATTCACCTGGTGGAGGCTGGAACTGAATCCAAATCCAGGTCTGGATCCAAAGTTTGTGTTTTTCCACTTCATGGGGCCTCTGCTGTGCTTCTTGTGTGATCAGAATGTCTCTTCACTACCCTAAGAGGGAAAGGAAGTCCTGACAAAAGCTGGGGTCCTGGGCGGGGGTGGGGTGGTGGGGGTGGGGTGTCACTCATGAGGGCAGTAAGAAGCAAGTTGGGAGAAGCAAGTTGGGAATCTCTAATCCGTTAACAGACCCCCTTGCATTTTGACTACACCTTGGAAAAGACCAGCTTTGCTTTAAATGGTTTTATTAAAAACTGTACCAATTGATGGGGATAAAGATATATACACATATATGCATGTGAAGAACACAAAGCCAAATATTCGGTACAGGTTTAGAAACAATGAGTTCCCATCCCCTCCCTCTCTTCTGTTGTCTCTCTCCCAGAGGCAGAGCACAGTGAACCCAGGACAGCTAACCTGGGAGGGACAAAATACTACATTCTCACTAGGTCTCCCCCCACAGACCTTGTGGACCCAGGGATGGAGCAACCTGCTGGGCGATGCTCACAGAGCAGGGAGAGGCGCTGGTCTGCTGAGCAGAGAGAAGGGCAGGGCAGACTAGGAGCCTGCAGCCTTCAGCACCTTCAGCCCAAGAGGCTGATACATCTGTGAAGCGCATGGCTTGCTCTGCTGTTCCCTCAAGGCTCAAAGTGCCCACCAGCCTTGGACACCCACTGCTCAGTGTCCCCAGGAGGCTTCACAGGCTAATGAGTTAAGGAGTCAGCCTGAGTTGTCTCTCACCATGTTGTCCCCACCCACATACAGAGGGACCCTACAGCACCAATGTGCAGAAGCCCCCACAGAGCCAATGTGCCTGCTTCTGCTATCCCTCACTTGCCCCACCCCACTTCATCAGAACTCTCTGCATGCTAACCAGGACAATCACAGTGGCTCCCCAGCCCCCAAGTGGAGGAGGCCCTGGTTGGACCATGTCCCTCCTTGCCATGTCCAACCCATCCTTGGATGAGGCTGGGCTACTGGGGACAGAGAGACAAGTCAGCTGGGCCCCTCTGAGCATTCAGGACATGCCTGTCACATAAGCCCCCTGCCCTGGGAGCTTGAGGAAGGTGATCCTTGGACTAAGCAAGAAAAGGCCCCAGGGGCAGCCTTCCATCAGCCCAGGCTTTGAAGCAGGCAAACATAGAGGCCCAGCTGAGTCCAGGAACTGTCTGAGTGAGTCAGACAGCTGGCCTGAGGGGGTTCCCTCCCTAGTTCTACCACCTTCCAGAAGCCCCTACTCTGGGGTTCTTCATGAGGAGAGTTGTTTTGACCCTGAACATCAGGCTTCCCTTCCCTCCAGGGCAATTCCTACCAGGGAAGAGTTTCCAGTCCCTCTCCCGAACCCCACCCTCAGCAAACCACAGAAGCTCCACAAGTCTTCTGTCCGTTACAGGTCAGGAGCCAGGTCAGACTCTCCCTCCCTCTAACTGATTCTAAACCCCTTCACTGGAGACAGCCAAGCTCCTGGGGGTGGGGGCTGGGGAGAGGGAGCCCAGGGGCAGGGACGGGTCTCCTGAGGTTGAACTTGAGGAATGTTCAGACCAAGTCACCAGGCAGAGGGGGAAGAGGCCAGTCTAGATCACTACACCAATTAAAAACAGCCTATTCTACCTGCTGGGTTCTGGCGGGAAGGCAAGGAGGGGCGTTTCACATTTGGTTCTGGCTTGCTTGGGATAGTGAATTAGCTCCTGGCTTCATGGAATATGGAGACAGTGCAGTCAGACCACCCTCTACCCAGCCCCAGGTGCAATGTTCAACTGAGCTTCTCAAACTGTGGGCTCAGTTCTCAGGACAGGCCACTGGACATCCTGCTCAGCCCAGCAAGGTCTCTTGAGGCCAATGGCTTTGCCTAGGCACCAAGGCCTGGACCATTTATTTGCGCTCTAACTCAGCTCACATGGAAAGTCTGCTAAGAGGAGGTAAAAGTGGCTGGTAAAAATAATCCTGTTTTCTTATGTGTGCCACTCAAGGTATACCGGCACCCTGCCAGTCACAGCCTTGGTCCAGGAGAGGGAAAAATAACACATGTCCCATGCACATCAATAAAATGGTGTGAAGACCCACAGAGAAGGCTGGATTTCACAATGGTCAGCCTATCCCAGCACCAGTCTCCATGCCTGTTCCCTGGGTTCCTTCTTTTAAGAAGGAACCTATCTTCTTAGCAGACAAACCATGGTACACACCCTGAGAATACAATTCTGGCCAAGAATAGGTAGGTAATACCTCTAGAATATCCAAGCAGAACAAAACCAAGGCTGATGCACAGATTGAAGTCCTTCTTCGAGCCACTGTGAGCTCATAGGGCACCTTTGTGCAAATTAGGAAAGGCACCCTTCCTGTAAGTGGACACAGCCCGACACTAGGGCATACAACTTAGTGAGCAGAGCATGGGCTAGATTCTAGCTTCCATCCCCTTCCTCTGCCGGTGCCCTTGTGCAGTGAACAACCTGCCTGACCGTACATCCAGATCAGTGCGTCCTTCAACGGTAATGAAGACCTCCTCTCTGCACAATCAGAGGAGCTGGGACTCGTTCAGATATGAGAGTCTGCTCTGGACTCCTCCAGTTTCCTTGGGTAGCCCTGGGGCCTTCTCTGCCCAGGGAAGCCATCTTTTCTTCGGGCCTTGCTTCACCGTTAGCACCAATGTTAACTTTGCTCACATATGAAAAAATGATAATTTAATTTCTAGGTGTCTAGTTAACAGATTCCCTGCATCTTTTCAGATTCCCTGTGTCTGTTCTCAGAGCTGCCAGGCAGGCTGCTTTAAATTCTCTC
Organism: Cervus canadensis; assembly: GCF_019320065.1. Lineage (NCBI taxonomy): Eukaryota > Metazoa > Chordata > Mammalia > Artiodactyla > Cervidae > Cervus > Cervus canadensis. The sequence continues at coordinate 36,724,298 of NC_057391.1, forward strand.
CATTAGTGCCACAGCAGGGAGAGAAAAGAAGGAGTTCAGAGGCAGTGGTGATCCTGCTGAGTTCCAGAGCTTGCCTTTCTGGCCTGGCTGGAAGCTGAAGGAAGACGGGAAATGTGCACCCAGCTTTGACAGTTCCTCACTCTGATCACAGTCTGTTACTCTAAAAGACAGATTTCAGCTGACAAAGCCACTATGCTGGATTCTTCCTGGATCCCACTAGGTATGAGAAAGGAATGGGGATAAAAGGGAGGAGGTAACTGGTTTCCAAGGAAACCAAGGGGTCTGGGTTCCTCTAGGGCTTACTCTTATGGGTGGGATGGCCGCCTGGTTTCCCAGCACCTCCACAGTCCGGTCCTGTCTCTTCCGGCCCTAGAGTGCTGCTGTTGGGGGTGGGACGCAGTCTGTTGGCTGGCTCTTTGAAAAGAAGACCCGACAAAGGCACCAGCTGCTGGCTACAGCACATTGACTGGCTATTTGGCTCCTCCATGGTTGACATCCAGCCAGTCCTGGGCAGCCAGAGTGGGCAGTGGTTCTGCACCTCAGGACCAATCCTGGGCTTCCAAGTGGGACCAAGGCAGACGTGAGGCCTACCCAGAAGTTTGGTTCATTTTTGCGGCACTTTTTGAGGGTCCATGGAGAAACCCAACCCTCCCTGAGGTCTGCTGGAGATGACAGGGGCTGGGTAAGAATCCCTGAGCCCTTGGGGCGGGCGATGGCTGGGTCCAGTGAGAGCCCAGACATGGAGCTGGCTGACCGACCTAGTGAAGTTGCCATGCACAGCTGGAAAGCCCCTGGCTGAGGCCCTGTGGGGGGCAGGGGGGTGGTTAAAGCAGTGTGACCCGTCGGATAGGGGCTCCATTCATGGTGGAAGGCTGACAGGTTTGGTGGAACCACAAGGCTAATCCAGGCTCCTATCTCTTAAGTTCCTGTGGGAAAACTACAGTCCACTCGTGGGAGATCACTACCTGGTCGTCTTCAATAACCGATGACAGAAGGATCTACTTGTCCAAGCCCTTAGGAGGATCCACGTCACAGACACACCAGCCTCTATTTCAACAGTGTTTGACGAAGGCCCCCACTCCTGGTTGAGGCCCTGAACGGGGAAAGAGGTCCTGCTTGGGTATGTCTTATGTACACAGAGAAATTTTAAAAATAAAAACACAAAACAACAACTTCACAAGACGCAGTATCAGTCCTCGCCGATGTCCTTCCATGGTGCCCATGCGAAGGGGGCAGCCCAGCCTCACCTGGGACCTGCCCCATTCCTGTTCTCATCTCCATTCAAAGCAACGTTGTGTAGGAAGAGGAGGATCTGCCACCACACGCGATTTCGGTTCTGCTGGTGCTAAAAGAAAAAAAAAAGACGATGTAACTCCTAAATGCGACCTTAGATGACAGCTTATCATTTCCAGTGCAGAAGTTCAGATCCACACGTCCCAGAGCAGCACTTTAATCCCATCAGGACAACAAACTCGGGGACATGGGGGATTTGGGGGAGTGATGAGAAGTGGCGATGAGGGGGAGACAGCAGAGTTCTCCATGTACAATTGCAGTGTGAACGTTAAAAAGAAAAGACCAGGCTCTTTATGCACTGTGCACAAGAGGATTAAACTTTTTCCCCTGCTTGCAGGCTTTTCCAGAGTTTAGCCAAGTGCTGCTTTTAATCAGATTGGCTCCTGAGCTCCTCAAACCTCAGCTGCACGAACAACAAACTTTCTTCAGAAAGAAAGAGAAGAAGTGCCCCCCTCTCTCCCCCAACTCCAAAGTAACACAGAGAACAAGGGGGAAAAGGGGGGAGCCTCCATCTGCAAGTGATTTGACACTGTGAAGGTCAAAGGGTTAATCTTCCATTTAAACCACACTGCTGAGGCAGCAAAAATCTGATTTCATCCAGTGCAAACACGCACACACACAGACACACACAGACACACAGACACACACACACACACTTGGGCGCCTGCCCTCTCTCCCTTCCCAGCATCTTCAGCTCCGCGCTGCCCTTTTTATAGCTGCTCTTGACAGTAAGCCATAAATAATCCCTCTTGGAGCGCTTTCCTACTGACTGGAGCCAATTAAACGTTAAGCAAGAACATACTTGAAAACAAAACAAAAACAAAGAATGCACACTACTCTCTGGAGGTTATCCCAGGTCTTACTGTCAGGCAGGGAAGCTTGGGGCAAAGGTCAGGGGTCAGTGACTCACAGGATTGTGGCTGGTGCCCCACCCACACAGGTACTGGCAGAGGCCCGGAGGGGACTGAGGGGTGCTGGGAGAGGCGGTCTTTGTTCTCTCTTTATCTGCCAGGGCAGGAGGACGAGGCTGGGGCCCTCTCCACGGGGTTCTCAGTGGACAGGGGAATAAAAACCTAGTGTGCAAAAAGGGAGCCAGCACAGAGGCTGGACTTGGACTGCTGCAGCTGCCCGGGCAGCAATCACGTTTATGTGAGGTGTGCGTGTGTAGGGGGAGCTGGAGCCCCTGCAGTCTTTAACCACAGCCCCGGCCCCCACCAGGCAACTCCCAGTCAGCTGAGAAGAGGCTAGAGTAAGTCAGTGGCAGAGTTGGAAAGTAAGTCCCCAGAGCTCCTGGATTCCCAGAGCTTCCCAGGGACATCAGGCCCTGACCCCCCTTGACCTGTCCCCAGGCAACTGGGCAGGTTGCTGGGTTCCCTGTCACCCTGCCGGAGGCCACAGAGAGAGAGGAGAGGTGAGATGTCAACTGAGGCTGACCTCAGGGCTCTGTCACGTATCTGAATCCCCCCCGACAGCCACACCCCCCATCTGTAGCAACAGCATTGCTCTTTTCCCTGCAGAAGGGGAGACTGGAAAACCCAGAAAGCTGGAGGCACGGCTCCTGCTAGGAAGGGGAGGGAAGGCAGGGTGTGCCACAGAGGAGGCCTGGCAGACTGCAGAGACTGATGGCTTCCTTGTGTTTTGTAAACAAAGACGAGTAAAAAGAGGAAACACACCAGGCTTAACAAAATCTGGTTAGAGTAAAGCAGCGTGAAAACGGACTCAGCTGCAAACCTGAAGACTCAGGCCTGCCTGCAGCAGCTGGACAGAGCACCCCCTCCTCCTGTCTCCCCTCCTTAGTTGCTACCCAGGACAGGTGCAAAGGTCATGGGTGGAACAGGAGGAAAATCCAGGAAAAGACTGGTCTCTAGGGAGGCCAGTCTGCTGGAATTTAGAGGCTCCTCAGGTGCCTCTTTGAAAAGGCCAAGTAACAATAACAACCACAATCCAAATAGTCACTGTAAACTGAGTGTGTCAGGTTCTGGTTTATGTCCTTGGTTCTCAAAGTGTGGTCCACGGACCAGCAGCTTCAGCATCAGCTGGGAGCTTATAAGACACGTAGGTGTACTGAATCAGAATGCATTTTTTTTTTTAAGATTTTTTTTTTTATATGGGCCATTTTTCAAGTCTTTATTGAATCTGTTACAAGATCCCCAGGTGACTTTAAGACACATTAGAGTATTAGAAGAACTGCTCTACACACATTAAGCTCCTTTGATCCTCTCAACAACCTATGACACATGTATATGCTATCATGCCCATTTTACAGATGAGATCATTTAGAGAGTTAGGCAACTGGCTACATAGCTAGTAAGTAGCAGGGACTGGGTTAAATCAGACCACCTGGCCCTAGAGCAATGTCCTTACTCATTACCACTGTGCTCCAAGTGCTACCACTTACCTTTATACCAGAGCAGGCCCTCCATCTTCCTGTTCTCTAAATCGTCTCAAAACAGCTCAAGGGCCAAGGAAGGGAGATCACAGTTCTACGATTTGGGGCCTGAACCAATGCCATCTCCGTAGGCCTCAATCTCTCCCCATTCCCCTAATGGAGGCCACTTACTGCTCTGGGTAACTTCCTGGGCCCATGGTCTTTGCAGATAAAGCAAGAAAGAATCCTCACTCTAATCATGGCAGGTCCTAGGGACCCAGAAGACAGTGGCATTAGACTGGAAGGTGGAGACATTGCTGGGAGACACGGACTGGCCTAGGTCCACAAGGGACCAGCCTTAGGAAGGTCCTAGGTTCTGTGCCTCTGCCTGGGACAGGCCTCAGGGCTCCTGAATCAGGAAGGAGGCACTCTGGACAGTGGGTGGCTCCCGGGGGCCTGGAATCAGAGGACCTGTCTGCTGCGTTCTCTCACCAGCCAGCCTGAGTCTTCCCTTTCCTCATAGGTGAAGTGCAGGTATGGTATTAGTGGTTCCCATACCTGCTATGTCACAGAATCCACTGAGGTGCTATTGTAAATACAGAGTCCTCAAGTCTCGCCCAGAACAACTGGGGCAGAATCTTCAGGGAAGGGCCCACGAATTTGTATATTGAAATGCTTCCCTGAGTGACATTTTTTTAAATCAGAGTAATATCTCTTGTCTATTTTAGTCATAAAAATAATACAACTGTAGAAAAATTGGAATACAAGAAATTAGAAAGGAGAAAATAAAATCACTCATGATCCTATAGCCTAGAAGAAAACATTTCATGATTTGGTATTTTCTTTAGTCTCTTTCAATCTCCTCCCACCAGAATAATGACTTGGCGAAGCTGGAGGTTAATCCTGCCCAGGTGCTTCTAAGGCAGCCAGGCCACACAGGCATTTGGAAACCACTGAGGTGATTTCCAACTGTAAAGCTTGGTGATTCGGAGTTTGTCACCCACAATCACCTTCAGGATTATAACTCAGAGCTCCAACAACTAAATCCAGCCTGGTGGAGGGTCTGGGTGGGCTTGGAGAACAGGCTGCCTAGTACAGGGTCAAGCAGGCTGCCCAGGCAGCTGTAAGACACAGCAAGAGCAGGGCCTGGGAAACCATCTATTGCCCCAGCAGCCCTTTCTGCGAGCATGAGCAATGCCACACATACCCCATTGAGCCTTCTCCTGCCACAGGGCAAGCCCCAGAAGGCCCTTTTCTGAAAGGACATCAAATTGCCACATAGTAAGAGAACCAAAGAATGCCCTGATTATGAAGAACAACGATAAATAAAATGTTTTTTAAAAATTTTAAAAAAGGACATGACTAGAAAGGAAAGGAAAAGGGCTTGAAGGGAGGCCAGGGAGAGAAAGAGTAAGAAGAAAGGCCACCAACATTCACTGAACAGGATTAGGTCCACAAAGACACCAAGAAACACCAGAGCGGGATCCTTCCAGGAGAGGGTGTGGGGGAGAAAGGGAGAAGGAAAGGGAACCAGGAAAGAGTGCGCTTGGCCCCTGACTCTCAGGCACCTGGCACATCACCTGAGACCAGTGAGTGCTAACCACCTGGCACAAGGCTCAGCTCTCCCAAGCTGCTTGGGACCCCTCGAGTTTGGGAATCTACAAAGAATGGGGGTTCCCAGAATGCAGGGTGTCCTCAGGGGTAGAAGACTGGGGCTCAGAAGTTGGGAAGCTGATGGGAATTTAAGTGTACACCAGAGCTCTCAAATTTGGTCCAGAAGGTAGGACCAAGGCACAGAAGGCAAGAATCGAGGTGAATGCCCCAAAGGAAGGGGTCCTCACATGGTGGATAAAAATGCTCTCTTCAGTTAAGAGAGCACAACCAGGATGAGAGACCTGGGGTTCTCGTTTCAGCCCCACTTTCCTTCTGTGGTCAGCGGATGAAGGCAGTCAGCTGACAAGTGTTGGAGTCACCCCACTGTGCGCAAGGCACTGTGACTGAATACCCGGTCATTCATCCTGGATGACGGGGAACATGTAGGGCACACAGTAGGTATACAACAAGCACGCTGCACTGACTATAGAAAAGTCAGCATTCCAAGATAACCTGCTTGTCTGAAGCCAGGAACAACTGATGTCTGGCCAGGTCTGAAGATGTACTTGAAGTGATAGGATCAGCCTCTTGCCTAGAGAGAGGCCCAACTATTAAAGGCTTTTTTATTTTTTTTTAAGAGCTGGCTGCAGTGTCTGACAAGGTTGTATTACACATATCAAACTCTGTTTCATCCCACATGGCCCCTGCTCTAAGCACAAAGAGTGTTCCCTGCCCTCCCCTGATAAGAATCTCCCTCCGTCTCTCCCCGCTTTGTATCCAATTCACACCCTCTGGGGACTCTGTGTCACCGGTGTACCAGATGCTCCAGCAAGAGCTAATTCACCCCAAAGAATTCGGGCAAGGAGCAAAGCTACACTGTAGATCTGATTTCAAAGAACCAAACACGCAAAATGCAAATTGACCAAACAGATCAGTTTATAACAGTCTCATACCTAGAATGCTTTCTTATCATCTCTTTTGCTCTTCACAAAAATCTGGGCCATAGGAAGGGCAGGTATTATTTTCAATCCCATTTTACAGATGGGGAAGCAGAGGCTCAGAAAAGTTACCCCTAATGTTAGTTGGGAGGGGGTGATTCAGATCCCTGACTCCAGAGCTGTGTTCTTTCACTAAAATATTACAGTGTATTTATTCACATTATGAAAATGATATTAACTGTTCAAAGAGAATCACCACCTAACTGCCCCCCCTTAGTATGTTTAAAGAAATTGTTTCCAGATCACTGACTATCTAGTAAGGATGCTGTGGACTAGAAAGACAATAAACCTTTCAGAGGCAGAGCTAACTGAAGATCAAACAGAAATAAAGCTAAAACTGGCCTGAAATGTTAACTTCAGATGCTTGTCTGAAACCATACTCAGTTTCTTTTAAAATATAGGGCAATACACTCTCTATAAAATGCTGTTTTCCCACCACACCTCTTTCCTTTCCCCATCAACTCTAAACCGACCACGGTGAGGCTGAAGCACAAAGCCTTGCTGTTGACAACAGGAATACAGAGCTAAGGAAGACTTCAGGAAAATTCCACATAAAAGAAGTCAGGAAGATGTTTCTGTTTGATTCAGCAAACTTTTATCAGGTACCCAACTGAGCTAAGAGTTACGAAGGACACAAAGATAAGCAAGCTGTATAAGCCTTGTCTTCAATTATTTTACAGTCTGAAGGGGAGAAAAGCAAGAACTCAGTTTCACAGGAGGCAAAGCTGGGCCGGGGTGGAGAGTGGGAGCTCCATCAGATTCTTACCTTCTGGGCTGCACCTGCTGAGGAGCAGGGGTAGGTGAGGGGAAGACCATGGTTTTAGGATCAACAGTGTCACATGGGCATGTTACCCCACTTCTTGGAGCCCCGGCTTCCAATAAAATGGGGGTAATGAGGTATCGAAGTACAAGGTTGCTGTGATGCTTAATGAGAGAAGTATCTGTAAAGCATTGGGCCAATGGCTACCTGGAGCAGCTCCCCACTCCGTGGTGAGGACAAGGGAAACCTGGTCCAGACTCGACTTTGTGGAGCAATTCCCTCAACACCCTCAGCTCAGAGCACCTGCCCCAGGAGCACTATCTTCTAGGCAGGCTCATGAAGTTCTGGGGGAATCCCTGACTTTTCACTCTGAGATGGGCCATGGCAGCCAGAGGCAGCCGGGTTCAGAATTCCAGGCTGCCAAGCTGGGCAAGGAATTCTGAGACTCCCGGGGCAGCCCCATGGGCCCTGTGGGCCTCCTGTCCCAGACTGCTTTTGACCCAGACACCGAGGAACGAGCAACGTGGCAAAACGGAAAAGGAAAAAAATTCTCGCCAAGAGCTTCCTCAGCCAGCAGCACTAACAGACGTTGAAGCCACCAGTCGCCACCATGGCAACACCAATTGCTTCTCCCAAAAGGGCAGCCTGGGCCCAGCTCAGTCCAAGATAGGAGGCTTCCTCTAACATAAGTGGAGCCACCAGCTTCAGTCCCTGGGGGTGGGGGATCCGGCTGTGCTTGCCACCCATGCCCCAGAGCCTTGGGTTGCCCCTCCGTGGCCTGGAGACAGGAAGCACCGAGGCCCTGACCCAGCTTCCCCTAGGGATGGCTCTGTCTCCCCAGTCTGAGAACAGCTCCTTCAAACTACTGAGCAGCTTCTTAAGAATTCAGAGAGGAAGAGGGGTATGTGCACTCTGGTCACAAGAGAGGGAGACACATACGGCTGATTCACATTGCTATACAGCAGAACTAACACAACATTGTAAAGCAGCTATACTTCAATTAAAAAATAAATAATTATTTTTAAAAAGTGAGGGAGAGAGGGGAGTGAGGAGGGGGCAGGCCCGTTGTGGGTCTACAAGGAGTGGGAGAAGGAACCCCCAAGGCTCTACCTCCCGACCTGAGGCCTTTGCAGCTGACTGTTCTCATCCCGCCCAGGGCCACTCCCTGGACAGGATGGGAAAGCTGAGCACCTAAGGCCAGACTTTTCTCCTCACCCCACACACTGGCTGTTTTTGTACTGGTCATGGAACATGCCCTCTTGGTTGCCAGACACAGATCAAAAGGCAAACCAGACTTTTTTCTTTGTCTTTCTTTTCTAATGCCTCCTCCAAAGCCCTCCCTCCCATCACCCTCCCTGCCCCAGGGGAAAAAAAAAAAAAAAAACCCAAGCCAACCCCATCCCCATGGCTTGCCTTGGTGGGGAGGGAATGGACTGTCCGGAACTACAAGGCCCTTCTCCTGGAAGAGAGAGTAGTCAGGTGCAGAGTTGTGTGGGGAACTCGGCTCTAGTCAGCCACGCTGATGACTCAGAAGCTAAATATAGCGAGCGATATAAACAGAGCCAGCCACAGAGCAAACACAGGGCCCCCAAGCCCCAGCACTGGCTCTCACGCACAGCACTCTCCACTGCCCCTCCCCCAGCCTCACTCTTCCCCAGGAACTGTCCCAGGGGCACCTCCCACTCTGGGGCTGGCTCCTAGGGACCCTTCTCACCCTAGAAAGTATCTCCGGGGCTCCTGCCCCGGGCTTCCCCATCTAGAGCCTGAACAACTTTATTAGGCATAGTCTGAACTCAGAAAACCACTCACCAACAAGGAGAGCATCCCAAAGGGTCAGGAAGCAGTGAGGGGCTCCCTGAACAAAAGATCCAGGCTGCTGGCAGAGAAGTCACTAGTTAATAAACCAGGAAAACACCAGCTCAGGTACAACTTCCAAAACAGTTCCTGAAGAACTCCAAAACCAGGTCCAAACAAAACCCTAAAACCCATTTTCAGAAGTGTTAAATTGTCTAGGCATTAATAGTTATTGTGTGTTAGTTGCTCAGTCATGGCTGACTCTTTGCGACCCCCTGGACTGTAGCCCACCAGGCTCCTCTGTCCATGGGATTCCCCAGGCAAGAATACTGGAGTGGGTTGCCATTCCCTTCTCCAGAGGATCTTCCCAACCTGGGGATTGAACCTGGGTCTTCTGCACTGTGGGCAGATTCTTTACTACTGAGCCACCAGGGAATTCATAGTTAAACATATTACAATTTCCAAAGGGCTTTCACATCAATTCTGCAAGGTGTGTATGAGAAACTGAGGCTCAGATAAGTTAGTTACATGATTTGTCTATGAACACAGAACTCGTAAGGGACAGAGCTGGGACTTGAACCAGACTTTATGTCTAACTCCAGGATCCTTTCTCTGACCTTGCAACTAAAGATGGTTTCCACTGAGTGGCTGAAATTTTTCTCAGATCTCATTTTCCATAAAGCCTAATTACTCTTCAGGGAATTTCCAAATCTGACTCTTCTGAATGGAGCCACTCCTGGTCCAAGTGAAAAAGCCATTTCCAACAAGAATTTCAATTCTCCTATAGCTTTACTCACTCAATGGTCTCCAGTAGCCACTTTTTTTTTCCCCCCAAAGATTCTTGGCTTCTTAACACTGCCCAGAAATGCCCCACAAAGTTCAAGATGGTGCCATTGGGACAGGAGACTTTCCTAAGGGGAGAGGACACCAGCTTCTTTCCATTCTTTGACTCATGCTGGAGGAGACCACGGCAAGGGGAATGGAAAGAAGCTGGGACTCACCTTCTGGGCCAGAGCAGCCCCTGAGCACAGGGAGGAAGTAAACCTGTACTGCCACGTTCCCTGAAGAAGCTGGACAGACAAGAAACACCAAGGCACCATCACAGAGCCAAGGTCAAGGTACGCTAAGGTCACCAGACCACCATAGATCACGTGTTGCAGCTAAACCAAGCTCACAAAGGAGCAAAGAGGGGAATCTTTCACTCCTGACCCAGCCAGAGGAAGTTAGGGGTGTGTGACCAGGTTTGGAAAGGCTTTTTATCTCCACTCACCCTGCCACCAACTCTCTTGCTGCTTTGGAGACCCAAAGCATTGACAGCAAGCACAGCTTCTGTCTCCAATCCTTGCCCATTGGTCCAGAGAAGCCATCCTGAACAGATTACATGGGTAGCCAGGCTAGACCTCCATCCAGCAAGCTCCTCGAGAAACATGCTGGGACAGTTTCCAGCCCGCAATAACCAGCACTGGGGGAATTTGGAGCATGTTGCCTTTAGGGTCATGCTGACACACTCACTTTGCCATAATGCCATCCTATAATTCACTACCATCATCACACCCTTCCCTGTGCTCCACATCTCCTAGGGCTTCCCCTCATATAGAAAAAGAATAACTGGAAATGACTGGCAGTCCAGTGGTTAAGACTCCATGCTTTCACTGCTGAAGGCATGGGTTCAATCCCTGGTTAGGGAACTAAGATCCCACAAGCCTAATGCGGCCAAAAAAAAGAATAACTGAGGTACCTAACCAGGGCCAAAAGGCAGAAGCTTCACCTTCCCTACAGGACTCGGGGACCCATGGCCACTGTCTGGCCCTGGGACACCCTCCCAGACCTGAGAAGAGAGGAGATGGCCAGGCCCCTTCAACCTTCTTACTGTGTCTTGAGTTGTCTTTCCTGGTTATCTAAACTCAATCCACAATGATGGAGACCGATCGTCATTCCCCCAGGAGAAATGTACAAGGACAAGGCCCATAAGTGAATAGCTTGGAAGCCAATTTCTCTGAACAGGGCAGGTGGAAGGGAGCCCATAGGAGGCAGCTTTGCTTAGGGACTAGCTGGACAGGTAGGCTGGAAGATGCACTTTGAACTGACAAGAACAAATGTGGGGGATGATCAGGATTATAGCAACAAAGGAGACAAGCATTAAAGAATACCTACTGTGTGCCTGGAACTCAGATAGGTATTTTCTCACTGAATCTTCATGATCAAATTCTGTGACATTAGGTCTAATTTACAGAAGAGGAAATAGGCTCTGCCAGATCAAGTGTCTTCCCAGTGGCTGGTAGCTGGCAGAGCAGGCATTCAAACCTGGGTCTTCAGACTTTGTATCTGAAGCCTCGAGACTTAACCCTAAATTACTTCCACGCCTATGCCTCAGTGTCCTGCTTGCAAAGATGAGGGGAAGGAATAGGGAAAGAAGATGAAGGATAAGAATGTAAGAGTGACAACAGTTTTGTGTGGATATGAAATATCTAGACGTTAGTTTATACTGTAATCAAGTTCAGAAAATGACTCACTTCTTAAAACTAGCTGCTAAAAGGCCCTACAACATGCCAGCACTCCATCTGCCCATGGCCATGATCCCAGTCCTTCCCACAGGATGGGCTCCCAGGGAAGTGAGCAGGGTGAGTGGGGAGGAGGGGGATAAAAGTAAGAAGACTCCCATGGACAAAAAGCCTGGCTCTTTGCGATGGAAAATTTGGGAAAACCAGCTCTAGGTCTCATTGGCCGGCCTCCCGCCACTGCACAGTAGGAGAAGGTAGCTGGCAGGATGGTGAGGGGCACTGGGAAGTCAGGAGCCAGCAGTGGAGGAGGTGCAGAGCTGGGGAGACTCTCCTCTAGTTCTCCTCCCATTCTGTGGCTCTGCCCCTCCTCCTCCCAAGCTGAAAGAGACAGCTCTGCACTGGGTCAGTGATGCCAAACAGCAAAGGGCAGGGTCAGACCTTGGGATCAGGGCCAGCTTCTCCTGTGCGGGACTGAGTTGGGAAGAAATGGCCCTGGGCTGAGTTCTAGTCCTGTGCCAGGGCTCAACTGGGCAAAGGAGGCCTCCCAGCCTGCTCCCAAGCCTATAAGGGCTCACCAGTGGATGGCGGAACATTCTGGGAAACAACTGTTGAGAGAGATCAGGTCTAATGGGAATGCAGAAAACTGCCTTCCAGGTAGTCCCCCGGGTGAGTCCAGGAAACCCAGAGCCACTGTGTCCTCTCAGTTGCAGCACTTGGGCTAGGAGCTGCAAGCTCAGGCCAACCACAGGCCTACACAACCAAAGTGAATGGGTAGGAAGAAGGCCAAGAGGCAGAAATCAAGAATCAGAGTGGACTGAAGGGAAAACTCTAAGCCAAGTTTCCACAGAACAATCAAAGGAGGGAATAGGGGCTGGAGCTTGGAGCCAGAGGAGGCAGCCAGGCTGCCTTATTACCTAAGCATAGGGCCACCCTCCCTTCCTGAGGGACTGGAGGACCCACCAGGACCAGGTCTAGCCCCACGTGTCCCTCTGGCAGAGACTCTCACCTTGGCAGAGACTAACCCCTTATGGCTGGATCTCAGGAAACCTAAATTCAATTTCTGTCTCCCCACACCACCGCCTGCCAGGTGCTGGCCATGCTTTGGTCCTCAAGTCAAACCTATTATCAATAGCTCTCCTCTGGTCACCTGAATTTCCCTGTCTAACCTCAGGGTCTGCCCAATCATGGTGGATTAATTATTCTCTTGATTTCCTGATATACAGTCAGATACACACACACACACACACACACACACACAAGGACACTGTTCCAGAGGCAGGGAATGTGTTCATTTCCAGGTGGCATGACATTGCTTCAGTGGTGGTTGTCCTAGCAGGGATCCAGCCTCAGGCTCCTCTCCCTGCCTTGGCAGCCATCCAGAAAGTCAGCCCAGGGAGGAAGGGTTAAGTGCCCAGGGGCCGGGCCAGACTGCCGCTGCAGAGCCAGGCAGCCTCCAGCCCGGAGGCACGGAGGGCTCCTCCACACGAGCCCGCCAGCCGCCGCCTTTGTTGATGGGCTCTGCCACAAGCTCCACTGACACGCGATGCTCCGCCCTGGCGGGCTGGTGCCAGGCTGCCCGCCGAGCACCCGGTCGCTGGTCTGGAGAGACTCTGAGGTACACACTCTCCAGAGTCCCGGCCCTGGTTTCCAGACAGAGACAATGAGGAGCGGCCTCCCCAGCTGGAAAGTGTCGGGTTACAACCGGTTCCACCACTTTCCCCAACTCAGACCCGTCCAGGCCTTGGTTACCCATTTCCCACTGCAAGGCAGCCAGGTACCTCCGACTGTCCAGTTTTCCTCAGCACCATGAAAATCTTCCCCTGAGGTCTGCAAGGGACCATCTCCCACTGATGAACTCAATAAGAGATAGTGTGTCAGTCACGGCTGCAAGAAGCTACGCCATTCTCCAGAAGAGATCGGAGCATTTCCCAGGGGCCTGAGCTGAAAGTGGGCAGATAAACAACTTGGATCTGAGAGGTGAGAGCAAGAGCACTCATCCAGCCAGGCCCATTCTCGATTTCCAGTCCACGAGAATCACGGTAACATGGGGCCTTAAACGTGGGGCCTGGCAGAGACAGAGTTGCTGAGGCAGGCCCCAGCCCCATAGCCCCAGCAGATGCACACCACCTCCCCCAGCCAAGACCCAGTGCCTACTTGCTGCATATGAAGCCGATGGAACTGGTCTGCAATGCACTGGAGTTTTCGGGCAATCTGTATCTCTGCTCGATGTTGCCACTGCCCTTCAGGGGGTTGCTCACCAAGGGGCAAGCCTGCAGGGAAGCTGGCAGGAAGGGGGAGCCGGTAGCCAGCATTGCCTGTAAAGACAGAGGGCCCACATCTCAGCAAGCTCCACCACTGCCCCATCTTCCCCATGCCTGCCACCCCTGGTCAAGACCCGGGGTCAAGGGTAGACTCTAGTGTGGGAAGGGAGAGGAACTGAGCTTGCCTTTCTCAGGGCACTCTGCCAAATGTGGACAGCCTGACTTGCCTGCTGCCCGAGAGTATGAAAGCTGATGCCAGGTTTCCCTTCAGCCCTCCCTTCACTGGCAGTGCCATGGCAAAGGTAATAAGTGTGGCTGAACTTGCCAACCTTCTGTCCTTATTTACCCAGCTACGCTTGACCACAATTTATTATTCATTATTCATATGGTAGTAGCAGGCTGAAGCTCTTCTCTAGGAAAACATAAGAGGCAGCTCTCCAGAGATCCTGAGTTGAGCAGAGCAAGGGACAGAGAAAGAAAATCAGAAAGTAACCTCACTTTTTAGTGTAGCAGAGAAAGGCTGGTTTCAGGTCCTGAAGCTCTGGGCAGTGGCACAAAAACATAGGGAGAGAAGACTCTGAGCCACAGATTAGCCAAGCTGCTCTCTGGAGCCAGCCCCAGGCCAGACATCTAGACCTGCTCTCCCCACTGATCAAGTGCTGGTCACCGAGCTGCCGCTAGGGGCGCCCGCCTGCTCCCGTCTTTCCCTCCTCCCGGCCCGCCTGCCTTATCCATCTTCTCAGACTCCTGCCAGAACTACTTTGCCTGAATTGTCCTACAGGGCAGCTCCTTCTGGGAATAATTGCAGCGTCTCCTCAATCAGCTCCATCAGACCCAGCAAGATAGCTTCTGAACCACCCTTCCCTCCATAAGCTTTGTGCTAAATGAAGAACACTGGCTATCTAACCCTGCCCTTTTGCCAGAGGAGGGCAAATTGCTAATAAAACCAACCACTGAAGCCCACAAAAGAAGGGGTCTTATCTGACTGAGCCTTGGAAACAGCCCCTTTGCTGGCAGTGAGCCTAGGCAGGCCCAACCTCTTTCTCCAGTTCCCCTTCCAAACACAGAAAGTCCCAAGTGACAACCGGGGCGGGGGACCTTCTGCCTCCAGGAAACTTCTCTCCCAGAACAAGCTGGGTTTTCCCCTTCAGTGTCAACAGCGAGTCACAGATCCCCCAGCCTTCTCCAGGGCAACACTAGCCACTTTAAGGAAGGTACATCACTATTACGACACAAAAGGCTGGGCCACTCAACAGGCCACAATATGTAAAAGCCAAAACCCAGGTGCCCTTCTTCCAGCCCAAGGAGACACCAGGGATCCAAGGATCCCTCCAGGAAGGGACAAATGAGCAGAAAAATGGCAAGGCAATCTGTCCTGCTTGTGGCCTGAGGAGCACAGGCAAAAAGCAGTATATGAGCAGAGAGACAGCAGGTGAAGAGTTGAGGGATCAATAGCCCCTGCTGCTCAATTTGGGGAAGGAAATAGCAAAGAGCAGGTTTGGGGAGGGAAAGTCCCCTCTTTTCCCCCAGTCTCTAAGGGAGGAGTCCTGAGGCTAAGAGCACTCACCATAAAAGAGTCGCTGGGGCTCCTCAGTCACCCCACAAGGCAGCATGACACCCTGGCTCGGGGAAGCTGGGCTCAGAGTCTGGGTGGCCTTGTCTTCCTGGCTGGTGGGTCGAAGCCCAGGGCCACAGCAGTGCGTGAGAGGGAAGAGCTGCAGACGGCTGAGGGGGCAGTCCAGCTGGCTCTGGGCAAACAGGTCAGCAGAGAGCAAGCTCCTGGGCTGGGTCCCCGGCTCCCCATCCTCTGGCTGGAATACGTCATCCTCCAGCTCCTCCACACACTGGGGTGGCTCCATCTCCCCTGTGAGGGTGCAATGCAGGCATCCGGGAGGCTGCCCCCACCCAGGCTCTACCTGGAAGGACTTCCCTCCCTTTCCTTCTTTCCTGCTCCCCCTTCTTATGTGGAGAAGTGGGCTCAGGCACTGATGACAGTCAACCCTACAGATAAAGCATTGCCAAGGGTGACAACCCGCCCCCAAATGTGGGGTGCCTCGCAGTTCCAGGATCCTCCATGTCTCTTCCCTGCACCCACTTGGAGCCACCTTCCCCTCAGCCTCCTTCTGACCCAGGCACAGTTGGACTGCTACTGACTCTCAGCCATAGCAGGGGTATGGTCAGCTGCTACAAGCACTGAGGGTACCTGGAGAAATGTCAACAAGACTAGCCTCTGTGAGTGGCTGTGGGAGGGCAGAGGGTGCTGTGACTGGCTGTACCCACAGTGCTCACCACACACACACCCCCTTGCTGGCCTGAGGAGTAACCATCAAGTTCTCATCTCAGTCTGAGCAGAGCTCCAGGCTGGGCAGCAAAAACAAAAGCCAGCAATCCCAGCCCAGCCAGGTTCCCTCCAAACCTGCTAAGCCCCGCCCAAGACTCTAGTCTCCACCCGCTGCTTGCTCAACACAACAAACAGGCTCAACGATGTGGTAAGAGTGTGTCCTGGGAGAGAGAGGGGGAGAAAAACCCAAGTTAGTCATTGCAGCTGCCCTCTCAGTAGAGTAGAGCTATCTATCTGCCTACCACAGCTTAGCTGAGAGGAGAGGTCCGGCATCCAGCAAAGTGCCCAGAATTCCCCAGCTCAGTGTGGAGTCACTAATCTCCACAACTTCAAATCCTTCCCCACAGCCTACCATTCCTGCCAGCGCCGAACCTGAGATGCGTACAACCTGCCTCATAGAAGGAAGTGAAATTCAGCCCTCTCTCTGTGACTTCATTTGTGGCCTGAACTCAGGTTGTTGATATGAGTTTCTTGGTGATAAAGAAGTTCCACTTGCGCCACTTGATGGCTCTTGGAAGTATGAGCTTGCAGTCACCCAGCTTCTTGCGCTCAAAGTCAGTCCCCTACACACACCAGGAACCCCTCAGGGTCCCTGGGGCAGTCAGAAAAGCAACCACCTGAATGGTTAAGGATACGGAGAGATGGTGTTTGTCACTGCCAGAGTCAATTAGAGGTCCCCTGGGAATTCTGTCTTCCAGTCTCTTGCCCTTGAAGAACAAGCCAAATGGTCTTTGGGTTGGTAAAGTACTTAGAGGAAGCTCAGTTAATTCAAGAATCATGGCTTTCTCAAATGCAAGCTTTCTTTAAGGCACCTGCTTCAACTCTCCCTCCATCCCATCCTGTCCTTGAGCTATCTATGGTCCCTATCCTGACCTCTTCCCTGAGCATTTGGATGGCAAAAAAAGGCACATGGTGTTCTTGGGACAGTGTTTTCCTAAAAGGTGTGAGAGAACTAGTTTATCAGTGCCAGGAAACAAGGCATCCTGCAGAAAGGACCAAACGCTGTCCTTTCAGTCACCTGGCAGGGGCTCCCCTCCTGCCCTTCCACCTCTTCTATGCAAGCTGGCAATCCCAACCTAAGATGGGGCCCTCCAAAGCCAATAGCAAGCAGCAGTCATTGTCTTGCTTTTCCTTTGAAGCTTATCACCTCTCCCACCCCCTCCCAGCAAAGCCCCAAAGTTCAGCCCTTGCCTGCACTGGACAGTGGGGGAGGTGCAGCCAGAGGGTGCGGGTCTGCCAGCCTAGGGGGACCCTTCCCACTCTCCACAGGAACTACAGATGGCTCTTCTGCAGGTGGGAGCCTTCAGAGGGGTGCTGGGCAAGATCAAGTGCAAACTGGGATACAGTAAAGAGACTTCTCCCCTTCCCCCGAGCTGAAGAGGTGATGTCCAAACAGGCAGCAGGAGGGCACTTCCTAAGTGCACTACCAGAGAAGTAGTCCTAGCAAGGAGACCTAAAACCTGTTGGAGCCATCCCAGCCCTTAAGGACGCTAACAGGGATGCTGAACTCAGACTCCTCCTCCTCCTCCTAGGAGAAGGCAGTAGCCAGACATTCTGAACCTCTTCGAGGGCTAAAATCTGGGAACGCACACATACACACACACACACACAGTCACGCACTCACACAACACACAGCAGACCTGGGTGACTCCAGGGGAGAATCTCGGCCTCCGAGTCGTGATGCCAGGGTTCCGTGCCAGGGTCCAGCGTGACGAGCACTCGGGGGCTTGGCGCCCAAACTCAATTGGGAAGGAGGG
Source organism: Cervus canadensis (assembly GCF_019320065.1). NCBI lineage: Eukaryota > Metazoa > Chordata > Mammalia > Artiodactyla > Cervidae > Cervus > Cervus canadensis. The sequence goes on from NC_057391.1 coordinate 36,741,964, forward strand.
GGGAAAAGCCCAGCTGTTAAGGAGAGGAGCCTTCAGACTCCGCAGGGATGTAGGACGTCCCACAACTCCCTGCCCTACCCCAATGTCAGATCCAGAGACCGGGCCATTCTCGGGCGCCCAGATCTGCTCAGCGGGGAAGCGCAGGTTCCCCTGCCCACCTGGACCCAAGCCATTAGAGACTCAAATGCTACTAGCCCCACATTCCTTCGTGGAGCAGCGCACCTACATGTGGGTTCTGTACCCCGTTCCCACACCACAGTGCCCCAGTCCATGGTCACTCCAGGCACCCGCTGCCCAACCCTTCCCGGGCCCCCACGCGCAGGGCGATCCTCTCCCCACTTCCCCAAGGAGGTGAGATCCAACTCCGCCCGGCCCTTGGCCGCCCAGGCGCTCACCGGGCAGCAGCAGGCGGCGGGAGGCGCAGACAGGGGCGGCGGCGGCAGGAGGCGGGCAAGCTCGGGTGGAGGCCACTCTGCACCGCGCGGTATTGTTTCCAAAATACGCCCGCTCGGGGCATCCCGCAAACAGCTGATGAGGCCCCGCCTCCGGAGCGTCACACGGATGGCTGGCCAATGGAGAGTGGAGCCCGAAGTCCCGGGCTGAGCGGCTGCCAGGGACTGTCATGATTGTACGAACCTTCCCTTGGAAACATTGCAAGGGACCGAGCCAAATTCCGACCTCCGCCAGAAACGCAATTGGAGCGCCGTCGCCCACGCAGATTCGGTTCCTAACACGGACTTTGGAAGCACTCGAGAGCCTTTTAGTCCTCCCTATTAAGAAGGAGATAGGGGGCGCCAGAGTGATTTTTGTCTTCTCTTTCATGGGTATGGTCTGAATAATTTAGGCGCGTCCAGAAAGGAAGAGGAAGAGAAGGAAGCGGGGAGATTTTAGATGATGAGTCTGGCAGTATCCAGAGGGCCAAAGATACGAGTGCCGGTGGATCCCGGCCACCTGGTGGCAAAGCATCTTCCCGGCTGCTGGGCAGGTCAGAAGCAAACTCCAGCCCCCAGAGCTGTAGGAAGCTTGAAAACATGTGTGACTGATACTGTTACCTCGAGTGACATTCAGATCAGACATATCCAAAGGGACCCACAGGCTCTCTTCTTGACTGGGAATGGACAATCAAACAAAATTAGCATCTGGCTGAGGAGAGGAGAGATCAGGAATGCAGGGGCTTCTCGGGCAGTTGACACACACATCCTGCTTATGGCAGCACTGAGAGATGGTGCTAGGGCTGCAAGGAAAGCAACGTGTCCTGCAGACCACCTACTATCGGCAGGGGAGTCTATGTGCTAGTTCACAAACATCTCTTAAACACCCGCATTGTGCGAGGTAATGGGTTAGGTACCAAAAACCTGTTGCCCTCCCTCAGGGAGCTTACAATCTACTTAGAGAAGTAGACCAGAAGATAATGGAAAGCAACATGAAATGTGGTAATGCCAGGGATAATGACTGCTGGGAATGCAGAAAAATTCAGAATGCTAAGGCTGGGGAAGGCTTTAGGGAGGTAGCTTTTGAATTGGACCTTGAAGGATGGGGCAATTTTTCAATCAGGATTACCAGATAAAATAGCCAAGATCTAGCTTTAGCATGACCAAGCGCTGAACTGGAGAATTTGTTAAGGGATCAAGGGCAGGGGAACGTATAGGATCATTGGGTGCACACCTGGACTGAGGAAGGGTGAGCATGGGCAGGGAGGTTCAGATCAAATTACAGAGGTGTCCCTGGAATGGCAGCTGAGGAATCTGCACTTTATTCCAGAGGCATAGGTCAGCTAGCAAAGATTTCATAGAAGATGATTGACTTGACCAAGCCTGGATTTTAGGGAAGATAAATGAAGAGGCCAGAAATCAGTGAGAGGGAGCCAGTCCCTGCAACAGATTAGGTAAGGGATGATGGGGCTTGACCCAGGGGACAGTGGGGACTGGCAGTGGGGACCACCAAGCTGCTTTCTTTGAGTTTATAAACTCAGATTTAAGCCTAGTGGAGCTGGGACTCTTAGCCCAGTGGAGCCTAAAGTCTCCTTGGCCCTTTTTGCTGCTCATTCTGTCCCTAACTCCTTCAAAGGGTACCTAAGAAAGTGGACCAGGCATAATAAGTGTTGTGGTTGCTAGAGTAGGAAAATTCTATCCCCAAAAGATGGAGAAGAGGAAAAGGGAACAGGGCAAGAGTCAAGCGTGGCCATCAGCCTGGTCTTCACATAAGTTGACAGATGTCCAGAAAGAGGTGCTGGAGCCAAAAGGAGGTATATTATTTTGCCAGGAGGCTTGGCCAAGAAGGAGTGTCAGAGCTGGTCAGGGTGACCTAGCAGTCATGCCATATGTGAGCAGATGAGAAGGCGAAGACCAGCCTCTATGCAGGACACTGAGGAGCCGTCACCACATTTGCTTAAGTCTACACACACCTCCTTAGGTCCATCCTTCTCTTCTGACTGGCTCGCCTTCTGGGCCCGTATCTCAGGTGGGCCAGTTGGGCCTAAGGGCATGACTTAGGGTCAAGAGTAGAACTAAAGGACAAACCAGGTCTGAGTCTGTCCTCTGGGACAACACAGGCCTGGGGTACATGGATCATCCTGACCCACTTGAGCTGCTGAAGCTCTGTCTGCCTTACCACAGCCCTGCAAGGGAGAATTGGGTCCACGAGGCAAGGAATCTGGTAGAGAAAGCTTATAACCTGGGGTCCATGTATTCACCAGGCTCACCAGAGTCTCCTCAGCCTTAGGAGAGAAACTTGCTAAATTGTATTTGTGGGTTCACACAAGCATTTTTGTGTGGGGGTGGTGGCTCTGTAGCTTAGAAGAGTTTCCCAAAGGGGTCTGTGACCCTGTAAAAGCTTTAAATTCGCCATTGTAGGGGAATGGAGCTAAGGAGCAGAGGGGATCATTTTAGTGGGTCTGAGCAGGTTGGAAGATAGAAGAAGGGTCATACCCTGTAGTGACATTTCTTCACAGGCCTCTCTACCAGGCCTTCCCAGCTTGCCCCCATGGGCTCCCTGTGAAGACACCCATAACTTGGCCTCCTTTGCTCTCAGCCTCTAAGGTCAAGCAGCAGGGGCCCAGCCTTATGAGCTAGAGGGACCAGAAAAAGACTGTCAGGGATAAAGGGGTCAGGGAGGTCAGAAGCCTCACTCCCCACTTCTCATCACTGTCAAAGCAGACCCCTCCCTGCGCCCTTTCTCCCCTCCAGCGCAGGGTAGACTCTGCAGCCCAAAGCACCAGGACCTACCGGGCTAGTCTTAGCTCCAAGTCTCCTACCAACAGCAGCACCCTGGGAACAGAAGAACCCTGGACTTGTGGTTCAGAGCACATGCATCTTGCATCTGCAGCAGAATCTCCTTTCCCTCTTTCTCTGTTGAAACCATTCTTTGCCCCAGTTTTTTGTTTTTTATATTTTCCTCTGCTAATTGATGCTGGCTCTGGGAAGCAAAATTTTGCCGGAAAAAAAGCCAAGTTACTCCGAAAGGCATCAGCTGGGCGCCTGAGAGGGAGACACAGAAGATTGGGGAGGGAATGCAAAGAGTTAAGGGGAGGCTGCTTTCAGCAGAAGAGAAAACCCAGCTCCCCATAGAAAGCTGCCGAGCTCTCTCCATTGTTTCACCTGGCTATAGGGTTTCTCTCTGAGACAAGGAATGGGCTCTAAAACTCTAGTAACTGGATCACTGGGAAAGGAGGTTTTTTTAAAAAAACCAGCTGACAGCTGAATAATAGGAATTACCAGGCAGGCCGCCCTGGGGTTACTGAGGTTTGTAACTCAACCCCTAGGGAGGGGTTAGATTGGAAACTGATTTATGTGTAAGGTGGGGGTCTTGGTGGAGAAGTCCATATTGCTCGACCCTCTTGCCTCTTAACTCCCTCTGGGAGGGATCGTGTGTGTAAGAAAGGCCAGGAACCTGGACGGCGTGGTGTTCTTCCTCGGTGGACTTGCTCTAACAGAGTGAATTTATCCCTCTGTGCATTATTCCATCTGTGTGCAAAGGAAGTCTCTTCTGAGTTGTTGCAGAGAGATGTGTGTGTGTGTGTGTGTGTGTGTGTGTGTTTATGTATGCACATGGCACAGAGGAGGGGCAAGAGGTTGGGGAGGGAGGGGAACCTAACAGAACAGACAGAGTGGCTTCTTCTAATTGAGTAAGCAAGTGGAGAGTCTTGATTTCCTAGTCACTGAACTCCCTCCTTACCAATCACTGGAGAGTGGGATTCAAATCAAAAAAGCGTTGCTAAAGAGAAAATATTTAGGAATTCCAAGACCGATGTAAAGGCAAATGCAGAGACTGAGGCTACCATGGGAAAGCCGAATGGAACTTAAAAGATTAGGTGAAGTTTGGGATCACATGCATTATGACAGTACACAGTTTAGTTTGGGGGAATACTCAAAAAATATTTGCTGAATGAGTGAATGAATGTGCCTCTCCACATCTAGAAAATAGAAACAGTCCTGTGTTTGAAGAGTGGGGAAAAAAGCTGCAGTGGAAGATTTTCCATGAATGCCCTATCTATATCGTCTTGGCTTAAATGTTTCTTCTCACCAGCAGAGCCTCCCCCTAAGAGGCACAGCTGATGCCATCAACATCTTGATACCCTCAGACTACCCTCCACCAGATCTGGCACATGACGGAATTTACTAAGCTTATGGAGACAAATTTACAGAAAAACTATAAGCATGGCCCTCAGGAAGTGTTCTTGCCTCTTGCCCAGTCCAGCACCCAGCCTGCTCAGCCCATGGGGAAAAAAGTTGGCTTTATCCTGCCAAGGAATGAAGAAATCCAATCAAAATACTCTTCCTTTCACTCTACTCCTCCCACGATGCATCCTCTTTTCTGGGCAAAGTTACATCAGTACATTAGTACATACGTCTCCTTGGGACTGGCATGAACATCTCAGAAATTTCCAACTGAGGCCAGAGTACAATCAATTGCTATCAAGGAAACCTGCCACCAGAAGCACCGGGGACCTGTGCTTTCCAAGCTCAGAGCCTCTCAGTTTTTTAATCTGGTGTTCAAGAGGTGCTGGGCCAAGAAATGAGTTGGATCAGCTGTTTCTCAGCCAAACGCTCAACCCCCCGCTGTCCTGGAGTGGGAGAGGGCCACTATCTGAAAACGAGCCAGGCGTTCACTTCCCCACGTGTGAGTTCACCAGACATTTGCTCAGCACCTGCCACGTGCTAGGCTCCACGCCAAGAGCTGGAGGTGCAGATAAATCCCTGCGGGGAACATTGAATATATCCGCACCCTTTCATCCCAAACATGAACCCTCATCTGCACACCTACACACGAGCTCAAAGAGAAACTGGGGGTAGGAGGAGGGTATGGCAGGAAGAGCTGCAAAACCACGAGGTAAGGGAAACTGGCCTTTCCAGGAAGGCTGAGCATCCCTAGAAGTGGTCTTGCCTTTCCATGCAGAGTATCCGGGAAATGCCCGATGCCCCACTATCATCAGGCCAAGTAGAAAGAATTCAGTTCCCAGCTCTGCCATCAACAAGTGACCTTCCAGCACTCACATTTACATCTTTGCCCCGACAGATTCAGAGGTGGCATAATTTAGGTAAACAGGCGGGCTGGGTAGGGATTAGGACTTTGGGGCAGCACCAACCTCTTATCCCAGTCCTGCCTGAGGTCCCTGGGCGCTAATCAAAACAATTCTCACCTGTTGAGCACCTACTGAATGCCAGGCACAGTTCATTTAATCCTAAACAATCCCAAGAGGGATCTATCAACATTGGTGCCATTTTACATTCAAGGAAGCTGAGGTCACTTCTCCAAAGACAGGCAATAGAACCCTGATTTAAGGTCACATCTGTCTGGCATGAAAGTCAGTGCTCACATCCCCTACATCTACTGCCCAAAAGACACGCCCAGCCCCTCCCCACAGGCAAGATTCATCCCCCTTCCCCCTCAATAACACACTGTCCCCAGTGCCCCCAGAACTGGAAGGCCAAGCCAGAGGCAGCCTAGCGAGGTAAATTCCAGCCTCTCTCAGTTGCAGACACTCCCACCACCGCCACCACCTGCGGCAGAAGCGATTGCATCACCCGCAGGAAGCGGTCCAGCAGCCCAGCCTCAGCTCTGGGGCACATTTTCAGTTCCTGCTTCTATCCTTGCGTACATCGAGCACACTACCTTATCTTTTACTCCTGCCCTGGCCCTGTAGGTTCAGGCTAATGTGCATGTCTGGACAAGGGACTGTGGTTTGTTACTCAGATGGGTTTGTAGGGATGTACTGGGGCCATTCACCCTTTTTCTGAACACTGCTAGATGGGGGAAAGTAAGTCAGGCTGAAGGGGCTTTCCCAGCCAAGGAACAATCAGAGATCCTGTAAACTCAAAGAAAAAGCCCTCTTGGATGCAGGAGACTAGTCCCAGGAGCCACCGTTACCTCACCTCTGACTTTCTGTCTGGTCTGCGTGAGCTTCTCAGGTGGGCCAGAGAGGAAGGGGCTATAGAGCCTGCCAACACAGCTAGGATGTCTTAGGCCCATTAAACAGGCAGACACATGGCTCTGGGCTTTGCTGCTCTCTCTAAATGGTTATGGAATTTTCTGGAACTAAGGATAGATCCTTGCCCCCAAAGTTCCTCTTCTGCCCATCTTGGACTTCCTTTCCCTCTCCGCCAACTTCCTTTTCTCTATCTGCCATGCAGATTCTGTTTCCTTGATCCCTCGTCCTACCCTGCTTTCCTTCTGCATTTGTCACCTCTCTCTGGCCTCACCTTGGGTCACAGCCACAGCAGTCAGCCTTCATGAGCTCATAAGATGCTCAGCATTTTAGTGGAGACATCCTGTGTGGAGGATGTGTACTGCTTTTCTAAAATTTATTTTTATTTTATGTTGTTTTACTTTTAATCATATATTATTTAATTATGTTCATAACCAGTCATTAAAGACAAAAAAGCAGAAAATACAGCAAAGCTGAAATAAAAATGAATGAAAATTAATCTGTTGTTTCACTCTAAGATACTCTTTTCCATATGTCTAAGCTGCATTCATCCAAAGTCCTCATGTAGACCACTGAGTTGTCTCCAGTTCTAAAATGCTGGTCTGTCTCAGAGAAGGAATGGAAAAGGCTAGAGGCTGCTTCTTTTAATGTTATCATTCCCATTTGAAAATGATTTGCCTCCGTCTGGGTGACATTTTAAACAGCTCTACAAGTGGGGTTATTACTGTCTCTTTACCCAGAGAGGTAGCTATGCTAAACCAGTGATCACTATATGGATCTCTCCCAGCTCTCAGATGTTCTCTGTACACAAACCTGACTTACTCCTTGACAGGTTTTAGGACACAGAAATCATTGATTTGAGTAAATAGCAGGTTGTTCTTTTAGGACCAGCCCAGCCTTAAATTACCAACACTGGTTAACTTTGTTCAAAGAAATGTCAAACTGCGACATAAAATTAGGTAACAATAGGGCCATTTCAGTCTCTTTCCTAAGGATTCAGGGTCATCTTGAACCTGTTCTAGATGTGATAACTTCTAAGGGATAAAGGGGGAAGCCAAAGACCCTCAACTCTTTCCCCAGATCAGACCAGATTATGGAGCCTGTTTCAAGTTTGACAAACTTCTAAGCATTATCATCTGAGACTATGTAAACTTATGATGAAGAAACTTAAGTATTGGGGTCAATCCTGGTTTTCACAACTGGAGAAAAATATCAAAAATTCCCAGATGCTTCAGAGTAGAATTATTTTTTCCATCCTGATCGCTCTCACAATGAGGATATAAAATATACAAAACTGACCTCTGTATAAAGCCCCAGGCATAAATTCTTATTGACTTTAGGGAGAAACTACTTCCCAGCCTAATTCAGCTCCAAGACAGGATCACAGGCTATGACCTTCACTGTGCCTTTGGACTAGGTAAGCTCCCAGAAGAGGAGAATAAAACAATGTTGGGTTTAGAATGCAGTTCCTCTAAAAGGATCCCTGGAGTTTACCAGTTTCCTTGTCTGCAGGAAGGAAGTTTTTGCTTGAATGTTTGTTGTTCAAATATTCCCTGTAGGCAGAGAGCTTCTGTATTCCATTTCTTTGTGCTTGAAATAAAGTTTGTGTCATTATCTTTGAAATATCATTTTTAAAAAATTAGTCTTATGTTTTAGAGATCTTGTTTTATTTGATCTCTTTTGATTCTTTGTTAATGAAGGGAGGTCTCTTCCTATTTCTACACATCCCCAACAGGTTTGACTGAAATCATTATTACTTCTCTGCAAAGACATTATCTCCTTTACATTGAATATTTATTAAACACATACTGTGTGCCTCTAACTATATGAGTGTTACAGAGGCTTTGAGGAATAAGACACATTTCCTGCCTGCCTTCTCATTGCCTGTGCCAAATAGTCTTTATTGAGATATAATTGAGTTATAATCACCTACCTCAAAATTCATCCACTTAAAGCAACAGTTCCCAACCTTTTTGGCACCAGGGACTGGTTTCAGAGAGGATAATTTTTCCATGGACAAGGCAGTGGGGCAGATGGTTTCGAGGTGATTCAAACACATTACATTTACTGTGTACTTTATTTCTATTATTATTACATCAGCTCCACCTCAGATCATCAGGCAATAGATCCCAGAAGTTGGGGACCCCTGATTTAAAGTATACAATCTAATGTTTCTTTAAAATACTCACAATTTAAGAACATTTTCATTACCCTCAAAATAAACCCTGTACCCTGATACCCTGTATCAGTCACTCCCCAGCCCAAGTAACCAAGTAACCACTGATCTACTTTCTGTCTCTATAAATTGGCCTATTCCTGACCCTTCAACAATGGAATCATATACTATGTTGTCTTTTGTAACTGGTCTATTTCACTTACAGTCATTCTAAGATTTATCCATGCTGTAGCATGTATCAGTACTTCATTCTTTTTGATGGCTGAATACTATTCCATTGCATGAATTTGTCACATTTTGTTTATCTGTTCATTAGTTGATGTACATTTGAGTTGTATCCACCATTTGATATTATTAACATTCATGTAGAAGTTTTTGTTTAAATACCTGTTTTCCATCTCTTTGAGTGTATACCTGGAGTGTGCAATTGCTGGGTCAAGTGGTAAATTTATGTTTAATCTTTTGAAGAATCACTGTGGGTTTAATTTGCATTTAAGTAATAACTAATGCTTCATTGGAAGGTCTGATGCTGAAGCTGAAACTCCAATATTTTGGTCACCTGATGTGAAGAACTGAATCACTGGAAAAGACCCTGATGCTTGGAAAGATTGAAGGCAGGAGGAGAAGGAGATGAGGATGAGATGGTTGGATGGCATCATGGACCTGATGGACATGAGTTTGAGCAAGCTCTGGGAGTTGGTGACGGACAGGGAAGCCTGGCCTGCTGCAGTTCATGGGGTCACAAAGATTCGGACACGACTGAGCGACTGAACTGAACTGAACTGAATGCTGTTAAATATATTTTCATGGGCTTTGAGCTTATTGGCCATTTGCATATCTTCCTTAAAGAAATGTCTATTCAAATCTTTTGCCCATTTTAAAATTGGGTTATGTGTCTTTTTATTGGCTGGCTTCCCTGGTAGCTCAGACAGTAAAGAATTCGCCTGTAACGTAGGAGACCCAGGTTTGCTCTCTGGATCGGGAAGATCCTCTGGAGAAGGAAATGACAACCCACTCTGGTATTCTTGCTTGGAAAATCCCATGGACCGAGCAGCCTGGTGGGCTACAGTGCGTGGGGTCACAAAGAGTCTTGCATGACTGAGCAATTAACTCTAACTTTCTGTAAGAATTCTTTATATATTTTGGATACAAGTCCCTTATCAGATATATGATTTGCATATGTTTTCTCCTGTTCTGTTATCTTTTGACTTCTTGTTTTGACGATGTCATATACAGCACAAACATTTTTAATTTTGGTGTAGTTAAATTTGTCTATTCTTTCTATATTGCTTATGCTTTTGGTGTCATATCTAAGAAACCATTACCTAACCTAAGGCCACAATGATTTACTCATATGTTTTCTTCCAAGAGTTTTATAAGTTTTAGCTCTTACACTTAGGCCTAAGCTCCATTTTAACTAACTTTTGTATATAGTGTTCAAAAGGGGATTTAAGTTCATTTTTTTATGCATGGATATCCAGTGGTCCCAGCATCATTTATTGAAAAGATTATTCTTTCTCCCATTGAATGGTGTTGGTCACTATGTTGTATTTCTCTTCCTTTCATGTATGTGTCCATCCTTTATTCCATCACCACACTATCTGAATTACTATTGCTGTATAGTAACTTTTTAAATTGGGAGGTGTGAATCTGCCAACTGTTCTCCTGTTTTTCAAGATCATTTGGATATTCTTAGTCTCTTATATTTCCATGTGAACTTCAGGATACATTTGTCAATTTCTGCACAAGAGCCATCTGGGATTTTGATTGGAGATTGCATTGATCTGTAAATCAATTAGGAAGTATGGCTGTTTTAACAATATTAAGTCTTCTGATCGATTCATGACAATGGGATATCTTTCCATTCATTTATATATTTTTTAATTTCTTTCAACAATGTCTTATAGCTTTCAGTGTATGCTTCTGCACATTAAATTACTCCTGAGTATTTTACTTTTATGCTGCTGCTATAAATACAATTGTTTTCTTAATTTTATTTTTACATTGTTCATTTCTAGGGCATTGAAATATAATTAATTTTTCTATATTGATCTTGTATTCTACAATCTTACTGAATTCATTTATTTAGTCCAATAGTTTTTTTATTTTAAAGGCAACAGGCTTTTCTACGTACACTATTAGGTCATCTGTGAGTAAAGATAGTCTTACTTTTTCAAGGTCTGTATGTCTTTTATTTCTTTTTCTTGCCTAACATCCCTGGCTAGAACTTCTAGTAAAATGTTGCACAGAAGTGACAAGAGTCTATTGTAAAGTAATTAGCCTCCAACTAATGAAAATAAATGAAAAAAAAAAAGAAAGAAGTGATAAGAGTGAACATCTTTGTCATGTCCCTGATCTTAGGGCAAAAGCTCTTAGTCTTTCACTATTATGTGTGATGTTAGCTGTGGGGTTTTTGTAGATGCCCTTTATCGGGTTGAGGAAGTTCCCTTTCATCCCTAGTTTATTGAGTGTCTTTATCATGAAAATTTTTTAGATTTTACCAAATGCTTTTTTGTTTCTACTGAGATGTTCATGTGATTTTGTTCTTTATTTTATTGATATTGAGTTAGTTACTGATTGATTTTATGTATTAAACCAACCTTGCAACCTTACAAATTCCACTTCACGTATAATCATTTCTATATATCACTAATATTAGCTTGCCTGTCTTTTGCTTTGTTATAGGCTTTTGAGGAGGTAGAATTTACACAGAAGAAGAAATAGAGGACATTAACACCAACAGTATATAACCAAGTACTATAAGGTAGAGAGCATCAGTGCTATTCTAGTAAATATTTATTGTGTACCAACTATGTGGCAGGTATTGTGGTTTGGGGAGATGAAAGCTACAGGGGCCAAGGGGCCTTGGTGAGTGTGCCTCCCTGCCATTCTAGCCAGCATCTTCAAAGTCATCAAGACCCTCATTCCCACCCCTTCTCCACTCCAGTCATTCTCAGGGTCCGATGAAAAGAGGACCAGGACTCCTTGGGATTTAATTAGGTGGCCAGTGATAATGCTGTGACTCAGTTAAGAAGCCAAAATAACAGGGTAAGAACAAAGCTTTGGAGTCAGACAAATGGGGATTCAAATTCCAGCAAAGGCACCTACTGGTGATTTGGAACAAGTATATTAATCTCTCTGAACTTAGCTCCACCGTCTGTCAGATGGAGATAATTATAGCACTCATCCTCAGGTAGTTGTTGGGAAGTAGAAATTGTAATAAATTATATGAAACATCTAGCAGAGAGCTTTTGGTACATGTTAGATGCTCAACAAATCATAGCTATTACTATGCGTTCAGTACTGTGTGACAACCATAGTCCAGTAAAATAAAGTCCAGAAGAAGAATGAAAAAGTCATCAACCCTATTTTCAGAAGGTGCATGTTCCAGTTAGGGAGTCCAAGCTAGCACATATAAAATAACTGTAGCATTATAAAAACAGCATATAAGGTACCTAAAAATTCATTGTATAGAATAAGGAATAAATGAGGCTATAATATGTAAAATGCTTAATACCAAAGTGTTAAGTGACATATAATAAGTACTCAATACATGATAGTAGTTATTATTAATAGTTGCTTTTACCTTAAGAGTCTCTCTAGAACAGTGATTTTTCAAAGTGTGGTCTCTGGTTCAGCAGCATCAGCATCACATGGAACTTGTTAGAAATGCTAATAATTCTTTTTTTTAAAAAATATTGATTGATTGATCGATTGTGCTGGGTCTTCGTTGCTGCATGGGCTTTTCTCTAGTTGTGGCAAGTGGGGACTACTCTATAGTAGCGATACATGGACTTCTCATTGCAGTGGCTTCACTTATGGATCACAGGCTGTAGGGCACATGGGCTTCAGTAGTTGCAGCTTCTGGGCTGTAGAGCACTGGCTTAATAATTGTGGTGCATGGGCTCAGCTGCTCTGAGGCATGTGGGATCTTTCCGGATCAGGAATCAAAACTGTGTCTCCTGCATTAGCAGGTGGATTTTTTTACCACTGAGCCACCAGGGAAGCCCAGCTAATAATTCTTGATCTTCTCAGACTCACTGACTCAGAAACTCAGAGTGTGGGCCCAGCAGTCTGGGGTTTAATAAAGCCTCCAGGTGATTTGGATGCAGTGGTTTTCAATGGTAGGATTACCTGGGGAGCTTGAAAAAATCCCTACGCCTCTGCTCACCCGGGCATCCCAGATAGTGCTAGTGGTAAAGAACCTGTCTGCTGATGCAGGAGATGCAGGTCTGATCCCTGGGTCAGGAAGATCCCCTGGAGGAGGGCATGGCAACCCGCTCCAATATTCTTGCCTCGGAAATCCCATGGACAGAGGAACTTAACGGGCTACAGACCATGGGATCACAAAGAGTCAGACACAACTGAAGCGACTTAGCACGCATGCATGCTTCCCCTCAGACCATCCCCCCTAGGGAGGGGATCCAGGCCTTGGAATTTTGTAAAACTCTAGGTTATTCAAACAGACATCTGAAATTTGGAGCTACAACTCTGGATAGAGACTTGCATTAAAAAGGAGAAAAGAAGATTCAGCCTTCAAAATTAATAAATTTACTAATGCAGGTTGTAGATAAAGTCCTAAAATGCCCCTTTTCCATCTATGCCCCCTCCTCCCAAATATGCCCTACAAGAAGAGAAAAACAAGAGAAAACAGAGCCACTTCCCTAACCTGAGGTTGAGCTAGTGGGTGTGGAACAATGTATACTGCCCCTTTCCCTTAGGGTGACTGCCATCCCAGGGAACAGACACTGCAAGTTTGAACCTGATGCTCATTTTTAATCACCTGTGTTAATTCCTTCTGGAGGACTAGCAGGCATCTGCCTTGAACTCAGAGGGTCTCACGTCATTCAAATCCTTACCTTATTCATGAAACCAGAAAAATCCTTCATCAGCCCCAATCGTGCACCACAGAAGCCTGATCCAGATTGTTCCAGCATGTAGCCTGTTGGCTGCATGTACGCTGCATGTACACCTTGCCTGATCTGGTGTATCTTTGATGCTTCCAAAGTCCAAGACTACTTCTCAGACAGAAAGAGAACTTGGTATGGAGGTCAGCCTATCAGAGTGAAATGGAAGCCAGGGTGGCCTAGAGCTCATTTATCAACCTATACAAGTGGTTGTGCAAGATACAGCCTCTGGAGGCAGCAGATATTTGCCCCTAGCCTTGCCAGCGATTATGAGGATAGCCACCAGTCTTCTTGGTTGGGCTTGCCAGTAAAGCAGAAGCTTCCTCTGCTACAGGCAGTTTTAGGGAAGTAGCTAGTTAGTAAAAGAAGGGTGGGGTTTGGAATCTCAGACAGGAAGAAATCCTGCTGTGTCCCTTATAAGTTACTTAACATTTTTGCATCCTAGTTTCTTCATCTGTTTTTAAAAACTGGGGATTAAAAATGAGATGACGCACATGCTCGTCCTTAGCCTGGTGTCGATAATATAGATGCTCAGAAAATGTTAGTTTCCCTTCCCTTTCCCAGAAAAGGGAAGGAGCAGCAGGGGTATGATAGGCCAGTAGCCTGAGTCTCCTCTATGACCTCCCAGAACCACCAGTGTCCCTGTAGCTCAGCATCTGTGTCTTTCAGAGCTACTGCTCATTAAAAACAGGATAAGATTTACATGTTAAATACCTCTTCAGTAACTACCCAGCCAGGGCTGCAGCAAACCTGTGGTTTAATCCACTTTCAGTTACAATCTACATTCTCAGCACATAATTTAGAGACTCAAATAGCTGAGTATAAACTTTGTTTTAATTCCAAAATGATTATGATGTTATTCAAAAGTAATATGACAATCTTAGGACCCTATTTCTTTAATGGAGAGACAGTGCTTCCAGGCTGTACCCATTCCCATGAAAACTTGGGCTTTTTTTTTTCTGGACTTTCAATTTTGGGTTTGGGTTCACATTTCTCCTTTCCCTCACCAAGTCTAAGGCTGAATTTCTAATAGAAAGAAGAAAAGGAAGTAGAGGGAGAATGGACTGTTTTAAAAAGGAAACAGTTCTGTCCTTTAAATGCCCCCAACCCACATGAACCCCACGTGAACCCCACATTTCCAGCCCAGGAACCTGAACAAAAATAACACTAAGACTCTTGGGATAGTCCAGATGTTGTTCTTATTTGCATACATTTGCATACACTTATAAGCAACCGTGCAGAGTGAATTAATCAGGGCACCCAGTGGTGACTGCAATCAACCCTAATATTACAAGCTGGCCTGTGAAACAGGTGGCATGACCACAGGCCAGGGCGGGACAGAGCCACAGCCCAGAAGCTCCTGCTGGACTGGGGGGGAGCTCCCTGAAATGAGGCCAGAAACCCAGTGCCACAGAAACTGAGTGTTCTCTGTTAACCTCTCTACCCTCTTTACTTCCCTCTTTGCCCTGTTCCAGATCCAGATCCCTCTGTTCTTCCCTCTTCTCCCTCCGGGTCCAGGGAAGCCATGGCTCAGTGACTCCCTCCTGAAAGCACTGAGTAAAGGCAGGCCTGAGCCCCCATGGAACCTCAGACTGCAGGGAGTGCCTCAGTCTGGGAAGAGAGAACCTGCCAAGCACACATCCCTTTGGCAGTGCCTACATCCCCCCAAGAGAATACACACAGCAGTTACAGTAGGGCAGACATGCAGCAGCATGCCAGCAGCGTGGAGCCTTGTAAGGAAATCTCCTGGAAGGCAGGCAGAGGAGCAGACCCTGGTGGGCTGAAGGGTGGGGTTGAGGGGGCAGGATTTGACCCTGATCCATTACACCTGACTTTAAAGTACACTATTACAGTGGCATTTTGTTTTCTCCTGCAGAGCCCTTTGTTCTCTGGCCATTGCTGACCAGCCTGGCTCCAGACAAAGCCAGACAGATTGTTCTAAAGTTTGAACTTCCACAGGCTCTCTGCATCTAATGAGCTGTCACTCAGAACTCTGTCCTAGAAGCCTGGCAGTGCCTAGAGGAAGCAGGAGGGGATAGCATGTGTGGCTGCATCCACAGCTGGGACTGAACCTCCCATGGTAAGGAGGAAGTCTGAACTCTGGCCCCAAATTCCACTCTCAAGGAGCTCTGTGCCCTTAAGCTGTTGAGTTACCTGATCTCCTGAGGGCCGAGCCCAACCACGACTCGTGTCTCTAGATCCTACAAGACCCTCAGGCCAGAGCCACCCACACAGCATTGCGAAAGTTACCTTCTCTCTTCACAGGATTGTCCATACTTAGGCCAAGAAGTTAGGTGTTCATGCAGAATGACCTGAGAAGGGTCCCCAAAGCTCTCGGTTCCCATAGCCTGCTCAGAGGCCTGCAAATCCAACAGCTGGAATCCTTCCGGAGTATCAGAAGGTCTAGTTAAGATGCAGCAGTTGCTAGAAGAAAGGCTTGGAGAAAAGAGCTGAGGCCTCCCCTATAGAAGGTGCTCCAGTTTATCTGGGGTAAAGTTCAGCCACAACCTCCTCCTGAGGGCTAAGGGGTTTGTTTCCTCCTTTGACTAAAGCCACAGACCCAAATTTCCCGTTTTACTTCCCTCCACTTCCACATGGGGCTTCACACCCGACGTGTTCAGTTGGCCATCCTTGGACAAACTGCTTTAGTGCAGTGTGCCTTGTAAGTGATTAAAAGGAATCAGCAAGTGGGGTATGAAGCCTGCTAAGAAGGATGGTTGTTACAGCCACAAGGAGGAGAAAGACAGGTGCATGTTCACAACCTCTCATCCAAAATTCTGAAATGCTCCAAAATCTTAAAGAAACAAGCAAAAAACCACTTGGCATCAAAGCCTATTAAAATGATGTGAAGCTATTCATGATTTCTATCCCACTTAGGGTGATTAATACTATATTTTTTTCTGCCAAATTAGCAAAGTATTTACAAATGGAGTGCTGGCGCAGACCCTGTGTGGTAAAAAAAAAAAAAAAAACCCATGGTATATGCACCATATTATCTGGCCCCAAGGGTACAGATAAGAGATTATAAACACATATAGAAAACTATTACAGGTGGAGAAAAAACAGGAGCCTATATAGACTATGTTAAGAAAGTAGGCTGTTCACTACATTACAAAAGAAAGAAAGAAAGCAGACTATGACTCTGACCTGCTGAATTCAAATTTCTAGCAGTGAAAGTACAGAGTCCTAACCACTGGACCTCAGGGGCATTCCTGATTTCATTGGTTTCAATCAAAAAGTGCAATATATCAGACCTCAAGCTACTGGACAGATTTAATGCCTAAGAACATTTGACAAGAGAGAGAGCTGGGAGGCACAAAAACATAGAGAAATATGGATGAAACTGACACCTGTGTGATCCAGAGGAATATGCTGCTAGGGTCCTCACTTTTCTTCTCTTCCTTCTAATGGAATTTGCTGGAGAGGAAGAAACCACCATTGTGTCAAGGCCAGTGTAGACGTTTTCCCATAGTTAAAGAGGGCCCACGATGGGCCTTGGGGAGGCTTGGAGAAATGAGCTAGAAGAAGGGGCATAGAGGGTGGTGCGCGAAGACTCAGATGTGGATCCTTCTTGTAAAGGGAGGTGCAAACAGAGAGGACCCAGAAAGGGGCCGGGTGTAACTCACTATGGGTTAGTCTTGGATTTTTGCCATTTCTAAACATGGAGTCCTGCTCACTTCTTTCAGATCAGACCTGCTCCAAGGGGTACAGATTTTGGTACAATCTCAAATCTCACTCACACCCTGATGATGCAAGGGTGAGACCATCAGTCTCGTCACTCGGTATCTGTGCAGGGTGGGACCACCATAGAATTGTGGGCTTTTAGATATGGAAGTTCCTTCCTTGGACCCAACACCTTCCCTTTAAGGTAAGCAAACACCAAACTCAAACCCAGCCCCAGTGTTCTCTGGAAGAGTCCATGGTGCTTCTCTTTTCCTGCAGGAGACAGCCTGAACAAGGACAGCTCCATAGTCCTCACAGAATCATCCCTATACCCCCTCTGCAGGGCACGAAGGGCAAAGAGAAGAAAAGCAAATCCTCTGCCTGGGGTGGAGGGTGGAGGGCAAGAGGATTGGTTTTTCAGCTTTTGGGCCACCCTTAGAGGCCGGCAGGCAGGTTTGTATTCCTGGTAATTCAGTCTCAAGCATGATAGAGGGCCTGCAGGATGGGGGTCCAAAAGGTGCCACCCCAGAGTTAGGAAGGACGTGTGTCCAGATTTGCCTAGGATAGTCCAAACATGTAATATATAATGGCTGCCCAGGCACAACTATTAAAAATGCCCCCTTTCACTACCTACCACTGTTATTATTTTAGACAATAATTTCTCTGGTCATCCTGGAGTAGCTCTGAGTTTCTGTCCAGTGTCTAGGTCTCCACTTTGGTGAGAGTTATGGAGAGAAACCCTTGGTGTAATCAGAAAATTGCCCTGCCAAGTTTTTCTCAGAATTTCTCTCTTTCTCCTCCACATGTCCAAGCTGTGTATGCTACTTCTGCTGAATCACTGACCCCACTGTACTGCAATTTTCTTTCCCGCTAGGCTGGGGGTGACTTGGGACAAAGATCCCACCTTATTTGGGACCCCCTTCCCCAGTTAGTGCCTGGCATGTAATAGTAAATGCCCAATAAGGGTTTGCTGACTGAATGATTGAATAAAGAAACGGGAGTTGGACTGTGCCCTCAAATTTGCCCCCATTACATACCTTCCAGCAGATAACTTCTCTGAACCTTGGTCTCTTCATCTGTCAATTGAGAGAGTTGCTTTGGAAGACCTGCAAGATCTCTTCTCATTCTGACATTTGGTGATTTTTTTTAACTCCCACCACAGACCAAAAAACTCCCGCCTCTGCAGGTGTTTCTTTGGTTTGAGATGTTAGCTGCTCACTTGCATGCGTGCGTGCTAAGTCGCCTTCGTCATGTCCAACTCTTGGCTACCCCATGGACTGTAGCCTGCTAGGCTCCTCTGTCCATGGGATTCTCTAGGCAAGAATACTGGAGTGGGTTGCCATGCCCTCCTCCAGGGGATCTTCTCAACCCAGGGATTGAACTTGCGCCTCTTATGTTTCCTGCATTGGCAGGTGGGTTCTTTATCATTAGCGTCACATGGGAAGCCAGCTATTCAGATATCCCCTGTTAAAATGCACATCCACCACATAAGGAAGTTACAATAAAAAGTGCATCAACGTCACTGAGGAAAATTCTCTGGTGTTTATAATTAGATGGTCTCAGAGACAGGTGTCTGGAGGGAGGGGCCATAGGAGAGGTCTGTGTTGATGTGGATAGGAAGTCTGAAGCAAGGTGAACTGTGTATTCTGGGGCTAATTGAGATTCTGCAAGAACAGGAGGCTAGGAGCCTGGGTAACTGGAACATAGGGGACATAAAGACATTGGGGAATTGTGGTCAAACGGAAAGTTGCCAGAGAAAACACCATCAACTGCCTGTGTCTGTCTAGCAGAATAGCTGAACACGATGAGTCAGGCTGTGGAACAGACAGGCTGTGGATCTCAGAGCGGGCAAGGGCTGATAGCTTGCTCCCAGAAGGCAGACCAGGGAACTTGATGGGAGGCATCTCTGGGCAGCAGGCTGTCAGGATACAGGTTGGAGCCATTGACCTTCCACTGCAACACTTCATGGGACAGTCCTGGCATGGCTAAAACTGAGCAGAAGATAAAAAAGCCTGTCTCCCTCACCTTCCAGATTCCCCTCCACTCTGCACATGCGAGGAAAGAGTCAGACCCAAGGCAAGTGGCATCTTCCCAGGGTGCCTACTTTTGTCATTTGCGTAAGCAGTCACGTTCTCTCCCCCTCGCAGATAATTTTGCCATCAATACATTGGTATCACTTTATTATTAGTCACTTGCCCTATGTAAATCACCTTTTTTTTTTTTTTAACCCCAGGTACACTGGATTAATCATAATCCTTGGTCTATAGCCCCCTTTCTTCACTGATCCATGCATGGTCCATCTTTGTGCTTATTTATGTTTAACTGTTTATTTCAAAATAATATAAGAAACTGTCATGAGCACTCAGTGCTAGAACCAAAATATGGACTCCAGCTACCTCTACCTATGTGCTCCTCCTTCATCCTGTCCCCCTACTTGCCACCCACTACCCTCCACAGTTGTGGTTGCTTTCTTTTTATTTGCTCTCCAAGGCTGATGAAGTGTAACACTTACTACCAAGTTTACTCATCAGGACCGCAACCCAGTGCTTCTGATGTCTAACTGGCTGGATGTGATCATGCTTAGAGGAGCCCCAGTCTCAGTGGATGACATGTGTTCACAGCATCGTGGCTGGAGTCACTAATGCAATGAAGTTGCAATGAAGTCAGATTCCCCACAAATATAGTTCCTATTGTTTAAAAATTTTATGCAAGCCAGGGTTTCTCAGCCTTGGCAATACTGACATTTGGGGCTGGGTCATTTTTTGTTGTAAAGGGCTGTCCTACCCATTGGTGGATGTTCAGCAGTATACCTGGCCTTCACCTGCTATAGACGTCAGTAGCACCCAAGCCCCCCTCCCCCGCACCCCCAACTCCCCTAGTTGGGACAGTCAAAGTCAAAAATGTCCCCTGAAGGAGGAGGCAAAATCACTACCCACGGAAAACCACCAACCTAGGCAAATATTTGGCAATCATCAGTTCAACAAATTCGGCAGGTAAAATGTCCTTCCCTGAAAGAAAAGACATGCACATTTTGTGCTGTAAAGCCTTGCTTTGAAAAGTGTGTGTGGTCTTGAAACAGCAGCATGAACACCTGGGAGCTCATTAGAAATGCAGATGCTCAGGCCCCTCCCCAGACCCTACTGAGTCAAGATCTGCATTTTAACAAGATCCCCAGGTGATTTGTGTGCAATGAAGTGTGAGGAGGAACACTGCTGCAGAGATTACACAAACTGCACCCTGTGAGTAAAGTGGGCTCTGATGCAACGTTTCCCAACTAGGGAAGTTACTGCCATTTGAGGGGACAATGTCCTTGTTCATTGTTCTGTTGGGTTGTCCCCTGCTTTGCAGGACATCCTTGCCCCATCCCCATGAAATGCACACACAGAGCTCGGTCTCCTAGGTGATCACAGTTACCCTCACCCTCCAGATGCCCTCTGGGGACCAGAACTCCCCCGTGGTACAAACCCCCGGAGTGGAATGTTTCCTGAAATATGGACAGTTTGTCCAACAGCAGGCTGCCTCAGTCTACAAATGAATCCAGGAGGCAAGGAAGGGCAGAAGTTAAAACATCACAACTCTCCACCACAGCCCCAGTTGGGGGAGGGTGCCGGCTGCCGAGCACTGGCCCTGGGGTGGAGGGTGGAGCTGGAGGAGGGGAGCAGGGGAGACACAGGAGCCCTCTTGGAGAGAGAGAGCTGCAACTGCAGCCCAACCAGTCAGACCAGCTGGGGCAGCCCCCCTGGTCCTGGCAGCCTTGGCAACCTAGTCGGGATAAAGCAAATAAATGACAGCAGTTTGGCATCCGAGAGCTGTGTCTGAGGTGAAGAAGGGAATGCATCCAGGTAGGCACGGTGCCCATTCTGTGCCCTGCGCTGCCCCCTTCTCACCTGGGATAGAGGAGAGGGATCTTCAGGCCCTTCCCAGAGCTGGCTGGAATACGTGGTTCCATAGCTGGGAAATCCGAGAGCCCCATGGAAGAGCTCCAGCTTCTAGACTACAGCTGGACTCCTGCCCTAAACGGGAGCTGAGAGGGCTGGGTTTGCCCTCCAACCTTGCCGTTTGCCAGGTGTAGGGGGTGAGGGCATCCATAGCCAGGTCTCCACACCTCTAAGCTCCTACCTTTGTAACACCTGGCGCACTCTCTGTTGCCTAGGATGAAACGTTAAGTATGCAGTTCCCTCTGCCTTGAAGTCACTTCCTCCCCTTCCCCTATCTTTTACTCATTTTCTAGGACCCCTCTTCTTACCTCCCCTTCCCTCAGCTCCCAGGAGGGGAAACTGCATTCTCTTTTGAGTTCCCCTAACTCCAGGCACATGCTGGGTTTTAGCTCATAAGCTGCCATATTATAGAATTTTTTTTTAAAGTACAGGACTTATGCAATTTTTCATATTTATATGAAAATGTGTCCACACCTGTCAGGTATGGCACCTAACATGAAATGCGTATTCAGTCTTTGTTGCATGAGTTAAGGACATCCTCGAGTGCTTGGTCTACCAAGGTCATGTCCTCGTGCTCACGCTTAGCTGCTCAGTCATGTCCAACTCTTTGCCACCCCACGGACTGCAGCCCACCACGCTCTTCTGACTATGGAATTCTCCAGGCAAGAATACTGGAGTGGGTACCCATTCCCTTCTCCAGAGGATCTTCTCAACCCAGAGATCAAAGCTGGGTCTCCTGCATTTCAGGCAGGTTCTTTACCATCTGAGCTATGTGCACGTCCATCAGTCTGGGAATTCAAGGAAGAGCCAGGACTGTGACACCTCACATCATGGTTCTCTTTTAACAAATATTTATTTTATTATTATTTTTGGCTGCATTGGGTTTTAGTTGCAGCATTCAGGATCTTTCACTGTGGCAAGTGGGCTTCTCTTGAGTTAAGGCACATGGGCTCAGTAGTGGTGGTGCCTGCGCTTAGTTGCCCCACAGTAGGTGGGATCTTAATTCCCCTACCAGGGATCGAACTCATGTCCCCTGCATTGGAAGGCAGATTCTCAATCACTGGACCACCAGGGAACCCGCACCGCATGGCTTTTACACCCCAGTGAGGGACACACTGCAGAACGCAGAGCCTTTGACTGCTCAGAGGAGCCAGCTGGTCCAATTTCTTTGTTTGCAGTTGAGGAAGAAACTGTCTCCCACAGATGGGAGGGCTGAGCCTCTTTCACACCTGTCTGTGAGGCGGCATCTTCCCCATGACAGCCGCCATAAGTAATACACGTCCAGGGTCTGTCTGTCCCAGACACAAGGCTCTCAGTTGGTAGAAGCCAGCCTGTCAAATACCACAGCTCCCCTGGTGAAGTCACAAGGACCACAGCTGGCAGATGTCCCTGTCACTTTTCTTGGAATGCCCACTGCCTTCTCTAACTCCTTACAAAGGGTCTGGATGGAAAATTAGAGACAAGATCAGATTGATCTACTTTTGTCTTTAGCTGTTAGGAGATGGTTTTTCTAACTCTGCCTGTTTCTGGATTCTTTCTCTCTCCTTCAGTTTGGGAACCTGTGTTGAAAGAAAGACATGGAAACTTCCCAGAAGCAACATGTCCTGAAGATCTCCCTGGAGAAAGGAAGTTTGTATGGTTCTGATCCGGCCCAAGAGCTTAGGGTTCTCATCACTGGCATGTTCAAGCCCAGGAGTGAGCCTGGGACCCTGAAATGTGAAGAATTTCTCTAACGTCGCTCTAGAAGTGGTCCAAGTTCAGTTTTCCCACTGGTTCTCAGTCTCAGAATTGACTTAAGAAAGGAAGAATGTTGACCAGTCCTGTGAGGACCCACACTTCCAAGCAATGATTGATCAGAAAAGGACAGCCTTTAGAGGAGCAAGAGGAGGTGGGAGCAGAGGTCAAATAACTTGTCACATCACTTAATTCTCTGAATCATCTCCCATCTAGCCATGGCCAGCTTTTACTGTGCAATCCAAACATTTCCATGCTTGGTTCCCACATTCAGCCAAACTAAGTTGTTTCCAATCATCTCATCCTGTCCCAGCCTGGGGGCCTCTGACCTCTGGTTATTTCTTGGAAAAGTATCGCATAACCCGGATCCACAGAATGTCTCCTACAGCTGGGCCCCTCAGAATGTCAGAAGCAAACTTTCCAGTCTGCACCATGCCCCAGGAGGCAACAACTGAGAAAGGGAGTGAGGAAGCCTTCCAGGTAGATAAGTAATGGGAGGTGGGGTATATATAAATATAAGTATAAGTAATAGGAGGAGGTGCCCTAGATACTCCATCCTCCTGTCAGTTTTCCCACACTGGTTGGCTCTGCCAAGAGCCATCCCAGTTGTTGTCCACCTAGCATGGCATCACTACCTCCTTGAATAAGGATGGACCAGTATGAAATTCATTCTTCAGGTCTCAATGCTATGGAGCCACCTGAACATGAATAATGAAAATTCCATTGGCTCTTCCATAGGCTCTCCAGACCCAAGGTCATGGATTAACACATACAGTGCTTTGTGTGAATTAGAGAAAGGAGGTCCCTCTAGGCATATTCCTTTTTAAAGTGCCTACTCTGAGTGAATGAAGCAGGAAAAAGCTTCTCCTTTTGTGCCTCGGGCCAGGCATTCTTGGGCATAGCATCATTTGGACAATTATATGTGAGGGCCTGAATCAACCTCACTTTCAAAGCCTCCCCCAGCTCACCTGAGTGTTTTCCAGAGCTCTGGCGCTCACCAACCAGTCCATTCCCTGCTGGCACCACCCAGTATTTGCCATGCTTGTCCCTTCTTGCTCTAGCTCCTTGGTTGAAGGCCTCTACCTCTGAGACCACTGGAGGATATTTCCCCTCTGCTGGAGCCTGCAGCAGGGTGCTGATGTGGCTCTAGAACAGGGTCCAGGAATGGCCTCCCAGTGCTCTCAGAATGGCCGGAAATTGAAATGTTGGAGCTGGGTTGTGCCCTTGGCACTTGGGCCTGAAGACAGTGCTGCTGGAGGCCAGCATCACACAGTATCAATTTCTACAGCCTCTGCCTATCAGTCCTCTCTCTACAAAGCTGGGGTCCTTGGGGCCAGGTCAAGAAGGGCCACTGCCCAAGACAGATATCAAGTGGCCCTCCCCATTCCAGTTCTTCTCAAGCCTATGGTTCCACCCTTCTTCTTCCTCAAAAACAAACAAAACTGCCTGCCAGGCACCCCATCCTTTTTTTTTTTTTTTTAATATGCAACATGTTGGAATAAGTGGAGGTTCCCACTCTTCATGATACTAGTTTCCTCCCCAAGAATTTGGCACCCAGAAGCTGAAGTTAATTAAACATAAACTTGGGTTGAAAGAATTCAACATAAATTAAGGTTGAATCCCTTAATTTAGAACTGAGGTTTGTGGCACCCAGAGCACTGGTCTAGAAGTAAGAGGCTGGCAGCATTCAGATCCTGTTCCGTTCTTCCTGTAATGGGTGACTCTCATTGCCACTTACTTCCTTGAGGTTGGATCACCTCCTGTATAAATTGAGTACAAGGATGAATATTTGGCAACTCTCTAAATTCTCCAAGACCTTCCTGTAGGGTAAAACTCTGGTCGGGCTAGTTCCAGATCAAAACAGCTTGCTTTTGCACTTCTTATTGATGACATAGCTTGTATCTTACCTGGTATCTTAATGGCCCTGCCATATGAATGCTTCTGTTCTTAGCTTGTGATCCATTCTGACCTTTTAGCTCTTTTCTGCTAGATGCAGAAAAGTTGATAACTGGTATCTTCTTGTTCACTATATGTATTTTTCGCATATATCAATATGGAAATTCAGGATCAGGCAATTTCCAGTGATTTGAGAAGATCCATGAAAAGTAGGGTAGTTTTTCCAAAAAGCAGAAGTAGAGTCCAGAAAGAAGTTTTCATGGAATTGGAGAGAAATCCAGCTCCTAGGAGAGTTCCCTAATACCTTGACACAACAGCTACTGTGAGATGCAACTAGGCAGCAGTCAGTAGCTTCCAGCCCTTGGGTTAATGCATCTTCTCACCCTTCCTCCTGGCAACACAAAGATGGTTTGGATTATTATGCCTCCTCTTCATTGGTTCTTCTACCTCAGGACAACTCATCACTGGTAAATACAAGATGCAACCACTGCTCTGATTGGCTGATCTGTTGCTGGGGTAAAGGGCAGCATGGTGATGCTGCTTTGCCAGATGTGGTTTCCTTCAGGTCCTGAACACACACACCCCCATTCAGTCTCTCTTGACCTTCCTCCCATCCTCAGAAAGTCCCTCTCTCCTCCTGTGGTTGCACAGTAAACAAGCAGTTTGTCCAGGGTTCCCTGGAGACCCAGAGGTTTTCACTTTGCAGTGTTTAGCCTGCTAAAGTAGGGTTTTGTATAACTCAAGAAGGCAAAGTTGGGGAATATCAGCCTTTGACAATCAAGAACACACACATCCCCCCCATGCCCAAGCAAGAGATTGTAGATTTTCTGACAACTAAACTAAACTAAACTGCCACTGATGCAGATAGGTATGACTTTGCACATAAACGTGTGAAAGTGAGAGGCTTGCTAGTCCCCAACTCCTACCACTTGCCACTGAACCTGAAATTCCATCATTAAGATTTATTCTGCTATGAATTTTCTCCCCCTGGGACCTACTGTTAAAATACAAAGAGCCAAACTCTGTTCTGAAAGATGTGTGAAAAAGCTTCTTTTTGGTCAAATAAGTCTAGAGATGCCAACATATTTTAGCATCCCCTGTGGTAGGCAGAATAACGGTCCCCAAAGATGAGCATGTCCTAATCCATGGAACCTGTGAATATGTCACCTTATGTGGCAAAAGAAACTTGGCAGATGTGATTAAAGTTTAGGACCTTGACACAGAAAGGTCATCCTGGATAGTATGAGTGGGTCTGATATAATTACATGAGTCCTTCAAAGCAGAGAGATTTTCCTGACTATGATCAGAGAAAGAGATGTGGTGACAGATACTGGGTCAGGGAGAGTGATGCTTCTGGCTTTGAAGGTGGAGGAAGGGGGCCACAAGCTAGGGAATACTGGTGAATGTCTCTAAAAACTAAAAAACAGGAAACAAATTCTCCTGAAGGGCCTCCAGAAACACAGTCCTGCCAACACCTTGTTTAGTGTGAGACTTGAGTCAAATTTCTGACCTATCAAATTGTAAGGTAATAAATTTGTGATGTTTTAAGCTGCTAAGTTTATGGAAGTTTGTTAGAGAGCATTAGAAAACGGAATGTTCTCCCTCTCTCAGAGATTCATGAGTGTGCATTAGCTATTAAAGGCTCCAGGGAATCTTTCAGGACTGCTGTGCAGCTAGGCTTGTTCAAAATCCCTGCTCCCCAGCCACATCTGAGCTTACCATGGTTTCTTCCTCAAGAAGTCAGAACTGGGACTAAAGAGTGTTGGTAGAGGTTGGTCTGCTGAAGCGGAAAAGGGCAAAACCTCCGGAGCTGTAGCATGGCTCCGCTGTAGCATAGCTGTAGCATATATTTTCTGCCTGGGACTGCAGCAGAGAAGCAAGGCGGTGTCATTACCACTTTACAGATGAGTTAAAACTGAAGGTCAGAGAGAATATGTCGCTTGCCTAAGGTTGCACATTTGGTACGATTTCGACAGAATTAGATTCTAGCTTTCTTCAACTCAAGTGCGGTGCAGGACACAGCTAGGTCAGAGCCGCTTAAGAACTCTGGACACTTGTGACACTTGGGGCAGACAGCAGGGGGTGGTCATAGCCTGGCCAGCCAGTCCAAAAATCAGGTCAAGCGCAAGCACTCAGAGGTATCTCACTATGCTCATTATATCAGAGAATTCTGGTGCTTAAAATGTTCCTCGCTTGGCTCAAAGATTAGCTCTAGAGCCTGG
The DNA here is from genome assembly GCF_019320065.1 of Cervus canadensis. Taxonomy (NCBI): domain Eukaryota; kingdom Metazoa; phylum Chordata; class Mammalia; order Artiodactyla; family Cervidae; genus Cervus; species Cervus canadensis. Next base: position 36,768,924 of record NC_057391.1, read on the forward strand.
ACGCAGAAAGCACCTGTAGAGAATTTACACCTGCTGAATTTACACCCGCTAAGCCTGCGGCACCTGGACAGCCACAGTCCTCGGAAACTACCACTCCCACTATGCACCGCGACAGCGTTGACTAAACCCGGGATAAACTACAAGTCCCAGGATTCCTTGGGCGCGAGCGCGGAGGAGCGGAGGGGCGTAGCACGTTGTCCGCGCGGGACCGTTAAATTTGAAACTTGGCGGCTGGGCGTGAGAGCTTGAGGTGGCTGGTTCGTGAGAAAATCGGGTGCGTGCTTTTTCGGGGAGCACCCTCCGGTCGCTTCAATACCTGGAAGGGCAGGTTGCAGAAGGAGGCCCAGGCGGTCTGAGGCCCTGAAGAAAGGCCCGCGGGAGAACGAGGCCCTGAGGCGGGAATGCAGGATGGCGGCGATGCAGAAGGAAAGGGGTGCTCCGAGGTAGGTACCGGAGAAGGGCGGCCGGGAGCTGGGCCTGCGAGCTCCTAGGGTGCCTGGCGGTGAAGAGGCTCCGCTCAGAGCAGTCCAGGAGAAGAGCAGGCCCGACCGAATCGTCCTCCCTGCTGGAATTGGACACGAGGAGTGGAGGTGAAGGCACAGGGTTAGCACCGACCTCGGTGGGCTGAGGGCGCGTGAGAATCCTGCTGCATCCAGCTGCAAAGCCAAGGAGGCTGTGGGACCCCGGGGGTCTAAAGGGCTTGGAATTTGTGGTCTGTGTTTGTAATCTCAACCCAGCCATTCGCTAACTCTGTGACTTTGGATACGTCTTTAAATGAAGATGCTGCTATTAACGCTACTTACCATTCCGAGTTCTGGGAGAATTCAGAGTATTTGTAAAGTAACTGCCTCCAAATAAGTGCTTAGCACATGATAGGTGTTGTCTTTAAGTTAGTAGCTTAGTTAGAAATCTAAAAAGCCCTTCTCCGCATGCTTGCTGTTCTTATTTATACATATATAAACTCTGCTGGATTGAGAGTCTATGTTCGTTTTCATTACGGGGTACACGGTAATTACGGGCTTCCCAGGTGGCACAGTGATAAAAGAATCTGCATGCCAATACAAGAGACACTAGAGAGACTAGGGTTCGATCCCTGTGTTGGGAAGATCCTCTGAAGCAATAAATGGCAGCTCCACTATTCTTGCCTGGAAAATTCCATGGACAGAGGCTACACTCCATAGGGTCACAGAGAATCAGACACCACTGAGCACTACCACCACACAGTACTTAGATAAATGTCATTTCACGAGCTCTTTAATTCATGCAAAAGATAGATATACTTTTTATTTTATATTGGAGTGTAGCCGATTAACACTGTTGTGATAGTTTTAGGTGGACAGCCAAAGGACTCAGCCATACATGTATCCATTCTCCCCTAAACTCCCCTCCTATCCAGAGTGCCACCTAACATTGAGCAGCGTTCCCTGTGCAATAGGATAGGACCTTGTTGGTTATCCATTTTAAATATAACGATGTCATGCGAGATATATTTATTAACCCCCTACAAAGTACTAGGTGTAACAAAAACACAAAAATCCCTGTCCTTATGAAGCTTAAGTTCTGGGTGGGATGAGGGTAGGGAAAACAAAAATAAGCTAAAAGGTAGATAGTGGTTGGTACAAAACCAGCAAAACTGGGGAGGAGGAGGGTTGGTGCAATTTTTTATAGTTTTGAAGAGAGGGCCTCACTGAAAATGTGTCATTTGGGTCAAGACTGGAAGGAAACTCAAGAGTTAGTCATGCATTGATCTGGGGGGAAGTACAAAGGCTGGAGGGTGAGAGCTGGGGGAGGCAGGGGCACTGGCTGAGTAATTGGAGCAGAATGAACCAGAGAATAAGAGGAAATGAAGTAAAAAAAAGGTGAAGAGGCAGGCATTGTAAGGACTTGGCTTTTACTTTGTAGTTGAAAGTTATTGGAGGGTTCTGAGCAAAAGAAAGACATGATCTGACATGGGTTTAAACAGGATCACTTTGGCTGCAGTATCGAAAAGACTAAAGGTAGAAAAGGATGGATGCAGAGAGACCAGTTTAGAGGTTATTGAAATAGTCCAGGCAAGAGAAGATGGTGGCTTGAGCCAGGCTGAAAACTGGAGACGCTGAGAAGAAGGTTCATTTCTGGATATGTTCTGGAGGTGGAACCAACAGGACTTGCTGGATGACTGGGGGGTGTGAGAGGGGTGTCTAGGTTGCATTAAGATTTTTGACTTGAGAGCTGGATAAATGAAATTGCCATTTATTTGAGATGAGGGAAGAAGCAGGTCTTTGAGGAGGCAAGAGGAGGAGGAGGGAGGGAGGAAGCAATCCCAGCTCAATTTTGGACATTTAATAGATATTTTAATTGCTATTTTAAAAGAAAAAATCTAGAAACCTCAATAAATATTTATTCAGTGCTTACTACTGTTAGATCATGAAAATAGAAAAAATAAATGACATGGCCCTTATATTTACACAAAATAGTTAAAAAGATACGAGTAGTTACAACTTACATTATTAATCACTTATAGTTTGTTTTCCTGAAGGGAGTTTTCAGCTCTCATCTAGACTGAGGTCACACAAAACTTTCACTTTATTTTTGAAAAATAGTGCCTGCCTGTCTGTCTCTATTTTACAGAAAAGACAATGGCACCCCACTCCAGTACTCTTGCTTGGAAAATCCCATGGAGGGAGGAGCCTGGTAGGCTACAGTCCATGGGGTCACTACAGTTGGATAGGACTGAGTGACTTCACTTTCACTTTTCACTCTCATGCGTTGGAAAAGGAAATGGCAACCCACTCTAGTATTCTTGCCTGGAGAATCCCAGGGACAGAGGAGCCTGATGGGCTGACGTCTGTGGGGTCGCACAGAGTCAGACACGACTGATGCGACTTAGCAGCAGCAGCAAGTCTCTATTGTAAACACAGAAATAGCGTCTCTTAGCCAGAAATAAGCTTCTCTGCGAGGATTGTGAAGTTCTGAAGTTCAGAGTATATACCCTTTGTGGTGATTACCTCCAAAAAGCTTTTCCGGATTCCCGCCATAGAAGTAATAAAATTGGAGGAGCCATTTATGACCAGTAAACTGTATTTTTGTCTGCTTTTACTCTGGGCTGCCTTTATATATAAACTTCAGTTTTAAGTAATCAGTTGAAACATGGGGTTAGTCTGCTGAACACTTTGCTAATTTTAAATTAAACAAGGTGATGCATTCAGTGATAGACATCAATCTGATTTTTGACTACTTTGCCAAATTTATAATATTTTTTCCCTTTTTTCTTCCTGTCATAAACTTTCTTCTTAGAATATTGCTCACAAAACTGTAGCCATGGTCTCTCTTCCATTAGGTAATACTGCAGCCCTGAACTTGGAAACCAGGTCACAGATAGGCTCAGAAGGTTAGGAGTATAATATTAATAGCACAACTAATGTGCCAGCCCACTGTATTCAACTCAAAGATCATGAATTATCACTTTTCTGAAAACATTTACAATAATCCAGTGTTATAACAATTCAGTGTTAGTATGAGATTTACTTTTGTTTCTCTCTTCACAGTGAAGCCATGTCCTTGGAGGGAGATGAATGGGAGCTGAGTAAAGAAAATGTCCAACCTTTAAGGCAGGGGCGGATCATGTCCACACTTCAGGGAGCGCTGGCACAGCAGGACTCTGCCTGTAACTCTGCTCTTCAGCAACAAAAACGGTGTGTGGGGTGTTTGGAGCTCCACCAGTCATCATTCATCCCCAGCTGTGGTGGTTACTGTGGGTGTGGACCCACGCAGGATGGCATAAGGAGTACTAAACTACTCTTCAAAAACTGGTAGTCTGAGAATCTGTTCCCCTCTTGTTTTCTCATCACACAACAGCTATCTAAAGATCCCCTCAAGTGCACTTAAGAACAAGAGCTATAGGATTTCATTTCACTGTGAAGCAGCCAAACTTTTGTATCAATAGAAATATTTCTCATACAGGGGGAACTGATAAGTAAAGCAAGTATCATATTATAGTATTTACCAAAAGAATTATGTCATTCTAAATCCTGAAACAGAATTAACTCTTTGAGACTAATCAATTAATGAAATTGCTTCTTTGTATTCTGAATACTGAGGGAGAGTGCATCTGTTTATCCTTTGTGCTCAATTATTAATGTTCTAGGAAAGTATTTTTGAGAATGTGTGCAAAAGAAACAGTGGTCTCCAAAGAAAATATAAGACTTGGAGAAACTGAATTTAAGGAACTCAGGGTAATGAAAAGCTGAAAAATACCACTATATTGTTCAATATAGTGAACAATAAAACTTGCTCTCCTTTGAAAAACGTTTTGATAAATACACTTTTTTCAAAAAGGTAAACTAAAGTATTGGTTTCTACCTGCAGTCTCATGACCAAAAAATTCCTGTATTATCAGCAAATTATAATTTTGATCTAATGTAATGAATACCCTTGATCATCTCTTTGAATCTTTAAAAGCACTGGATTTTATGGTTTTGTTTCACAGATGGTGTTCTATTCTTAAATCTTTTTGATGACATTCTGTGACATTGTACTAGTTTTTCCACTTCACTAACTACTCTTCCTTTTTGCTTGTTGGCTTCCTACTTCATTTTACCTAAGTTTCTGTTCTTTGCCCTCTGTTCTCATTCCATATTCAAATTTTCCAGCGTTATTTAACTACTGTTTACATCTCTTACTTGCCTTCTAAATGTCTTTTTTTATCTACCTGGTAGCATATGATTAGATAAATACTTCACTAGTGTATGAGATACTGAATCTCTTCCCTCATGTAGGACCTTCCTTTTTCTACTCCATTTTGATGGTATGAATTAATCTGAATGATCTTACCTCACTGCTCTCTCATACTCATTGATTTAGTTGATTGCTAGGGATTGGTGATTTTTTTTTTTAAGATCTATTTATTATTATTTTAAACTTTTGACTGTGCTGGGTCTTTGTTGCTGTGTGCAGGCTTTCTCTAGTTGTGGTGAGCAGGGACTGCTTTCGTTGCAATGTGCAGGCTTCTCGTTGAGGTGGCTTCTCTGGTTGAGCACAAGCTCCAGGCTCATGGGCTTCAGTAGTTGTGACTCTGTCTCAGCAGTTGTGGCGCAAGGGCTTAGTTGCTTCAAGGCATGTGGGCTCTTCCCAGAGCAGGGATCGAACTTGTGTCCCCTGCGCTGGCAAGCAGATTCTTAACCACTGGACTACCAGGGAAGCCCCTGGTTTTTTAAGTATAATTTGCATGCAGTGAAAGGCTCAGATTTTTAAATATGCTTAGCCGATTTTGATATACATTTCAAGACAGAACATTTTTATTACCTCAGAAGGTTCTCTCCTGCACCTTCCCAATCAATCTTCCCCTCCTTCATGAAGAAACCAGTGATCACATTTTTATCACCATAAGTTAGTTTTGTTTATTTTACTCTTTTATATAAATGGAATCATACAGTACTTTCGATATGTTTTTTAGGCATTTCCATGTTGCATGTATTAGTGGATTGTTCTTTTTTTTTTTTTACCGAGTAGTATTTCATTTGTTTATCCATTTATCAAATGATAGACAAATGGATTCTTTCCAGTTAAGTGTTTTGTGGGTAAAGCTGCTATTTACATTCTTGAGTAAGACTTTTTGTGGACATAGATTTTCTTTTCTCTTGCAATAGCATTGCTAGGTCATAGAATAAGTGTTTGTTTTCCAAAGAGGTTGTAACATTTTACACTCCTATGAGCCACATATTAGAATCCATTTGCTCCAGATCCATTCCCATATTTAGTGTGGTCATTTTTTTTTTTTTCATTTTAGCCATTCTGGTGGATGTATAATAGTATCTCATGATGGTTTTACTTCCCATCTCCCAGGTGACTACTGAAGTGAGCGCTTATTTACTTGTTTATTGGCCATTTATATATCTTCTTTTGTGATGTGTTTGTTCAGATATTTTGCCTTATTTTACAATTGGAAGATTCCGCTGGAGGAGGGCATGGCAACCCACTCCAGTGTTCTTGCCTGAAGAATCCCCATGAACAGAGGAGCCTGGTGGTCTACAGTCCATGGGATCACAAAGAGTTGGACATGACTGAGCATCTAAGCATACACATAGTCGGATTGCAAGAGTTCTTTATGTAGTATACAAGTCCCTTATCAAATATATGTTTTAAAATATTTTCTCCCAGTTCATGGCTATCTATTTTCTTGGTGGTATTTTTTGACAAGCAGAAGTTTTTAATTTTGATGTCTGATTAATTAGTGTTTTTCTTTTAGTACCTTTTGTATCTCCTCTAGGAAATCTTTGCCTGCCTGAAAGGTCCTTTTTTTGAAAAAAGGAAAAAATCCTGTGATTTTTTTTTTCTCCCTAGTAGATATGTTTTAGCTTTTATGTTTAAGTCTGTGATTCATCTTAAATTTATCCTTGTGCATGGTGTGAGGTTAGAATAAAAGGTCTTATTCCTTCATCCCTACCCTCATATGCCTATCTAGTTATTCTGCCTTCATTTGTTGAAGAGAGTTTTTTTTCTCTCCCCATTAAATTGCTTTGGAGCTTTTGTCAAAAATCATTTGGTTGTGTATGTGTGGGTCATTTCCGGACTCTATTCTGTTCCATTGATCTAACTGTCTACCTTTTCATCAGTTGTATGTTGTCTTGATTAGCTTTATATAATAAGACTTGAAGTCAGGTAGAATAAATTCTTCAACTTGTTCTTTTTCAAAATTGTTTCAGCTGTTATTGGTCTTTTGCTTTTCCAAATTTTAAAATCATTGTGAGATTTTAATCATTGTGTGAGTGTCATAAAAGTCAGTTTGTGAGACTGCTAGGATTTGAATTGGATTGCATTGAACCCATAGATAAATTTGGAGGTTTGCTGATTTTTACCAGTAGTGTCTTGATTTTTCTTTTTTCATTATTTCATTATCTCATACTTAAATCACCATTTTAGTCACACAATTGTGGCCCCTTTTCTAATTTCTCCTATTATACTGTTGTTATCAAACAGGGTTCTTGGATTCTTTAATCAATAGAAATTGATAAGAGGCCAGACAAGACATTCAAGCAAGGCTTTACTGGGACTAGAGCTGCAGGGAGCAAAAACAAGTAACAGGTTCCCTTGCTTGCTTCCTGAACATGGGCTACCTGGTTCCCTCAAGGGAGTCGGGGTAGGGGCGGGTTCAAGGTTTGGGCTGGAGGGGTGGCTTGGGTGATCTACCCACCCCCTTGGTTTTGCTGTATTCAGGGGTCATACTGCAGTATCCTGCTTTTGCTCTGGGCACCTTAGAAGTAGCAGTTGGGTTTTTGGTCTTTTTGTATCTTGTTGTTCAAAATTTGTTCCAACTGCTCATGTACACAGTCATTTTTTAGTCCCTTATAGTTTCTTTATATTCTGTTGCTCCAGAAAACATTTGTCCAGGTGCAAGCACTGTAGCCAAGGGTCCCAGGTCCCAGCCTTTTTCAGTATTACCTGATTAATCTTTTTGAAATCTTTTCTTACCATATTCAAGATACTCTGCAATTGAAGAACCACTACTGGCTTGAACAGGCAGAATCCAAGCTCTTTAAATTTGCATTTAAAGCATTCTCTTACCTCTCCAGATATCTCCATTTATTCCCAATACTGACTTTATGTTATAGCTTAATTTTCTCTGGATAAGTTCTCCGACTTTGACAACTTTACTCAATACTGATTTCCCTCTCTCTTGGAAAACTCTTTTTCTCTTTGAAATCTTATGTTTCCTTCAGAGTCCCACCTTCTAGGACTGCTTCTATAACACCTCCTGTTGACATCATGAACCCTTTACTATCAATTCTTGGCAATTATAAAATACACCTCTGTATTGTTAGTTGACTTTTCATTTATGTACTGTCTTTCTTATTAGAGCTTAAGGGTCTTTTGTGTCAGGGACTATTCTTATTCTTTATGTTAAACATAATCCCTTATACAGTTATTACTGATAAATTGTTTATTTAAATTGTGGTTTATTACATAGCACTTCCCCTCTATTCTGACTGGTCAATGTTTAACTTCATCTTACCCCTCTGCCTTTGTAAGCACATTATAAAGTCATATTTCACACTTTCTCTGAAACATTCCTCCAATTTTTATATGGTCTAATTCTTCTTTGACTAATGTTATCTATGGAATTTTTCTTTAAGAGTCTTATTTCTATATATATATTTATGTGTGTGTGTGTGTATTTAGCTTCTTCAGTACTATCATATGCATATAAAGGTAATGGATGTCATTTATTGAGTACTTAACTACTTACTTTGTCTAAACACTTTACACTTAAGACTAATCAACCTAATAAGATAGATCATATTATTATCCCCATTTTACAGATGAGGTAACTGAAAGCAGAGTTTAAATAGCTTTTCTAATGTCACTCAGCTAGTGATTAGTGGAGCTGCACTGGAACCTTGGGAGTCTTGTTCCAGAGCTTTAAATGCTGTGTAATACTTCTTTTCTATAAGTTGTCTTGAAATTTCTCTAATTTCTTCATGTTTTATCTCTCCAGTTGTTATCAAACAGAATCCTGATTATTTCTTTCTGTTTAACAAGCCCTCAAACTCCAGTACAGTTATCTAGATTGATATTAAATACTTAATAATGAATAAAAATAAAGGTGACACTTGTTCATTTGGCTCTTACTACTATTGCTTATGCTAACATTTTCTGTTTAAATTTCAGGGCATTTGAATCTGAAATTCGATTTTATGCTGGAAATGACCCTCTGGATGTTTGGGATAGGTGAGTCTTTTTTATTTAACAGGGCAATAGAAACTTAATAGATGGAGTTCTTATAGCTGTGCTTCTCAAACTGGGTTGTGTGAAGCAGTGTGTCAGAGTAGAGAGTACTGTTTTTGAGACACAAAGAAGCAGAATAATCATAGTGTATCTTCCTGAGGTGTGACTATGAGCTATACCCATCTGCCACCATCCTCATTATTTCTCACAGGTACATATTAGCAATATTTAGAAAAGTTTGAGAGATACAGGTTTAGAACATGTCACTGAAAACCTCTAAATAAACATTGTCAACATATTAGATATTTCTGCTTTGAAAAGTCCAGAATGGATCTTGGAACAAGACCTGTTAAACTTGAAAAATAATTCATTTCCTCTCTTCCCATTCAGATATATTAACTGGACAGAGCAAAACTATCCTCAGGGTGGGAAGGAAAGCAATATGTCAACGTTATTAGAAAGAGCTGTAGAAGCACTACAAGGAGAAAAACGATATTATAATGATCCTCGATTTCTTAGTCTCTGGCTTAAGCTGGTAAGTCTTTCTGAAGTGCCATCTGAGTTTAAAATATTAATTTAAGAGATTTTTCTCTATAGGTATCTTATATATCCAAAAACTAAGCTGTTCAGTAGATACTAAACATTCCATATATACTCAATATTTGTTAAATTGTCTCCATCTAGAGATGCATTTTGCTATAATTTTTTTAACCCATTAAAAGTGATCGTAAGACTGTATATCTCTCTGTAGGAATGGGTTATTTATTGATTTTAATCATCATTAGGCCGTGCAGCTGTACTTGGGGAGGACATATAGGAACCAGCCCTTGGTAGTAGTATGATTGTTTGGGAAAAGCTTTTGTAGGTGGTTCTGCTGTTCCTTTCTTCCATTTTTTGAATCATCACCATAAAAAAAGTGTTGTTTATATTTTATCTGTCTTTCGGTTTTTTTCACTTAGTATGTTGCTATAATTAAAACTATTGACGTGACCACTTTGTACTGTCTTACTTGACATGTAGTTCTTTTAAGAACACTTTTGAGGATTTTTTATGAAAACATCTTCTTTATAAAAATGACGGCCAGAGTTTCTTAGACATTAACTCTTTTCTTTTATCCTAAAAGAGATTAGAAAAAAGCAACTGGGGACTTCCTGGTGGTCCAGTGGTTAAGAATCTACCTTCCAATGCAGGGGACACAGTTTCAATCCTTGGTTGGAGAACTAAGATCCCACATGCCATGGGGCAGCAAAGCCCACACATGACAACTACTGAGCCTGCACACCACAACTAGAGAGAAGCCTGCACATCTCAAAAAAAGATCTCACCTAACCCAACTAAGACCTGATGCAGCCAAAAATAAATAAATAAATAATTTTTTTTAAAAAAAGGAAAAAAGGCAAGTGATAAATATTTAGAATAGAAGTTTAGGTGATAGATATTGGATAAAAACTTTAATAAAATATATAAAAAATTAAAAATAAGTAGTCAAGTAATTCTAAATAATAGACTATTTTCAACAATCATTGTAATATGATGAAATACCAACACTGGAAATTAATAACTTTTCTGGCTAAAATATATCTCTATATTTCTGGCTAAAATATAATCAAATAATTATTAATATAGTTAAATGAATCTTGAAGACATATTATCTTGATTTCTGCAGGTCATTTGACATATCTTGGCATCCTTGTGTAAGTTGGTGACATTACCTTTAGGGATAGAAGTTATGGGAATTTATAAGAAAGGGTGGCATACAAAGAATGCAAAACAGATTTGTTGGTATGGAGACTGTGGTTCCTGATGGTGTACTAATAGATTTTGTTGTTCATTCTATTTTATATAATATTCTTATATGTGACTTGTTAGAAGATTGAACTAAATAAACCTCTAAAGCTACATTTAATCCCAGGTTTCTATGATTATATTTAGTTGGAGCTATTAAAAGTAGTAATTGGAATAATTTCTCTGTTCATTTGTGTTAACCCAATGTTTGTAGTGAAGACCAATGGTTATCATAGAGTAAAAAGCATAATTAAACCAATGCTTCTGAAAGAATGATCTTAGGTAAGTACAAAAATTGAGAGTAAGCACTTAGAAATTTTATTGACAGTTTAACACTGACACATCTATGGACATCATTTTTCTAGTAGCTTCTATTTTTATTGTATTTTTTAAAAATATCAGTCAACAATGCAACGGAAACTTTTAGAAACACACGCCTAAAACTGTCCTCTTCACCACAGGTAATTGGAGAAGCACTGATCTAGATAACCCTCAAATTCAAATTATTAGCCCTAGAGTGATCAGCAGTAATCTAAACTTTGTACCTGGGAATCAGGTGCATATTAAATTATTTTGCTCTCTTAGTGAAGAGGAGTATAGATGGGTTCCTCACACTACTCTTTTGCTTTGCAGAAAGTTTTCTCCAGTCATTTTTATAAAGGATAACTATAATCTAGCTAAGGAAAAGTTTGTTCTTAGAAAATATCCAGTATTTTTAGTTAAAAGTTTAAAGTGGTTTTAATTTGGCTTTTTAAGAGTTACCAGAAAGATATATTTAACTTTTGAATCGATTAATCTAACCATCTTATCCTTTTATTTATGTTACTTCTTAAGTGATCTTATTCAGCACTCTGGAATAATCCAAACTGTATTCACTGCCCCATGCTGCACCACAGCTATGCAGAAAACCATTACTGAAGTGCAGTCAATTTTAAACTTTATGCAGTAATAGATATCAAGGACTTGCTCTTACAGTGATAAACATTAAGAATTATTACTTTGCTTGAAATATCATCACATGTGGGAAAACATCTCTAATTTGAATAAGCAGAAAAACTCCATTACTGAATTACTATGAAATTAAACTATAAGATACTAATAGATTTTGTTAAAGATATAAATGGAACATTTCATTTTTTTCTACTAGACCATGGGTAGGGACTGGAATGTAGTAGAGAGCAATGTTTTCTGCCTTTGTGGAACTTACTTTATTGAGGAAGACAGATGGTAAGCAATTAATTGTAAGTGTAACAGAAGAGAAAGAGGGAAAGTGTTGAGATATATGGTAAAACATACCAGGCAGACTAAACCAAGGCTAGACAATCAGGAACAGAAAGATATGAATGAAAATACATGTAGTAAATGAACAGGAGAAAATGTTATCCTCTGCAGTAGTAAAAGAACTCTTAACAAGATCACTGAAATGCTACTTTTATATGAAAGCAGAAACTTAAAAATAAGTATTGGCTATGAAATTATATTTGGAAATAACTACTAACATTTTAAATTTGTATAGCCATCTTAGAAAGCAATTTACTTTTTAACATAGTTCCACTTATAGGAATTTATCTTAAGGGAATAATGTAAAATGTGAAAGGCAATATGCTTAAAGGTATTCTTTACACAATTATTTACAATTGGGAAAAATTAAAAGTGGTTTGTCCAAAAAATAAGGGAATAGTTAAATGATGAAAGATCTACTAGATGGAACATTGTTCACCCATTCAAAAATATTAATTAAGTAGCAGCATGGAAAAATGAATGATGAACAGTTAAATGGAATAAAAATATTTAATTATGATTAAAACTATAAAATGACAAAAATCTTTTTATCCTGTGGAAAGATGATATATGTTCCTTTTTTTTACTCAAGAGAAAAATAAAGACTGAAAAAATATATCAAACTTGTTAGTGGTGTGGGATTTTTAGTGACCCCCCTCCCTTTCCCTTTTTGCTGCTAGAATTATCTGTATTATAGCTGGTCTTAAAGAGTTCCCTTTTAAAATATAGATTTGACCATGTCATTTCTTTGCTTATACCTCTCCTACCCCAACACATATAACATTGACTATCAGGTATATTTATAATTGATGAGCTTGACTTTCAAGCCTGGTCACACCTTTTTTCCCCAAACTTCTATCTAGCCTACACTTCCACAAACTTCAGTGTCTTCAGTGTCTTTGCTTATGCTTTTTTCTCTGCCTAGAGTGCACTTCATTTCCCACCCTTTACCTTATATAAGTCTATTTCCTCTTAAGGGCCACACTCCAATGTCATGCATTCTTGAAAGCTTTCTTCCCCATTTCTTTTTCTTACAAATTAATTCCTTACTTTTGTCAGGTAAAGGATTAGTGTAAATGTGTTTTAGGTCCTCCCAATATATTCCTTATAATCTTGTGTTATAATAGATAATATTTTTTTCAGTGCAGAGACTACATATTGTATCTCCAATGACTGGCACAAAACAGACAATATGTGAAGAAAAGTTGGTTAACTGCTGATGCTTTTGATTTGTTACAGGGGCATTTATGCAACGAGCCTTTGGATATGTACAGTTATCTACATAACCAAGGAATTGGCATTTCACTTGCTCAGTTTTATATCTCATGGGCTGAAGAATATGAAGCTAGAGAAAACTTTAAGAAAGCAGATCTGATATTTCAGGAAGGTATTGAACAGAAGGCTGAACCACTGGACAGACTGCAGTCCCAGCACAGGTAAACTTCCTCCTGGAGCTTTTCTTAACTCTTTAATAGATACAAAAAGGTGTTTTGCATCTGAATATAGTGCTCTCTGTGGATTGGCAAGTTAGCTTTATTACTATTCAGTTTTTTTAAAGACATATTTAAATATTTTCTATTTAACATACAGTAAAATCTAGTCTGATGTACAGTTCTCTATGTTTCAGAAGTAAATAGAAACATGTAACCATTATCATAGTTAAGATATATTTGAATAATTTCATCACTCCATAGAATTCCCATGTTCTTTTGTGGTCAACACCTACTCACAGTCCCAGCCTCTGGCAACCATTGATCTATTCTCCAGCCCTATAGTTTAGACTTTTCCATAATGTCATGTCAGTGGAATCATATAGTATATAGTCTTTTGATTCTGGGTGCTTTCATTTAGCATAACACATTTGAGTTGTAAGAGTTCTTTATTCTGAATACAAGTCTTTTGTCAGATGAGTGATTTGTAAACCTTTTCTCCCAGCTTAATTCTGGGAGTGACTTTTACAGAACAGTAGTTTTTAATTTTGAAGAAGTTTAGTTTATCAATTATTTCTTGTATGGGTTGTACTTTTGGTATATCTAAGAATTCCATCTAGCTACAGGTCACAAAGATTTTTCTCCTGTGTTTTTATCTTGAAGTGTTATAGTTTTACTTTTTGTTTTTAAATTTGTGATCCATTTTGAGTTAATTTTTGTAGAAGGCATTAAGGTTCTTTTTTTCGCCTATGAGCCTTTTTTATTCATGTGCCTTTTGTTGAAAAGATTTTCTCCATTGAAGTACCTTTGCATTTTTGTCAAAAATCAAGTGATCATATTTATGTAGGTTTATTTCTGTTACTCTGTTTTCTCTTTTGGTCTTTATGTCTATCATTGGTATATATTGCACTATCTAGATTGCTGAAGAGTTAGAGTAAGTCTGGAAATCAGTTAGTTGTTCTTTTTAACTCTTCTAGTTCATTTGACTTTCTGTATAAATTCTAGAATCAGCTTTCTGGGATTTTGATTAGTATTATGCATGAACAAGATGCATTTCTCCATTTATTTAGATTTTTTATTTCTTTGAATAGGCTTTGGTGGTTTTTTATCTTTCAAGGACTTGGTCCACTTCATCTAAGTGATGAGTTAATGGGCATAGAGTTGTTCATGGTATTTCTTTATTATCTTTTAAATGTCTGTAGGTTAGGTAGTGACCTTCCTCCTTTGTTTTTTTTCATATTGATAATCCTGATATTGGTCCTCTAGTTTATCAATTTCTATTGATCTTTTTAGGAAATCAACTTTTGCTTCCATTGATTTTTTTAATCTTAATTGATACTCTGCTCCTAATTTTATCAATTTCTGCTCTTTATTATTTCCTTCTTTGTGCTTACCTTGGGTTTAACTTGCCCCTTTTCTAATTTAAGGTGACACTTAGAGCACTGTTTTCCAGATAGAGCTTTTTTTTCTAATATAAAAAATTTCTGTCTAAGCACTGCTTTAGCTTTATCCCACAGATTTTGATAATAATACTATATTTTCATTTTCATTCAGTTCAAAATATTTTCTAATTTTCCTTATGTCTTCCTTTTGATCCATGGGATATATAGAAGTGTATTATTAGGAAGTGTTTGGAGATTTTTCAGATATCTCCCTGTTACTGATTTCTAGTTTAATTCCATTATGGTTAGAGAACATAATCTGTATAGTTTCAAGTCTGTCTAATTTATTAAGGTTCATTTTATGGCCCAGAATATGTGAGTGTTTTGTGTACACCTGAAAAATGTGTTTTGTGCTGTTTTGGAATAAAATATTTTATAAATGTCATTTTTAGGTCAAGTAGATTGGTAGTCAGTTCTGTCTGGTCTTCTGTATCCTTGCTGACTTTCTGTTTACTTATTCTGTCAATTACTGAGAGAGAAATCTTGAAGTCTCTTTTATTGTGGTTTTTTTGTGGGATTTTATTTTTGTTTTTTTTTTGCCACACAGCTTGTGGGATCTTTGTTCCCCTTCCAGGAATTGAAACTGGGCCCTCGAAAATGAGAGTTAAGAGTCCTAACCACTGGACCACCAGGGAATTCCCTCTTTTATTGTGAATTTATCTCTTTCTTCTCTGAGCTCCTATCAGCCTTGCTACATATATTTTGAAGTTCTATTAAATATATACACATTTAGAATTGATCCCTTTATCATTATATAATGTTCATCTTTATCCCTGGTCATACTTCTTCTGAAGTGAGCTTGCTCTGATATTAATATAGCCAGTCCAACTTTCTTTAGTTTTCGTGATACATCTTTTCTTTTCTTTACTTTTTTTTCCAACAGTTTTAAAGGTATGCAACCATTGCCACAATCTAATTTTACATTTTTAATACCCCAAAATGAATTCCATACTTATTATTATTCCACAGGACTGGAAAAGGGTCAGTTTTCATTCCAATCCCAAAGAAAGGCAATGCCAAAGAATGTTCAAACTACCACACAATTGCACTCATCTCACATGCTAACAAAGTAATACTCAAAATTCTCCAAGTTAGGCTTCAACAGTATGTGCACCGAGAACTTCCAGACGTTCAAGCTGGATTTAGAAAAGGCAGAGGAATCAGAGATCAAATTGCCAACATCTGTTGGATCATAGAAAAAGCAAGAGAATTCCAGAAAAACATCTACTTATTCTTCATTGACTATACTAAAGCCTTTGACTCTGTGGGTCACAACAAACTGGAAAATTCTGAAAGAGATGGAAATACCAGACCACCTTACCTGCTTCCTGAGAAATCTGTATGCAGGTCAAGAAGCAACAGTTAGAACCAGACACGGAACAACAGACTGGTTCCAAATTGGGAAAGGAGTACATCAAGGCTGTATATTGTCACCCTGCTTATTTAACTTATATGTAGAGTACATCATTTGAAATGCCAGGCTGGATGAAGCACAAGCTGGAATCAAGATTGCCAGGAGAAATAGCGATAACCTCAGATATGCAGATGATACCACCCTTATGGCAGAAAGTGAAGAAGAACTAAAGAGGCTCTTGATGAAAGTGAAAGAGGAGAGAGAAAAAGCTGGCTTAAAACTCAACATTCAGAAAACTAAGATCATGGCACCCAGTTCCATCACTTCATGGTAAATAGATGAGGAAACAATGGAAACAGTGACAGATTTTTATTTTCTTGGGCTCCAGAATCACTGCAGATGGTGACTGCAGCCATGAAATTAAGACACTTGCTCCTTGGAAGAAAAGCTCTGACCAACCTAGACAGTATATTAAAAAGCAGAGACATTACTTTGCCAACAAAGATCCATATAGTCAAAGCTATGGTTTTTCCAGTAGTCATGTATGGATGTGAGAGTTGGACTATAAAGAAAGCTGAGCACCTAAGAATTGATGCTTTTGAACCGTGGTGTTGGAGAAGACTCTTGAACGTCCCTTGGACCGCAAGGAGATCAAATAAGTCAATCCTAAAGGAAATCAGTCCTGAATATTAATTGGAAGAACTGATGCTGAAGCTCCATTACTTGGGCCACCTGCTGCAAAGAAATGACTCATTGGAAAAGACCTGATGCTGGGAAAGATTGAAGGCAGGAGACAGGGATGACAGAGGATGAAATGGTTGGATGGCATCACCAACTTGATGGACATGAGTTTGAGCATGCTCCCAGAGTTGGTGATGGACAGGGAAGCCTGGCCTGGTGCAGTCCATGGGGTTCCAAAGAGTCAGATACAACTGAGCAACTGAACTGAACTGAACTGATTAGCAGTGACTCTGCATTCCCTCTCAATCCAGTTCCAGGCAACCATTAATCTGCTTTTTCTCTCTGGATTTGCCTATTCTGGGCTTGTACATAAATGGAATCCTACATTATGTGGTCTTTTGTGACTGGCTTCTTTCATTTAGTGTATTTTCAAGGTTCATTATAGATGAACATAGTTGTGGCATATATCAGTATTTCATTTTTATTGCTGAATAATATGTCATTCTATAGATATAGTGCATGATTTATCCATTCATCAGTTATTGGGCATTAGGTTGTTTTCATTTTTTGGCAATTATGAAATAATGCTGCTACAAACATTCGTATTACAGGATTTTGTGTGGATTTCCTTTTATTAATGAAGGGGGTTCTTTTTTATTGAAGGGTAGTTGATGTGCAGTGCTGTAGAAGTTAAAGGTATACAATGTAGTAATCCACAATGTTTAAAGGTTATACTCCAGGTGGTGCTAGTTGCCACCTAGTGCTAGCTGCCATTGCACTAGGCATAAGAAATGTGGATTTGATCCCTAGATCAGGAAGATCTTGCATGGCAACCACTGAAGTATTCTTGCCTGGAGAATCCAATTGACAGGGGAGCCTGGCTGGCCACAATCCATAGAGTCACAAAGAGTTGGGCACAACTGAAGTGACAGTGTGCATACATACTCCATCTATAGTTATTATAAAATATTGACTATATTCCCTGTGATGTACAATATGTCCATGTAGCTTAGTTTTTACCTAATAGTTTGTACCTTCCTATCCCCTTCCCCTATTTTGCCTCTCCCCACTAGTAACCACTAGTTTGTTCCCTATATCTGTAAGTTTCTTTTTTGTTTTATTCACTAGTTTGTTGTATTTTTTAGATTCCACTTTTAAGTAATATGCAGTATTTGTTTCTTTGTCTGACTTATTTAACTTAACATAATCCCCTCCAAGTCCATCCATATTGTTGCAAATGGCAAAATTTCATTCTTTTTTATGACTGAATAGTATTCTACTATGTATACCACATCTTGTTTATCCATTCATCTGTTGGTAACACTTGGGTTGCTTCAATATCTTGACAATTATAAATGATGCTGCTCTGAACACTGGGGTGCATGTACTTTTCATATTAGTGTCTTTGTTTTTTTCAGATATATACCCAGGAATGGAATTGCTGGGTAATATGGTAGTTCTATTTTTAGTTTTTTGAGCAACCTCCATGCTCTTTTCCACACTGGCTGCAGCGATTTGCATTCCCACTAACATTGTATAAGGATTCTCTTTTCTCCACATCCTCGACAACATTTGTGATTTGTGTTCTTTCTGATGATGGTCATTCTGACAGGTGTGAGGTGATACCCCATTGTGGTTTTGACTTGCATTTCCCTGAAGATTACTGATGTCAAGCATCTTTTCATGTGCTTTTTAGCTATCTGCCTTTCCTCTTGGAAAAGCAGTTTGTTATGGTCTTCTCTCCATTTTTAAATCAGGTTTCTCTTTTCCCTTTTAACCTGACAGTGTCTTTTTATTAAAAGTGGTTCTTAATACACAGCAAAGAGTTGGATGTTGTGTTTTTCTCAACTCACATAATGTTTTTTATGTGGTTTATTTAGAACATTTTGATGGAACCACCAATTTTGTGGGATTTAGATATGTTATTTTAATATTTGTTTTCAGTTTCTCAGTCTTTTGTTCCTTTGTTGCCCTTTTCCTGTCTTCTTTTGGATTGTTTGATTTTTAGTATTTCATTTTAATTTATTTTATTGAATTTTTGGTGGTTGTTTTTTTAGTGGTTCCTCTAGGGTATATAATACATATACCTAACCTTTCACGGTCTACTTAGAGTTAATATTTTACTACTTCAAGTAAAATAATAGAAGCTTTATAACCATATAGGTTCTATATCTTCCCTACTTTCTTGATATACTGGTGTTTAGTATTACATACATTGAAAATCCCATCAGACAATGTTATAATTTTTGCTTTCAAAAGCCATATGTATTTTTTTTATTTTTTATTTATTTATTTTTTTAGCCATATGTATTTTAAAGAACTTACAAGAAAAATAGTCTGTTATATTTTCCATTTTTGTTCTCCTTATTCCTGAAGTTCCAAGTTTTCCTCTGACATCATTTCCTGTCAGACAAAAGACGTTTTTTCTAGCCATTCATTTAGAGTGAATCTTTTCCAATAGTTTTTCTTCATCTGAGAATGTCTTTTTTTTTTTTTTTTCCCCAGCCTCACAGCATGCAGAATCTTGATTTCCTAACCAGGGATCAAACCCGTGCCCCCTGTTTTAGAAGCATGGAATTTTAACCACTGGACCCCCAGGGAAGCCCCTGAGACTGTCTTTATTCATATTTATTTCTGAAGGATATTTTCATTGGATATAGAATTCTGGTCCAACAATTCTTTTAGCATGTTTCTGTCTTCTAGACTCTTTGATATCTGATGGGTCATCTACAGTCATTTGAATGGTTCGTCCCCCTTTTTTGTAATCTGTTGATTTTCTCTGGTGAAGTTTTTTTTTTACTTTAACATTGCTTTTCAGCAATTTGATCATGATGTGTCTAGGTATGATTGCCTTTATATTTAATCCATTTGGGGTTTACTGGGCTTTTTGAATTTGTAAAGACATGCCTTTCACAAAATTTGAAAAGCTTTCAGCCATTATTTTTAAAGTACTTTTCTATACCTTTTCTTCTGGGACTTCAGTTCCACACATATTAGATTCTCTAGTTAAAACAAAATTTTAACTTTATTCTTTCTATTCTTTAGGGTGGGCAATTTTTATTGATTTTTCTTCAGGTTCATTTACTCTTTTTTCAGTCTTCTCCATTCTGATAATGAGTATATCCAGTAAATTGTTTATTTCAGATATTGTTTTTTTCAGGTCTAAAATTTCTATTTGATTCTTTTTCATAGTTTCTGTGTGTCAGTTGAGAATTTCTATCTTTCCATTCATTTAAAATATTTTTACCTTTATATTATGGAGCATCATTGTGTTAGCTGCTTTAAAATCTGTCTGAAAACTCAACGCCTGGGTCATTTGATGTTTTTATTTTTTTTATTAATTAGTTTATTTTAATTGGAGGATAATTACTTTACAATATTGTAATTTTATTTTATATTATTCTTTATGTATAAAATTTCTTCATAAATACCAATCATGGTTGTGCTGTGATTTCTGTATTTATATTTTTGGTCACTGTGCTGTAATGTGCTTAGTCACTCAGTTGTGTCCAACTCTTTGCGACCCCAGGGACTGTAGCCCTCCAGACTCCTCTGTCCTTGGGGATTCTCCAGGCAAAAATACTGGGGTGGGTTTTTATGCCCTCCTTCAGGGGACCTTGCCAACCCAGGAATCGAACCCAGTTCTCCCACATTGCAGGCAGATTCTTTACAGTCTGAGCCACCAGGGAAGCTGTCATTTGATGTTTGTATCTCTGTTTTTCCTTTGAGAATTGGTCACATTTTCCCGGTTCTTTATATGTCAGGTGATTTTGGATTATATACTAGACATTTACACTGGTATTATTAGACTCTAGGTCCTATTAGTTAATGTTGATGCTTTTGTCTTATTAGGTAACCAGCCTTCAGATATGATTTCTTTTTCAACTTATGTGGGTAGTGGTTCTAATGTCAGTTCAATTTTCAGAGACCTTTAGGTCTATCCCATTTGTTGCTCCAGGGTTAGTCTAGGGCTTGGACAGTGGTTTATATTTTAGTTCAGTTCTCAGAGCCTTTTGGGTGCTGCTTTGGGTTGCTCTGTGTATGCATAACTCAGGGGTGGTCCAGGGCTTGTGCCAATTCATGTACAGAATCAGGAGATTCTCTTCTTCAGCTCATCCCCTCCAATATTTCTCCCATACTCACTGGCCCTCACAGTCCCCTTTTTCCTTTCCTCTGGACAGAAAGATGAGGTTTCTTTAGGAGTTTTAGCTTCCTGCACTGCTAATGTAACAATTCAAAACCATATGGAAAAGAGAAGGGGGAAAAAATTAGGAAACAGCCTTGAGTGGGTTGCTTCTTTAAGTTTGACTCCTCTCCACAGTCCACTTGCTTTTGTTTACTTTTTAAAGACCTCAGTTGCTTTTTTGTATTTTGTCTGGAGTTTTTAATTCTTTTTTTTTTTTTTAAGGTTTTTTTTGGAGTTTTTAATTCTAATCAGTGAGAAAGAGAGAAACTAATATGGGCTTATTCCATCTTGGCCAGCATTTGCAGTTTATTCAGTTTCTTTACCCTTTTGATAATACTTAAAACTTTGGCAACACCACAGAAGTTTAGTCTTCAAACTTCTACCACTTTACTAAAAAGTAAAATTCATGTTGAATGCAACTTCATTCGTCTCATTCAGGAAAAATGTTGGGGTAGGTAGTCGGGTGGGGATTCTATGTAGCAAGAGAGACAGTAAAATAGATGTGTCAAGATGTTAACAATTAGTGAATCTAGGTAAAGAGTATATGGGTACTCACTCTTTCAACTATTTTGTGAGTTTAAAAAGTCATAATAAAAAGTTGATGGGAAACTCTGATCTTAATATATTCTATAATCTTAATCTAAAACACTGATCTAATCCTGCAACCTGCTGGTGCTCTTCAGAGTATTTTTGATTGGTCAAATTTGGACATACAAATTTGGACCTTCTCTGATTTCAAGGTGGCTTTCTTTGTTTCTGAGAGAATAAACACTTTCTTTTGGCTATTTCTATATATTTCTTCCCTTACATCCTACTCTTTTTTCCTGTTTAGCAAATTAGGAAATTGAATCTGGACAGTAGTGTTCATCTCACCAACTGTTAATTGTCCCTTCTCTCACTTTAGACAATTCCAAGCTCGAGTGTCTCGGCAAACTCTGTTGGCACTTGAGAAAGAAGAGGAGGAGGAAGTTGTGGGGTCTTCTGTACCACAGCGGAGCACGCTGGCTGAACTAAAGAGCAAAGGGAAAAAGACAGCAAGAGCCCCAATCAGCCGCGTGGGGGGTGCTCTCAAGGGTGAGTGTGTTAGTGTTGTTATGGGAAGCTTTTTGTTTCGGGTGGTAGGCAAATTATGTAAGGAAATCATGTATAAATATATATATGAACATTGTCCCACAGTTCTGAATACTAGGAAGCAAAAAAGAAGTCTAAGGAGAAGCTGAGATCACAGTGTGCAGTAACACTAAAGCATATCAGCATTTTGTGTCTTTAAGAAAAACCTATTCTGGGACTCTTATAATGCAAAGAAAGAGGGAAAGACAGAGAGCAGGAAGGAAAAGAAAAAAGAAAAACCTAATCTAATATGTATCTAGAGTAATAAGCATCTAGAGTTTCTGAGTTTCAGTTATTAGTTGAAAGATATGCAGTAATATAGCAAGTATTATCAAAGTAAAGCTTCCATGTACCAAATTCACAAAGAATGTATTAATTTGGTCTTCAGTTTTGGAGGGTCAGAAATTGGGCTCTCTTTAAATCTACTATTTTTTTAGGTAAATTTTAGGTTCCCAGCAAAATTGAGCAGGAGATACAGAGAGCTGGAGTTACAGAGAGCAGTAAGCTTTTATTAACCACATTTATAGTGGTTAGACATGTAGACCAGATATTTAGATCTCTTATCCCCCTCCTGATATCAACTTTGTAATACTCAGAATGTTCCTTGGAGATCTGAGAATTAGAGTACAGAGAATACAGTCCTAAAAAATATCTTATCCAGATCATGATGAAGCTTGACTCCATAAGCAGCACCAACTAAAGAGAATACCAATAATAAATGGGCTAACTTGGTTTTTTTTTAGATTCAATACATTTCAGCTGAGAGAAAAATTTTAACTGAAAAATGAATATTAAGATTTAAGTTAATCCTGATAAAATTAGACAATGTTAGAATGATGACTGAAGGAAGATACAGAATTTGTTTTTTGGATATCTATATGTAAAAGACTACAGGTGAGGGAAAAGGGAGGGTATAAGTAACAAATGTAGAATAGATTTAAAATTAATAATTTGATGCATTAAGGTTTTTTTAAATTATTATTTTAAAAAATCTCTGATTCTATGGTAGTAGAAGTAATCTTAATTTTGGAAATGATCAGATATACCTTATTGGGCATCTAAATTGGTAAAGATTTTTAAATTTAGATTTTGAAAGTTTAATGTTTTTCTCTTAGCTCCAAGCCAGAACAGAGGTCTCCAAAATCCAGTTCCTCAACAGATGCAAAGTAATTCTAGAATTATTGTTTTTGATGAAAATTCTGATGAGGCTTCTAGAGCAGAGTCATCTAAGCCTACGGTCCAGCCATGGATAGCACCTCCTGTGTCCAGGGGCAAAGAGAATGAGCTGCAAGCTGGCCCTTGGAACACAGGCAGGCCTTTGGAATACAGGGTAAGGACTCTAAGATCCAGTTTATTTGCTGACATAACAAAGGCTTCAGAGTTCAAATAGAGGAGTATTTTTAGCATCTCTTTTAATTCCTCTTGAATAATTAGGCATGGTCTGCATATGGTGTGTCAGAATGTAAAACCGTGGTAATTTTAGTTTTCTTCTTCATCGCCAGCCTCGTGGCAATACAGCGTCTATGACAGCTGTACCCTCTATGCTTCCAAGTTTTACTCCATATGTGGAAGAGACTGCACAACAGCCAGTTATGTGAGTGATTTACAGATATTTTGAGGTAGAAATTATTAAGGATGGGCAGGGGCACCTATCTAATTCCTAAAGCATTTTCTTTGTGGAAATGAAAGTAAACGAAAGTTTTATTTCCTTTATGTCTTTTTTTTTTTTTTTTTTAGTGTGTTAGGGCTAAAAGACCACTTATTGTTCTTATTAAGGAATAAACTCAATAGGTTTATATTTAAATTGGTGTAGTCAAAGATAGTCACTGTTATTTAAGGGAGATGTTCTACCTTTATCATTGACAGTAGTGAGGAATTATGGCAGTTTTTGCTCATAACCTGCTTTTTCTTTCTGGATGTCTTTTTCTTGGCATTTCTATGAAATATGATTAATTAAATAATCAGGCAGTCTAAGATTCAGTCTAATATATAACATTGTGGAGTGATAATATTAGGTCATATTTTGTGTCCCGTTGCAAGAGTTTTTTCATATATAATTTGTAACCCCTCATTATATGCTCCGTATGATGTTTGTGTACGTTTTTTCATAAAGTCTTTTATCAGTTGAGCAAATTGAGGAAGCCTTTTAAGCAGGTAGATGTTTGGACCATTAAAAGTTCTGATCCAGTGTATCTGAGGTGAGGACCAGATATCTTTAGTTGTAAAAAGATACACAAAAAAATGAAAGATATATAAGTGATCCTGATCCATAGTCCAGATCCTGATTGAGTTATGCTCCATTTTCAAACCTGTATTACCACTCTCGACTCTTCCCCTGAAGCTGATAATGTTGAATTTTACATCATCAGTTCTCTAAATGCTGTATTTCTGATTCTTCTGGGTGCAGAACAATAAGAATGGGCTGTATTGCATAAGTTAGCTTCATTTTGTACCCTGGGTTCTATTTAGATTTGGTTATTCACCACAGTCACAGAAAACAAACTTATGGTCACCAAAGGGCACAGTGTTAGCGTCAGTCGCTCAGTCATGTCCGACTCTTTGTGACCCGTGGACTGTAGCCCACCAGGCTCCTCTGTCCATGGGATTCTCCAGGCAAGAATACTGGAGTGGGTAGCCTTTTCCTTCTCCAGGGGATCTTCCCAACTCCGGGATAGAACCCAGGTCTCCTGCATTGCAGGCGGATTCTTTACCGTCTGAGCCACCAGGGAAACCCACCAAAGGGGAAGGGTATGGGATAAATTAGGGGATTGGGATTAACATATACACATAACTATATATAAAATGGATAACCAACAAGGACCTACTGTATAGCACAGAGAATTCTATTCAGTATTTTGTAATAACCTATAAGGGAAAAAAATCTGAAAAGGAATATATATATAATATATAACTGAATCACTGCTGTACATGTGAAACTAGCACATTATAAATCAACTACCCTTCAATAAAAATATTACCTCCTTTGAAAAAAAGATATGTTATTCAGATTTATTTTTACCTATAAGTAATATAAGCTATTTGATGACTCTTAACTTATAGCTAATTCCTTCCTCATCATAGTAGTACTCAGAACATAATTGTTGATGGACCATGTAAATTATTTTTAGCCTCTTAATCGTTTTTGTTTTTTGGAATCCATCATATATAGCCTCACAACTGACATCATCCCTGTGTTTTGTCAAAACGTAAGAAACAGCTCGTTTGATCTCTATGATAAATAATAATTATCTTCCTTCTTTTAGGACACCATGTAAAATTGAACCCAGTATAAACCACATTCTAAGCACAAGAAAGCCTGGGAAGGAAGAAGGAGATCTCCTGAAGAGAGTTCAAAGTCTTCAGCAAGAAGAGTCTGAGAAGAAGGAGAAGATGATGTATTGTAAGGAGAAGATTTATGCAGGAGTGGGGGAGTTCTCCTTTGAAGAGATCCGGGCTGAGGTTTTCCGGAAGAAATTAAAAGAGCGAAGAGAAGGTATGTGTATTTATCTAGCTCAAGTTTGTAAAGATAACTTAGTTGTAGGAAGACTGAGTTGCTATTTTAAGCCTGAGGAAAGTAACTGCTGTTGTGTGTACCTTTGTGTGACGCTTCTCTGGCTTCTGTGTTTCTCTATTTAAGCTGAACTTCCATTGCTGCTTTCTATGAAACCCATGAGGGAAAATTTTAAACAACTAAGTTTGTGTTCAGAAGTAAAGAAACTGTTGGACCAATTCATATTTCCCTGCAATAGGCAGACAGAAAAGTGCTTTTTCTAATATTTCCTAAATATTTCACTTTACTTTTGATACTGTGCCTGAAATTTCTCCCAGGGCTAATTTAGGTTAACAAACTCTGTCATTTAGATGATAGTTGTATGTCCTGTTTATTAGAGACACTGTGTTCTTTCTGATTTAAGGGAGGCTTATACATTGAAAAACTGGAAATTTGGGAACAGTAGGAAGTGGTTCTGATTCTGAAGCCTAGAAGTACCTGGGGGCAAAAGGTGCCCCAAATAGGCGGAAAGTAGGGAAGTTTAGCATTTGGAATTTAAGGCATTAGAAGATGAGTGCGAGTATAGAAAAGGAGGTTTGGGGGTGGGGGGGAATCCAAAAATAAATTTTATCCATTTAGGCATTTTGACTAGGATCTATACCAAGAATGAAGAAATTTTTTTTTTTTTTTAAACGCAATCATCCAGAGTAACCTGCAGCTCAGCTCACCTAAAGAGATGTGACATTCATAGGGCTAGCTGGGAAACTTAACTGTCACTTATAATTTGTTTGAGAAAAAAAATCATTTCAGAGTTTCAAGTGACAAGTTAGAAGCAAAGGTCTGTAAAGCAGCCTGTTAGTAAGTTTGGAATTGCCTTATTTGTTACATCAACTAGTGCCTTCCAAGACTGACAGAAGTGCTCTGGCCTCAATAATATATGGAAAAATGGAATCTATGTGTCTAGGTAGGAGAGAGGGAATGCTTAAAAGATAAGGAACTAGTTGTGTGAAGCTTTTTAAAAGTGGAAATCGCCACAACAAAGAGTAGGCTAGCAGGATATCCAAATATGAGCTGGGAAAGGAACAAGGCACTTAGGTTGAAACTACTGCTTCCTAAAGGGAAGGCTCTAGCTACACCAAATGTATAAAAGTAAAATAGTACAATTTATTCTCAACTAGCTAAAGAAGAACCTGAGCTAGGGTTAGTTGGGATTTGAGTTCTGAAAGAAGTATTGACCTCTGAGGATACTGTAATACTCTTTCCCTAATCTTGTCTCTGAATCTAGTTTGTACTCTTAAGAAATCCTCATGCCTATAAGAAAGTGGTTTCTTGTTATATTCAAAACTAGCTTCAAAGATTATTGCTGACATTCAACTCTCAGGGATATGAGAAATGAGGAAGCCACAGGTTATCCTTTCTTCCCATTGCTACTTCTAAAGCATTTTCCCCCTTCTCCTTCAAAAAGTTTCTTTCCAATTCATGTCTTCCAGTTTTTTCCCTACCCATTGAACCTCCTTAGTATTCTACATACCTGGCTCATTTCTTATTTCTATCCCTACACCATCCACTCTATTGTATTCACCTGGCAAAACCTCAACCCTAGTTAAATCCAGCTATCGCCTCACACTCTGTACCTGCATCCAAGTATAATAGTTTAAATGTGGCTGGAGAAAAATGCAACTATGAATTGGTCTCATCTTAAATCCTTTTTATTTTTTATTTTGGCTCTGCTGGATCTTCGTTGCTGTGCGTGGGCTTTCTCTAGTTGTGTTGCACCAGCTTCTCATTGTGGTGGCTTCTCTTGTTGCAGAGCGTGGGCTCTAGGGCACATGAGCTTTCCTGGACCAGGGATCGAACTTGTGTCCCCTGCATTGGCAGGTGGATTCTTAACCACTGAACCACCTAGGAAGTTCTCATTTTAAATTCTTGACCACAACATTTACCAGTGTCTAACAGTCTTACTTGGAGAAGGAAATGGCAACCCACTCCAGTGTTCTTGCCTGGAGAATCCCAGAGACAGGAAAGCCTGGCGGGCTGCCGTCTATGGGGTCGCACAGAGTTAGACACGACTGAAGTGACTTAGTAGCAGCGGCAACAGTCTTACTAGTTACCTGATAGGGAATTTCTTCTTTCTGCTAAACAACTAATTTAATTTTCTTTCATTTTCAAATATACATCCCTGTCCCTCCTGACCTACAATCTCCTTTGTAACCTCATTGAGAAAATAGAAGGAATGTAATGGTAACTCCATTTTCTTCCATCAAATCTGCCAAGCTATCTGGACACTCATTCTTTTTGTTAAAATTAGCATTTCTCTGTTCCTATCAAAGAAATGTTCCTTATTTCTTCCCCCGCTAGCATTTTCCCTTTTTACTAAGCCATTCTCACTAATTTAGGCAAATATAATGTCTCCATTTTTTAAAAAGAAAGAAATAAAGAAAGAAAATCTCCATTATCCTTATTCGTCTCCCAACTACAACCCCATTTTTATACTCCCTTTCACAGCAAGATTTGAGGGGAATTGTAATCTTGATGCCTATTATTTCCTTGACTGAAAAAGCTGGCTTAAGACTCAATATTAAAAAACAAAGATATGTCATCTGGTCCCATCACTTCATGTCAAATAGATGCGGGAAAAGTGAAGACAGTGGCAGATTTTATTTTCTTGGGCTCCAAAATCACTGCAGATTGCTGCCACAAAATTAAAAGATGTTTGCTCCTTGAAAGAAAAGCTATAACAAACTTAGATAACATATTAAAAAGCAGAGACATTATTTTGCCAACAATGGTCCATATAGTCAAAATTGTGGTTTTTCCAGTAGTCATCTACAGAAGTGAGTTGAACCATACAGAAACCTGAGTGCCAAAGAATTGATCCTTTTGAGTTGTGGTATTGGAGAAGACTCTTTAGAGTCCCTTGGACAGCAAGAATATCAAACCAGTCCATCCTAAAGGAAATCAACTGTGAATATTCATTGGAAGGACTGATGCTGAAGCTCCAATACTTTGGCCACCTGATGCGAGGAGTCAACTCATTGGAAAGACCCTGAAGATTGAGGGCAGGAGGAGAAGGGGGCAACAGAGGATGAAATGATTGGATAACATCATCAACTCAGTGGACATGAGTTTGAGCAAACTTTGGAAGATAGTGAAGGACAGGGAAGTGTGGCATGCTGCAGCCCATGAGGTCGCCAAGAGTCAGACATGACTTACCAACTGAACATTTCCTCAAGTGTCTTTTCTATTCCAATGATCACAGTGACCCGAAACCTCCTTTTTGCCGAATCCAATGGCTGTTTCTGAGTCCTGATCTTTATTGACCTCTTGGCTTCATTGAGTACAGTTGAAATGCTTTATGAAATGCTTCTCTTTGGCTTCTTCCTTGATGGTGTATTCTTGCTCCATTTCCTTTACTGTTCTTCTCATCCAGGGCCTCTTCCTGAGGCCCGGGAGAGTTCTGAAATATCCCAATTATCTCTTCTTTCAACAGCCATCTTTAAGTAATGTATTTAATACTGTTTACAAGCTATCGACTCTCAAATTCATATCCGCATCCCTGACATTTCACCTTATCCCCAGACTGATATTTAGTTGCCTGCATTCATTGGCTGTCCTAATAGGCCTCTTTTAAAATTTATATGTATTTATTTGGCTGTGCAGGGTCTTAGTTGCGGCACACAGCATCTTCAATCTTCATTGAGCATTTTGGGGGTCTTGAGTTGAGGCATACGGAATCTAGTTCCCTGACCTGGGATTGAACTCAGGCCCCCTTCTTTGGGAGCTCAGAGTCTTAGCCACTGGACCACCAGTGAAATCCCTCCAATAGACATTTTAAGCTCTACATAACCAAAAACAGTTACTGATTTCTATCACAAACCACACCCCAATATGCAAATGTACCACAGGCTTCCCTATTTCAACAAAAGGCATCACCATGCACCAAGTTGGTTCAAAGTCCCCCCAGAAAACTCTGAAAGGCATGTTTTGTCCCTCTTTCCTTACCATTCCCCCACATCAAATGAATAAACCAACTTTGCCACCAAAAAGTTTCATGCATCTTCATTTATCACCATTCCCATTATTACCTCAGTCCAAACCACAGTCTTTTAGTTGGACTGCTGCAGTTAGACTTTCTGCCCTCTTTCTGGCCTTCCCACAATTCATTGTGTTCACAGCACATTATCATTTTTAGAAAGTCAGGTCATGTCCCTCCTTTATTTAAAAATTCTCCCGTGTTTTTTCATTGTCTTAGAATGCAGTACAAACTCGTACAAACCCTACATGATTTGGCCCTTGCTTACCTTTCCAACGTCATCTTTTACTTTGCTCCCTATTTCTATGCTACAACCATGTTGGCCTTCTTTTGAATCCTTGTACCAATGATCTTGTTCCCCCATTAGGGCCTTTATGCCATCTAATCCCTTGCTCTAGAAACTTTCCTCAGATCTTTATATGACTGGCCTCTTGTTATCCAGGTTACAGCTTTATAATGTATCTGCCTTAGATGATCTCCCCTGATCACTGGTTTAGTAGCTCCTGACCTCCATTCCCCTACCCAATGACACATTTTCACATCACCTAATTTTTATTTTTAGTACTGATTATCTTTTAATTTCTGTGTGTTTGTCTCTGCCAAATTGAACATTAGCATCACATGACCAAGGACTTTGTATTATGTGCCACTAAAACCTAAATACCTTGTTGTGCTTGGCACATAATAGATTTCTATTTTTTATTGACTGACTAAATAATAGAGGCTGAGACCTCAAGTTGAGGACTTTGCTCCATTTGTATCATTCTTATCTGTAATATTGACTGTCCCAAAGACAGTCTTTGACAGGATAAATTGCTATGAGGAGTAATGCCTCAGCCAACTTTACTATTTCTAGCTGAACTACTGACCAGTGCAGAGAAGAGAGCAGAAATGCAGAAACAGATTGAAGAGATGGAGAAGAAGCTAAAAGAAATCCAAACCACTCAGCAAGAAAGAGCGAGTGAGCAGGTCATTTTCTCTTTTCAATACATAACAACTAATGCTTATTGAAACAAATGTAAACAGCATGAAAATACAGAAGGTGAAAGTCCTGCCCGTGCCCACTCAGTTTTTGGCAGTTTCCTAGCTATTAGTATCAGCGACGTTGAGCAGAAAAGTAATTTTAACAGGTGACTTCAAATGGAATTTGTGGCATATAAGTGATACAATTTATTGACATCTTAATTATACTCTAAATTACTATTCTGTTACTTCTGACTTTAGTTTTTCATTCTAGTCATGTTCCATTAAAATGAGATTAGCTAAAGAAATTTAGTGTGTATTTGCTTGCCACTACTTAGTTAAGTACAGCAGTACCAGTTTATACTGGGAACATAAATTACTGGAAAGAACTTCTGTGGGACAGACATTCTATATGGTTAGTAAATATCTTGGGAAAGTGTATAGTGAAGCTAATTTTGGCACTAAAACTTGAAAATAGGTAGCATTTTCTAGATAGGGACGTACTAATTTTGTTTATTTAATGCAAATAGCAAGAAGAGAAGATGTCTACAAAGGAGACAGCTGAACTGCGAATTGCTTCAGAGTCTCAGGAAATAGCAGGAATAGCTGGGTCCAATTTTGTTTGCCCAGTAAACTCTTTTGCCAGGTAGGACCACATTGGTGGAAGGAATGATGCTTATAGGAAGGAGGGTGTTTAGAACCAGCCTTTGACTCTCTAGACTTGTTTCTTTAACTTTTATAGTATTGAGACAAGATTTTTGCAAGTCTTTGTCACAATATCAGCTTTGATGCTAATGAAGGAGGTTTTTTTCCCATTTAAAAAAAATAACGTATTTCTTATGATAACAACCAAATAATTTTTTAAATGATAAAACCACTCATTTCTACCACCAAAAGATGACTAGTATTAACATTGCTTTATTACTTTTCTATGTGTTGTTTTGGATTTGTTTATAAAAATGAAGGTATCATTCTGTAATCTGCTTATATTGTTAATGTAACTTGATGTCTGCTATCAAATATATTTCTATAACAATTCTAATGACTGAATGTTCTATCTTAAAGAATTTGGTTTAATGGTACTAGAATATTTTCTTTATCTTAGAATGAAAATTATATTTAATTTTTTTATTATATTTAATTTTTTAAAAAGCCTCTTGGACTTCTGAGAATTAAATTATTTGTTCTGTGGGTAGTAAGCCACATGTTTAAAAACAAGTTTCTTCACAGGGAAACATCACTTGCAGAAAACGTTTGGCAAGAACAACCTCATTCTAAAAGTGAGTTGTATTTGACAAGCTCATGAAGACCTTACTGATAACAAATGCATTATGTAACAAGTATAAATAATTTTACTGATTGTAGTAAAAGGAGGCAAAAGAAAGCAAAGAGGGGGACTCAGGTATTATAATCTTTGAATCATGGAATTCAATTTATTAGCATATAATTCAAGATAGGATAGACATTTGAAAGAATATTTTTGTAAAATAACTCATTGCTTAAAAATATTTGATTTTAAATGTAATTTAAATTTATACTAACTGTAAAATAATATTTCACTTTAGTTAGTACACTCTAGCTAAGCATAGTGGTAGCACCCGGGAGCCAAGACTAGAAAGTGGTTTTTTTGATAGAAAGAGTGGGGATAAGCTTAAAATTAAAGCTATTTTATATTCAAATTTGTTCTTTTCAGAAACATGTTAAAAGTGGTAGAAACATGAATATCCAGCTAGTAATTTAAAAAATTCAGTAGAATCTGATTAAACTTTAAGTCTAAAAAAATAAATAAATAAATAAACCTTTAAGTCTAACCACCAGTTTATAGGAAATGCAGGGCATAGAAGAACATATGAAACAAGAATATAATTGGCCAAAAATCCAGCATTATGGGGTAAACAACCCTGTTTCCAAAACAAAAAATTAATAGCAAAAACAAAAACCCTATAAAATAAAAGCAATTTAAGAGTCTATTTCAACTGGTCACAGTGTTTGAATCTACTTTGCATTCCTGATTCAAACTTTCTAAAAAGTTTTGGTAAAATGTGATACTTCTGACTGGATGTGTGAATTCAGAACTGGTTAATTCTGTAGATAATGATCATGTTTTGAGATTATGCTTTTTAAAAAGATGCTATCTCTAAGAAATGTGTACTGAAATATTTACATATGCAATGATATGGTGTTTTGTATTTGCTTCAAAAATAATTCAGATTTGAGTTAGATTTGGGGAGTAGTGATGGGGAATAAAGATGAAATATGATCATCCATGTTTAGATCATTGTTATTAAATGATCTTTTGTACTTTTGAAATTATTTATTATAAAAGATAAAATTGTTTTTCTGCTTTCAAACAGCAAAAATGTTAATTGACTTACTTGTCTTGAAGAGTAGGGCATTTACTCTAAAGAGTGTAAATTTAGTCTCTCTTTCTATAGGTTCCAGTGTACCTTTCTCCATTTTTGATGAGTCTCTTCTTTCAGAAAAAAAGCCTGTCAGGTTTGAGGGGTTTTTTAATTTATTTTGTTTCAAAAATTAAAAGTTTTCTATTATTGTAAATAAGGGTGAAATAGGAGGTTACTGTTATCTATGCTAAGAGAAAAATTGCTAAATGGGATATGTCTTTTTCTAGTCCTTCTGCAGCTCCCTCACGGGTTTTAGCCCAACGAAGACCTCTTGCAATTCTCAAAACTTCAGAAAGCATCACCTCAAATGAGGATGTATCTCCAGATGTTTGTGTAAGAAATAGTATCCCTAAGTTTATATAAATGGGCTAGTGGATAGTTCATTCATTTGTCATGGAAGTTTAGAGTTAAAATGAAAATCATTGGCTTGAAATAAGCACATGAAAAGATGCTCAACACTGTTGTCAGAAAATGCAAATCAAAATCATGGTGAAATACTATACACATGCACTTGGATGACTATAATCGAAAAGACAAAATAACAACTGTTGGTAAGGATGTGAAGTAACTAGAACCCTCATACGTTGCTGATGAGGGTGTACAGTGGTACTACCTGCTTGGAAAACAATTTGGCAATTCCTCAAAATGTTGACAATAGGGTTACCACATGATCCAGCAGTTCCCTCCTAGGTAAATATGTCCAAAAGAATTTTTAATTTAATTAATTTATTTTTAATTGAAGGATAACCAAAAGAATTATCATCACACAAAAACTACATAAATGTTCATAGCAGCATTGTTCATAATAGCCAATAACAGGAAACAACCAAACATTCATCACCTGATGCTTAGATAAACAAAATGTGTATCTGTAAAGTGGAATAGTGTTCAGCCATAAGAAGGAATGGAATATTGACATATCCTACAACATGGGTGAATCTTTAAAATACTTTGCTAAAATGAAAGCACACCTAAAAGAACACATATTGTATTCTGTTTATGTGAAATAAACAGAAGTCTTTTCATAAAGGCAGAAAATAGATTAGGATTTCCAGGGGATTAGGGAGAGTGAATTGGAAAGTGACCACAAATTGATATAGTGTTTCTTTTTAAGATGATGAAAATGTTCTGGAGTTAGGTAGTGGTGATGGTTGCAAGTGAGATAGTGGTGATGGTTGCAAAGCCTTATGAAGGTATAATACTAAAAACCACTGAAATGCACATTATAAAAGAGTGGATTTTCTTGTATGTTAATTATATCTCGATTTTTTTAAGTAGGGAAAAAAAAATCACTGTCTTCAAAGCCCAGGATCTTTTCTTTCATAAAAAAATTTTTGTAGCAATGAAAGTTATGTGAACGAACCTTTTTTATTTTTAGTAATGTTCTGTTTTAACCACTGTGTACTAGTGACCCTGCAGACATTCAAGTCAAAGTAAATAAACTTTATCAATGACATTTCATTGAAGTTTTAAGCCAGCATCTGGAAACTTGTCTTAATATTAAAGAGAACTGAGTATGTTTAATCTGAAGCTTATAAGGGGAGACATGATCAGTATCTATAATGATTTAAAACAGTATTAAATCAGTGTATTCCAATGAATCAAACATGTTTTTCTTTTTGTTTACTTATTTATTGAGGTATATCTTATACCCAATGGACCTCCCTCAGTAGCTCAGTTGGTAAAGAATCAGCCTGCAATGCAGGAGACTTAGGTTTGATCCCTAAGTTGGGAAGATCCCCTGGAGGAGGGCATGGCAACTCACTCCAGTATTCTTGCCTGGAGAATCCCATGGACAGAGCAGCCTGGCGGGCTACAGTTCATGGGGTTGCAAGAGTTGGACACGACTTAGCAACTAAAGAGAGAGAGAGCTCTTATATTGATACATTACACAAATATTAATTGTACAGCTAGGTAAAATTTTAAATATGTGAATATCCATGCAGTCTTCGCATATATCAAGATACAGAAAATTTGCAGCAACCCAGAAGAACCTCGGGAGCCATGTATGACTGAAGGTGCTGAGGCCCCATTCCAACTATACTGAATTGGAATTTCCAGAGATAAAATCCAAGCATGTATTTTTGTCTGTTTTAAATACTTGCCCAGGTAATCCTAATGTAGGTAATAAAGATGATGATGTAGAAGAGTAATTTTTACATATTGTATTCTGGAGAATACCACCAGAGAATAGGCTGGATTTGGAGGTAGTAGTTCTAGGTTCAGATGTTCAAGGATGGACTAAATTATTAAAAGGATATCTTAGGTTTTTTTTGTCTTAAACTTTTACTTGAATTTTGTTAATAGGTACTTACCAGCATTTTTTTCCCTAAAAAAAAATCATATTTAAAGTGTCTAAACTAATAGGACCATAAGTAGTATTTGCATAAAATGTATCCTTAGACTACAGACATCTATTTTACTCTAATCTTACAATTCTTTAGTTTCATCTATTGTTTCTTCTAGATGTATCTCTCAGTTCAGTTCAGTTCAGTTCACTTCAGTCGCTCAGTCGTGTCCGACTTTTTGCGAGCCCATGAATCGCAGCATGCCAGGCCTCCCTGTCCATCACCAACTCCCGGAGTTTACTCAAACCCATGTCCATCGAGTCGGTGATACCATCCAGCCATCTCATCCTCTGTTGTCCCCTTCTCCTCCTGCCCCCTCTACTTAATTATGTTTAGCCAGAAATTCATAGTATATGTCACATTGGTAATGATCTAGAAAATTAATATCTAGTATCAATGAGGGTTAAATGAAATAGGCACTTTTGTGTACTTCAGGTAAATGTATAAAGTGGTACAATATTTCTGAGGGAAGTTGGGCAGTATGAACAAATAGCCTTAATGTCCCATTACCTTTTTGACCTGATAGTTCTATTTTTATGAATTATTTTGAGAAAATGAACATATTCCTAAAGATTTAAATCTACAAGAATATTTAAAATAGTTTAATGATAGCAAAAAACAGGGAATAGCCTAAAACAGTTGGTCAACTTCTGATAGACCCACAGGGTTACCAACATGTTTTTAAAGAATTTTTAATAGCACAGAAAATAAAGTAAAAAATATAATGGTAACAAATAATATAGACTAGCATATATGCTGTAATTTCACTTGTTTTAAAACCTCTTTTTAAAATGCATAAAATGTGCTTGTGCGTGTTTCCTACCAGATGTACATGGTCATAGCATCTGTCTCTGGTTAGTAGTATCTGGGGACTTTCCAGGTAGCACGAGTGGTAAAGAACCTGTCTGCCAATACAGGAGATAAAAGAGATGCGGGTTTGATCCCTGGGTCCAGAAGACCCCCTGGAGGAGGGCATGGCAACCCACTCCAGTATTCTTGCCTGGAGAATCCCATGGACAGAGAAGCCTGGTGAGCTACAGTCCATAGGGTCGCAAAGAGTCAACACAACTGAAGTGGCTTAGCACGCACACACACAGTAGTAACTGGAGTGGAGAAGTGGGAGGATCAAGTGTGGGAGGGAGATTTTTTTTGCTACAGATTCTTTTAAACTAGTTGACTTTTTAAAACTATATACTTGTGTTACTTTTAAAGACAAAGGCATATTTTAAGTGTTTTCCATTATTTTATACTTTTTTTCCCCTTATTTTCTATCATCATGAATTATTTAGTTGCTAATTCATGTCTGACTCTTTGTGACTCCATGAACTGTAGCCCACCAGGTGCCTCTGTCCATGAGATTTTCCTGGCAAGAATACTGGAGTGGGTTGCCATTTCTTTTTCCAGGGGATCTTTCTGGCCCAGAGATCAAATCGATGTTTCCTGCATTGGCAGGCAGATTCCTTACCATTGAGCCACCAGTGAAGCTCATGATCATGAGTTTACCTTTAAGAAATAAAAATTAATTATTTGTTACAGAATAAGACTTAAAAGCTAGGAGGATAGTCGATTACCAGAATGTATTCTAGGCCAAAGCCAGAAGAAAAATGGTAGTGGTTCTTTGGCTCCTAGGTGAAATTGATCGAGGAATCAATTTCATTGAAATTGAAAATGAAAACATTGTCCAGTATTTTTCCTTTGTGTGGAGAAGCTTCACAGTGTATTTTTGATGAAATATAGTTTGCTGTTTTCATAATACAGAACCTTTTTCCTCAGATGTAAAGATGTACTTTTAAAAATTGTCTTTCTCTAGAGATTCTGTGTTAAAAATCACTTATCTAACATCTCTTTCGATAAAAAAGATAGGCCATTCATATGCTCATTGAAATGTTTCAGCTAAATTTTATGTGGTTTTTATTTCAGGATGAATTTACAGGAATTGAGCCCTTGAGTGAGGATGCTATTATCACAGATTTCAGGAATGTAACTATTTGTCCTAACCCAGAAGACACTTGTGACTTTGCTAGAGCAGCTCGTTTTGCATCCACTCCTTTTCATGAAATAATATCCTTGAAGGATCTCCCTTCTGATCCTGAGAGACTGTTGCAGGAAGAGGATCTAGATGTGAAGACCTCTGAGGACCAGCAAACTGCTTGTGGCACTATCTACAATCCACCTCTCAGCATCAAGAAGCTGAGGTGAATGGTGATTATAGGTCGCACAAACCAAATTGTTTGAGGGCTCTTATTCTGTGTGTGCTTGTCAATTATAGCCATCAATTATCAAGCTTTTACTACCTGCCGAGTACTGTGCTAAGTGCTTTACATGACAATTAAGCTCCTTCAGAAAAGTGTTAATGGGATTTAGTAATTTATTTGAATATGAGGGTTAGAAGTAAATTTTTAAAAAATATTTATTTATTTATTTATTTAGCTGCTCCAGGTCTTAGTTGAATCATGTAGGATCTTCCATCTTTGTTGCTGCATGTGGGATCTGTAGTTACAGCAGGCAGGATCTTTTAGTTGTGGCATGAGAACTCTTAGTTGCAGCAGATGGAACCTAGTTCCCTGACCAGGGATCAAACCCAGGCCCCCTACATTGAGAGCATGGAATCTTAGCCACTAGACCACCAGGGAAGTCCCATGGAAGAAGTAAATTGGGATGATTATGGTATCTTTGAGGAAACTCAGAAAGGGTACCTGATTGGTAGAGAAGAGGCATTTATTTGTCCTTTAATATTGAGTTTAAAATAATGACAGAGTAGCTTGATGCTAATTTTATTTTTTTATTTAATTAATTAATTTATTTTTTCACATTTATTTTTATTAGTTGGAGGCTAATTACTTTACAATATTGTAGTGGTTTTTGCCATACATTGACATGAATCAGCCATGGATTTACATGTGTTCCCCATCCCGATCCCCCCTCCCGCCTCCCTCCCCACCCCATCCCTCTGGGTCTTCCCAGTGCACCAGCCCTGAGCACTTGTCTCATGCATCCAACCTGGGCTGGTGATCTGTTTCACCCTTGATAGTATACTTGTTTCAATGCTGTCTCTGTGAACATCCCACCCTCACCTTCTCCAGAGTCTAAAGTCTGTTTCTAACTGTGTCTCTTTTTCTGTTTTGCATATAGGGTTATCATTACCATCTTTTAAATTCCATATATATGCATTAGTATACTGTATTGGTCTTTATCTTTCTGGCTTACTTCACTCTGTATAATGGGCTCCAGTTTCCTCCATCTCATTAGAACTGATTCAAATGAATTCTTTTTAATGGCTGAGTAATATTCCATGGTGTATATGTACCACAGCTTCCTTATCCATTCATCTGCTGATGGGCATCTAGGTTGCTTCCATGTCCTGGCTATTATAAACAGTGCTGCGATGAACATTGGGGTGCACGTGTCTCTTTCAGATCTGGTTTCCTCAGTGTGTATGCCCAGGAGTGGGATTGCTGGGTCATATGGCAGTTCTATTTCCAGTTTTTTAAGGAATCTCCACACTGTTCTCCATAGCGGCTGTACTAGTTTGCATTCCCACCAACAGTGTAAGAGGTTTCCCTTTTCTCCACACCCTCTCCAGCATTTATTGCTTGTAGACTTTTGGATAGCAGCCATTCTGACTGGTGATGCTAATTTTAAATAGGCTGTTAGAGATATACTTTTCAAAAGTATCTTGTGATAGATAGAAATGAATAAAGTAATAACGGGAATGGCATCAAGAGCCAGGGACTAATAAAATAGCCTTGTGATCTATCCATATTTAAAAGTCACCTAATTTAAACATATTCCAGTTTTAGGAATATTCTTTAATTTGCCAGTTTGTGCTTTTAAAGCTGTATTTTCAAACTGCTTTTAAAGCTGTATTTTCAAACTTTCTCCCTAACAAACTTTTCTCAGTTTCTAGCACATAGTCACCTTAATTTCCCATTTTCTTTCCTGACCTTTGCTTATTGAAGAATTAAAAAGTCCAAAGAAGAGATAAAGAGGAAGAAAGCTAGTGTCTTAAGCAGTTTTTCTCAATCTAGTTTAGAATAGATGTAGAATAAGGCATTTGCTATAGATTAGATTGTTGTTTAGTTGCTAAGTTGTGTTCAACTCTCTTGTGATCCCATGGATCTCTTGTGCCCGGCCAAACACCTCTGTCCATAGGATTTCCCAGGCAAAAATACTGGAATGAGTTGCCATTTCCTTCTCCATGATAGATTAGGTTGATAAAGCACAAATTTGATAGTTGGTGTTGCTCATCAACCAAGGTAGATAAAGTTACTTAGATTCTGATTATGAACCTTTTTTTTTTCCAGGAAAATAATAGACTTTAAAGTGTGATTTGAATAGTGGATACATTTTTTTTTTTACACTTTTGTTTACATTTACTTTTTGCAGCGTTTATTCTCAGGCCATAAGTTTTTGTTTCTTTGGTTTCTTCTAGGGTATCTTTTTCTTCTATGCAACCTCCTCTTCTGGTTTAGGAATGATTTGTTCTTTTTTAGTAGAATCAATCATCTCAATGTGGCAAGGAGAGCTCATATAGGTTGATCTGACCATGACCTCTCTTAAGTCCTGTGCCGCATCTTGGGGACCTTGTTCACCTGGAATGTGCTCACCTGGAATGAACTAAGCCCTTAAGTTCAGAATTACTCTCTGCATTTTTGAGCATGTGCAGTAAAAATTCAGCACTCTTTTTGGGCCACTGACCCTGCATCCAGCCCCACTATTTAGCCTGAGCCCACATTACCAACTCTACCATTGTACTGACAGAATGGTACACATTGTTTCTTTAAGGTGACATCCTTTAGATACTTGGTTGCCTTTTGGATATGCATACCCTTAATGGCCTGGGCAGTTTCAGGAATGTTCCTAAAGTGACCTGGAAGATTTGAGCCTCTTGATTTGCATGATTTTGTGGGGTTTTCTGGGTCAAAGGAATAGCACACAATTTTTAGAGGTCACCTCAGGCCACTTATGCTTCCCAGGTGGTTCAGTGGTAAAGAATCTGCCTGCCAGTGCAGAAGACCCAAGAGACTTGGGTTTGGTCCCTGGGTCAGGAAGATTTCCTGGAATAGGAAATGGCAACCCACTCCAGTATTCTTGCCTGGAAAATTCCATGGGCCGAGGAGCCTGGAGGGATACAGGGGTCACAAAGAATTGAATTTGATTGAGCATGCATGCAGGTCACTTACCTGAAAAGAGCAAATAAAATTAAAACAAAAATAAGTTGATATAAATTATCCCTTTGAAGACTGATTCATTTGTGGTTCTTTCAGCCCAATTATTGAAGACAGCCGTGAAGCCACACACTCCTCTGGGTTCTCTGGATCTTCTGCCTCAGTTACAAGCACCTCCTCCATCAAAAGTCTTCAAATTCCTGAGAAACTGGAGCTCACTAGTGAGACTGCAGGTAGGTTCATATATACCATTTGTGAGGAAATATCTACATCTGCATCCAGTGAGCACTTACTTATCAGAGCAAACTGAGGTATATGTATTTCTTCTCTAGAGAAGTTGCCATAAACTGTGAAATCACTAGACTAAATGAGTACAAACTGGATTCAGTATCATAAAGACCTGAGATAGATGAGTGTTGTTAGATTAACAGGTTTGATCATGCAGTCTTGGGGTTTTTTTGCCCTCCTCTGTTAAAATACCCATTTTGGTCTTAAGGTAATTTTTTTCTCAACTTTTTTCACCCAGACAGCCCTACTCAGTCACCCTGGTGTTCACAGTATCGCAGACAACTAGTGAAGTCCCTGCCAGAGCTGAGTGTCTCTACAGAGTTTTTTGTAGAAGATAGACCAATGCCTAATTTGGAAATAGAGAAGGAAATTGAATTAGGTAAGTATTATCAAATGCATGGCCTTTTGTGTGTGACAGTATATGAATAAGTGACTGACTATACTTCAATTTGATGCTTAAACACAATCAATATTTCTAGAATGTTAGAAACAGCATTATAGAAGTTGACACATTGATAAGTTTGTGTCCCAGTAATAATAGGAATTATATCTTCCCCTTTTTCAATTTTTTTCCCCCCTCTTTCAATTTTTAACAAATGATATTGAAAAGTATTTTAGATGCTACTAACTGGCAAATATAAAGTGCCTTTAGCCCTTAAACCAGGAAATAAAACCTAGGGGGCTATACACATTCACAGTGATTTTTAAATGGAATCAAACCTTCTCAACAGATAATGAGGAATATTACATTAGACAAGAATACCTGGTATGTGAAGATTACAAATTATTCTGGGTGACACCAAGAAACACTGCCGAGTTAACCATAATAAAGGTAGGACTGATTCTTTGTCATTTCATATAGTTCATAAATAATGTCAGTTGAAGCAGTAATTGTGATTCCATGGTACCATCAAATCCCTCTGATAGTCTAGGAGCTGCCTTATATGAAAGTCAGTGATGTATCAAGAAATTACTCACCATTATATGCCAAGATCTGATGTGAAAAATGAGAGGGTATTGTGTAAATCTCTTAATGTGTTCAAACATGTTAGGTATTCTATCAGTTTTATCTCCTTGAGGACATATTCTGAAATTTCCTGGCTTCCTTCAGTCTGGACAAGTTACATTCTAGGATTCACACACACACACACACACACACACACACACACACTATGTTACTTTGAAATTTCCATTCACCATCATCCCAGGATTCACACACACACACACACACACACTATGTTACTTTGAAATTTCCATTCACCATCATCCCAGGATTCACACACACACACACACACACACACACACGGCTTCCTTCAGTCTGGACAAGTTACATTCTAGGATTCACACACACACACACACACACACACACACACACACACACACACACACACACACACTATGTTACTTTGAAATTTCCATTCACCATCATCCCAGGGATTCATATTACCTCTTTTTTATACTGACACACACACACACACACACACACACACACACACACACACTATGTTACTTTGAAATTTCCATTCACCATCATCCCAGGGATTCATATTACCTCTTTTTTATACTGACACACACACACACACACACACACACACACACTATGTTACTTTGAAATTTCCATTCACCATCATCCCAGGGATTCATATTACCTCTTTTTTATACTGCCTAGTTACCTTGGATCCCTCTTGTTTGTTTTTTTTTTTCTTTCTTGATTTAAGTCCTCATAATTCAGTAGCTCCCTGAGAAAGGATGCATAGGATGTAAAATTTTTGAAACCTTGTATGTCAGAAAATTTCTTATTCCACATTTTTACTTGATTGGTAGTTTAGGTGGATATCAGAATTCTTGGTTCAAGACTTTTTTCCTTAGAATTTTGAAGATGAGCTCCACTAGCTTTTGGCTTGTAACCTTGCTTTTAAAATCTTTTGCCATTCTCTGATTTCCACTTGCCCCACCCCTGCTCCCCAGATCCTTGTAGGATCTTATGTTTGTCCCCAGGATTCTGAAATTTCACAGTTACATGCTTTGGTAAAAGTCTGTTTTCACCCATAATCTTAGGCACTTGATGGCCATTTCAATCTGGAAACTCCTTCAGTTCTGAGAAGTTATCTTCAAAGAAAAGATTATTTCTTCTCTCAGTCTTTGCTGTCCTCATTTCCTAGAATTCCTTTTGTTAGGATTAAGGGTTTCCTGAACAGATTTCTTTAAAAATCTTATCTTTTTTTCCCCTGTTTTCTCTTTATATTTTTGCTTTACTTTCTGGAATGTTTCGTCAACTTTATTTTCAGCCTTTTTACTGGGTTTTTCATTTCTTTTATCATGTATTTGTAAACG
This sequence comes from Cervus canadensis, assembly GCF_019320065.1. Taxonomy (NCBI): domain Eukaryota; kingdom Metazoa; phylum Chordata; class Mammalia; order Artiodactyla; family Cervidae; genus Cervus; species Cervus canadensis. The sequence continues at coordinate 36,811,922 of NC_057391.1, forward strand.
TTCTTTTTTATTCTCAAACTTTTCTTCTTTGTAGAATTCTGTTCTTCATTTCAGAGATGAAATAGTCCTTACCTCTCTGAGTATATTAACAGTGCTTTAATTTTGCTTTCTCCCTTCTTCATCTATTTTCTTTTGTCTGTTTTGATCTCCATCTTTTATATTTGAGGCTTTCTTCAAGTCTTTGGCTCTCTCTTCATATTTAAGTACGGGACTGTAGAAAACCAGTTAAAACTATGTATGTTGAGGGACCTTGACAGCTGTAGGCCTCACTGTACAATGATCTCATTTGACCTTCATGTTGGAAAACCCCCAATCTTTAGGTCTTTTCTCTTGAGCTTATCAGATACCTCAGAGAAAGCTTCTGGTTTCTTACCTAAGGTATATAATCCTGGCTGCTAGTCTCCTAAAAGGTTCATGGGGAAATTAGTCTGGAAAGTAGAAGGGCAGGAAGATACATCTTAACATTTGACATATAATAAACTTTTTCTTCTTTTCCATATGGTATTCCCACCCTCAACAGTGCATAAGTGTCCTTTAGTCTAGAGACCTTCTGTTTTATATTCTCTAGGGAAAAAAATAGTCTTCAAGAATGAAAGAGAGGCAGTTGTTAGGCTGGGCTACAGGAGCTGGAGGGGTAGTCAGGGGTCTAACTTTCTCTTTAACAGAGTTCAACAGCTCCAGTTTTAGCTCCACATTCACCCTTACCTCTATAGATAATTAGTGCTACCAGTTTTATATTACAGAAAGATGGTCTTGTAATATAAATTTGGTTGCTGTCAGCTTTCTCCACTGCTAGAATCAGCTTTCTTGTGTCTGTTAAGTGGATTAATATTACCTCTTAATATTCTGTTTCCAGCTTCCAGAATATCCTGCTGCTCTGTTCTTTACTAAAGGTTTATGCCTTTTCAAAATATCCCTTTTCTACTATTTCTGTCAGGATATCGGAAGGGCTGGAGGGAATGTTTTCAATCTGCCAACCATTACCATAGATTCTAATGTCTTTTTTTAAAAAAATATATTTTCTTACAGGTGTCTTCTCAACCTGTCCCGTGGGACTTTTATATCAACTTCAAGTTAAAGGAACGTTTAAATGAGGAGTGTGATAATTTGTGTACCTGTTATCAATACCAAGATGGCTGTATCGTTTGGCATCAATATATAAACTGCTTCACCCTTCAGGTTTGCAATAATATGGAAACATACCATTTGAAATCCTCAAGTAGAGAGATTTGTATGCCATTTGGCAAAGGAATTTAGTATACAATTCCTGTTAATCTTCTAGAAATAGGCTAATTAATTTATTTTCCGAAGTTATTTTGACCAACACCTTTTAACTCTTTATTGTGTCAGTTTTAAAACATAAAAGGAGACAGAATTGTGTAATGACCCGGTCATTTATGATCATCACCAGCTCATGGCCACTTTTGTTTTAAATTCCTGGTCTGATAATTCCAATATCCCTGCCATGTCTGGCTTTGATACTTGTTAAAATTGTGTTTTTTGTGTCTTAGTATGCCTTGTAATTTTTTCTTGATAGCCAGACATGATGTACTAGGTAAAAGGAATTGCCCTTTAGTAATTTGATGATAACATGTGAGGGGAAGGAAAGTGTTGTACAGTGCTATTATTCATCGTCTTTTGTAATGCGCATATGCCTTTGGACTGGGAACTTCACAACTTTCTTAGCTTCCTAAACCACCCCGCATACCTCCCACCTGCCCAGCTTAGGTGGGACAAAATAGCTGGAGTGGGCTGGAATTGGGTATTTCTCTTATCCAAGGTCAAGTAGACTCTGATAATATCCCAGTATGTTAGGCTCTGGTTAACTAGTGTCCCCTGAAGGCAGGCCTTATTAAAAAGAACAGAGTGCTCTGGCCTATTTCAAATGTTTCTTTTTCCCCTCCCCCTGCTGGAAACAGTAGGGGGGGGTTTTCTAGGATATTTACTGTGAAAACCTGATCTGCTCCTAGAGGTAAAATTCACAAAAATGTGGATGCTGCCCCTATACTTACAGATCCTAGGAGAGTTGTTGACGTTTTAGTTTGTTCAGCTTTTTACATGTTCGGACAGAGTAGCAACTTCCAAGTTCCTTACATGAGGAATGGAAACCAGAGTCTATTTTTGCCACTCTTGTTTTATCTGTACTACCCCTCTGGATTATTTTTAGAACCCAAACACAAGATATCTTTTTTTTTGACCATGCTGCAGGGCTTGTGGGAATCTCAGTTCCCCAGCCAGGGATTGAACCAGGACCCTTGGGAGTGAAAGCCTGGAATCCTAACCACTAGGCCACCAGAGAACTCCCTACGATATGTGATTTTATTCTTTGGAATGTTCTTAAGACAATTTTACGGCTTTTTTTTTTTTAAGTATTTTTGAGATTATTTCTCCTATCATTTTTAATTTTTATTATTTTTTTAATGTTTCTGAGATTATTTCATTTCTCATCTCTCTTTTTTTAAGTTGAAGTATAGTTGATATACAATGTTATATTAGTTTCAGGTACACAACATAATGATGGTTTTGCTGCAATTTTGATGGTAATATGAATTCTCCAAAATTTTTGGCATGAAGATAATTTTAAACTGCCATTTATATAGAGATCCTACTATGGGTTAGCCTTACCCTGTATGAACAGTCTTACTGGAGAGCAGCATTGTCAAAAATGGGACAAAAACCAACCTACAAAGGAGCCCACATTCTAATAGAGAACCAGGAAGAGTACAGAGCAGCAGTAAGCAAGGTATTGAATATGTCACCCCAATTTAAATAATTTTCTGTCCTTCTATTTCCAGGATCTTCTTCAACACAGTGAATTTATCACCCATGAAATGACAGTATTGATTATTTATAACCTTTTGACAATGGTGGAGAAACTACACAAAGCAGAAATAGTCCATGGTGACTTGAGCCCAAGGAGTCTGATTCTTAGAAACAGGTTGGTCCCTTTTCATTCCCTTATAATTCTGTCAGCTTTAGCTTAAAACATGGGTAGTTTCCCTTTTCTTTTGCCTTTTGATAAATACCATATTAAAGAATACTGTATGTTAAGAGGATATTTGCTTCCTAAAAGTCAGTAGTCACTGAGAATAGATTAAAAGTATTCAAAGGAAAAAAAGACACACATTGAGGAAATAATCCAGAAAAAAAGAATTAACTCTATTGTGATGATTCCTGTTAAGAGAGATGTAAAAGATAAATATCTGGGGAATGTGAAGTAGATTGTCTAGTGTTTCTTTGTGTGGGACCAGCGCAGAACCAGGTAGATTGCTAGCAAAGTTGAGGCACTGCTCAGTTTCAGAGACCAAAGTTTAAATCATACCACGCTGAGGTAATTGCCGAGAGAAGTAAGTAAAACCAGAGTGCGAATGCAAACCATGCCAAGAAAAGGGGCTTAGTGTTGAAATCCAGTTTAGCCATCAAGTTCAAGGGTGAGCACAGAGCAGGAAATAAGAGATGAAGCCCAGATACTCTTAAGAAAATATAGAAAACATTGAGACATAAACAAGGCAAAGATGGTCAACAATTTTTGTTTTACGGAAAGGACTAGAGGACCAGCACACCTTTCTAGTGGTCATTGTTCTTATGGTATTTGAGTAAGCAGTGTAGTTTAAAGATGCTTTTTCTGTCCCAAGCTTGTGACTTGGGTAAGCAGTTAACTTTCTCTTTGAGGTCTTTGGTGTACACTAAAAGCTGGAATCATTCTCTCCATTTCTTCTGACTACTTATTCTGTAAGAAGAAACTGAATTAGACTCCAGATCATAGTTGGCATGGAAATTAATTAAAAGAATCTCCAATGTATTCCTGCAATCATAACCAAAAGAACTAGAGCATCCTACCTTCCTTCCTGAGATGGTGGAGTCTTAAAGGCTTCCCCCAGCATAATACAGCAGCATTTCTCATCCAGAGTACCTTAGGTACTTAGTGCAGGTCTAGTCCAAGCATTTCAGGATTTTTATAGCTATTCCCCTGTAATTACCTCCCACCCAATTAAATACCAGTTACAGTCAACCAGTCATTGTGATCACCAAAAATCTCCCCATATGTTTCTAAATGTGAAAACCCCTGGTATAGTTTTTATTTTGACTCTGTTTCACAGCACTGAAATTTCAGAGGGATAGTACTGGAGTTTTTCTAGCTTTTCTCAGGAATTATAGGCAAAGAGATTTTTTAAGCCTTTTTAGGATTGGGCATTTGTATTCTGTATATTTAGATATCCTCTCAGTCCCCAGAGGACTCCAGAAAACCACATAGTGTTCAAGGGACATTGCCTTTTAATACGTCACAGCTTTTCAAATTTGATAGGAAAGTTTGTGTAGATTCACAAGGAATTGAAAGAGCCTTTTGAAATCATTTAATGCAGTTTCTACATTGTGTGTGTGTAAAATGAGATCCAAGAAAGTGGAATGTCTTGCCCAGGGTAACAGTGAATGGATGATTAGAGAGTTAGGAGACCTTTCTGCTTTTCATTATTCTAAGAAACATTTTCCTACCTCTCCCAAGTTTTGAAAATATTTGGGAATTACAGTTTTATGGCCAAAATGTAATGAAAAATGGGAACAGTTGTAAATTTTAAAGTAAAATAGATAATCTGGTGCTGTGGAGATGTGATAGGATTAATCAAAGCCTCTATTCAGAAATATAGGACCTGCCATTGATATCAATCAGGAACTGAGAAAGCAGAGAAAGAAAAGGAACACATAAAAAATAATCCATTTTTTCCTCATATAAATAGTTCCTATTATCTCTTTGGAGAACAGCTTTATTACATGGAGTAGGTAATTCCAAGGAAAATCAGTAGTGGATTAGTGCTATAAAGTTGTGTGTGTGTGTATTTTTTGAGGAAATAAGGATTGGAATTACAGATAAGAGTAAGATAGAGTATGGTATTAGTTTAATGTAAACAGGATAGTTTACAGTATTTTGTAAAGGTGTCACTTTACCAAAAAACAGTCTTACGTTTTTAATTAAACTCAAGGAAGGAGTCTGAATGACACTCAGAAAGCCTAATCTATGATAGTAAACAAGAAATGCTATGCCACCTATAAAAGCTTCATTTCCTCCATCATAATCCTTGTTAGTGTATGAATTATTGCTAGTATATATGTTAATATCTATAGTACCAAAAAAAAAAAATATCTATAGTACAAGGCCGAGGCCTGCATTCTGCTTCTAGTACTTAGTTTATATAATATGGAAACTTGATAAATGTTCTGCTGTGACCATGCACTTTGGCTTCGATACAGCTTATGCGGGTAAAGTACTCTTGACATTCCCCAGTTGGGTGGATACAGGCACTTCTCTTATAGGTGCATTTTCATAACTAACCACTTGAGGGAGCTATTGGCATAGCTAAAGCACACCTGCAGTACCTCCTTTTTTTCTTTGCTTTTTTTTTTTTTTTTAAAAAGACCAGCTATGCAGCTTCTTTCATGGCCTGTTTTTTTTATCTCCTTCTCTTAAATCTGGGCTTAGAATCCACGATCCCTATGATTTTAATAAGAACAATCAAGCTTTGAAGATAGTGGACTTTTCCTACAGTGTTGACCTTAGGGTACAGCTAGACGTTTTTAACCTCAGTGGCTTTCGGACTGTGCAGACCCTGGAAGGACAAAAGATCCTGGCTAACTGTTCTTCTCCCTACCAGGTAAGTGTAAAATAAGCCAGAGCAAATATGGAGAGGGTTTCTTAATCTCTTTCTTACCTAAGTAAGCCATGAAAGCTAGTGTTTACTGATACGATCTCTCCTGAAACAGATGACCTAGTTTTCATATATCACCAACTCAAGCAAAATGTACCATTTTTCTGTCACAACACTGAAGAATATACACACACACGTGCAGACACATGACTAACTCAGTAACCTAAGTGTCAGGGCCATTTCTACTACTTATCTGTGTTGTATTTTGTAAATCATTTTCTGTGATCTTCTCTGTAAAATAAAGACAATAGTTTGCTGTATGTACATCAGAATTCTTGTGAGGAATAAATGAAATAATGTATATAAAAAGAACATTAGGACAAATGTAAAGTGTTTTATATGGTGGCATTATATGCAAAAGTCCCATCTGACTCAGCTCTGGATATATGGCATTTGCTGATTCAATATATAGCATAACCGTGAACTAGTCATGTGCAACACATTTAGATCACAGCTGGAGTCCATGCATATTTAGTAGGTATACAAATTTCAATTTGACAGTCCAGGTATTTTTGTCATCTTTTGTTCTTAAGGATAATTCCTAGAGTTGGCTCTGCTGCTCACTTCTTTGGGGAGTTTCTCCCTTTACTGTAAGGATAAGGAACAGTCTACTAAAATGTATGTCATAAAATAAACTTAGCTAAGCACTATAATGCCTGTCAACGTCCTATATAAATAAGTTGGCATCATAGTAGCAGAGAATGATTTTAGCTGATAGTGCTTTTTGTGATTTCAGGTAGATCTGTTTGGTATAGCAGATTTAGCACATTTATTATTGTTCAAGGAGCACCTACAGGTCTTCTGGGATGGGTCCCTCTGGAAACTTAGCCAAAATATTTCTGAGTAAGTACTGGTGATTTCAGGGTCTTTACCTGTCCAAATGATCTTCTCTTTGTCTCCGGTGCGCTCTCTGCCTTGACAGCTTGTTTCTTAATCCAAATGCCATGCTTTCATTCATTTTAACCAGTTTTCATTAGCTCTTCAGTGGAGTACCTTGTGCAGGACAAAGGAATTATTAATAAAAAGGGAATCAAATGATTCAGCTTCAGGACATTATTTTGAACCTAGATATATAAATATGACATATAGGTTGACTAGAGTATGGAAGTCTCTCAGTTTAGAAGTCTTATAGAAACATTTTGTGAGAATAATTTTCTAGCCAATTGGTGTTAGTCTTATACCCCTGTTTAATTGCTTTTATGAAAAGGTAATAAGCATCTCTTGAAGAGAGTTAAATTTCTAAATTACATACTAATTTTAGGCTATTATTTATTTAATGAATGGATAAAACCAAAGCAGAGAATTGAATCTCCTTGGTGAGGAAGTAAATGCTCTCTTAATAAGAGTTGCTTGGTCTCAGAACCTTAGTATTCCCTCAAGCCTGCTCGTAATACTTACTAAATATCCCATGTTCCATCTTACCTTATCATAGCTGTTAACTTCCCAGAATAAGTATAACAATCTATCACCTACTAATAGATTCTTTAGTTAAAAGAAAAATCAGTATTGATACTTTAACACCACTTTACTTCCATTTTCCCCTCCCAGCAATTTTTCTTTACTCAGAATTTGGCCAGTCTTATTTGTCTCTAACATTTACTTTCAAAATAGGTTTGAAATATAATTAAGGCATAATGTAGAAGAGTTAGGTATCTCCAGTTGGTTATGGTCCTAGATGAGCGGAAGCAGGTAGGGGCAGATGGGATTTTCTAACAACCTTGCCTTATACAATAATAGAAGCTTATCTGATTTTTTTTTTAAAAAAAATTTTAAATACAAACATTATAGACTTAAGCAGTAGTTACTGCAGTCGAGCTTGAGATTCTGAGAAGGTTGTAAAGATAATAAACTACTGGGCAAGGGGAGAGAGGAAGCTGTCATCTTTCTAATGACCTAGATGTTAAGAAAGTTAGAGGAGAGGAGACAAATTTTGTTTTTCTTCTAGTTGTAGAAGAGAAGTGCTGCATCTCAGTACATGGAGGAAATTTATAGATTCAAATGAAAGATTTTCTTTCCCTTTATGTATGTTCATTGTATTATAATGTTTCCCACTGTGGTAGTCTTTTTTTTTTTTTTTTTGTAGTTTCACCTTGCACTTTCAAAGGGCACTACTTGAGTGATCTCTAACCCTAGAGTTAGGTATTACCTTAAACCATGTTGGTGCATAAATGTACCATTGAGTTAAACACAGAAAGAATTCAGACTCCTATATGCCTAATCCTGATGAAAATGGTTTTATATATTTTTAGGCTAAAAGATGGTGAATTGTGGAATAAATTCTTTTTGCGGATTCTGAATGCCAGTGATGAGTCCACAGTGTCTGTTCTGGGGGAACTTGCAGCAGAAATGAATGGGGTGTTTGACACCACATTCCAAAGTCACCTGAACAAAGCTTTTTGGAAAGTGGGGAAGTTAATCAGTCCCGGGGCTTTCCTCTTTCAGCAAGATAGGCAGTCAAGCTCACAGATTCCTGCCTAAAACCAATGGTTGTACTGTGGAACACTGGATCTGTATATGCTGCGATTTAATTTAGGTACACTACTAATACTTTTCTACTTTTTGGTAGAAGTATATTTCTAGGTAACTGGCATTTTCTGCTCAACAATGTACCTACTCTTGGCCTTGACTAAGTTGAACAAAGAACAGTTTTATTCTAAATGGATTCAATATTAATGGGTACCTTGCTGTCATTTAACACATTCGCCTCAACTTTTCCCTGTACTTTTCCCATTTGTAATTTGTTACATGTATCCTTATGATCACTATGTATTTTGTAAATAATAAAATAGTATTTGTTAAATTTGTGCTTCTAACATCTCATCTACTTTTTGCCAACTAAGATAATAAATAGCCTGATTATGCAGACAGGAGCTACTTTACCATGGAAATTTGTGTATTCTAGACTTACAACTATTATTATAGGATCATAACAATACAGAATAGCCAACCATTCCTGTAGGTGTTCCTGACTTTCCACTAAATGGTCTAGATTGAAAAGTAGATAAAATGGTTTATACAAGGCCGAATTTTCTTAAGTTTCAAGTGGTAAAGTTGTTTTTATTATGTCTTAATGTTTTCATTTTTTTATCCACCACGCCCCTTGGTCTCCTTATATAATCTAGTGGTGCTGCTGCTGGGCCTCTTGATAAGGGCTGTGTGAGTTAGGGGAAAAAAGGTTTTGAATGGACTTTAGCAACCTTTCAGAAGTGGAATGATCATCATTCTGCTACATGCAAAATGACTTGTTAGGGGCAAGGTTAATGAAGGATTAGAAGAAGGTTTTTCATTTGAAAAATTTGAAGAGGCAGAATGTTAGAATAAAAAGATGACTTTGACACATGGAATCATTTGGGAGTACATAGGTCTAGATGAAGCATTAGACCACTAAACAGAAGCTTGAATTACATCAGGTTTGGAGATAGGGAAGAAAATCAGTAGAAAAGGACAGTGAAAACTAACTATTTCATATCTAAATATCAAAATTATCAAAATGTTCCTCTTATGTTGGCGCCTGATTTTTTTTTTTTTTACTCTAGTTGTCACTGTTACTGCTCTAAAATTGCTGGAAAGCAGAAGATTCTAAGTATATCTTAAATAAAAATAGTTAAGCATATATACTTGAAGCACTGAAGCATGACTTGCATCTGAAGGATAATCAACTTAGAAATTTTTGCTCTTAACCAAAATATGACTTTTGATACATTTTCATGTTTGTTTCTTGTACAACTAAAGATATAAAATTATATACTGTATCTTTTATGTAACTGAACCCATCTATCCCTCTGCTGTTCTCTCATTTCTCAATCCACCGCTTTGACATGTAAAGTCATTACTCTGAGGCTGGATGGTAAATTTAGCTTCTTTCTTAACATAGGCTTAGCTTCCATCTAGTGAATTTTTCAGCAGCCTTGACAGCATGACTGACAAACCACTGCTTTATGGATAAAGCTTTATTTCTGAAAGTCTGCTCTGAGGAGAGGGAGGAAAATCTGAGGAAGTTAATTTATTAGGGAACTTGCAACTGTTTTGCCGCCTCTTCCTGCATCCCCCATCCCTTCTAATCCCTTCTTTGTAGAGGGAAGAAAATAGTACCTGATCAGTTAGGACCTATGATGTCTTCATTTTCTCTTAGCCTGAGCATAAAACTATAAAGTGGGCGCGTTTGCCTCATCCTTATAGTTTATGTTGCTTGTCTTGGGAGAAAGAAGCCTCTCTTTGGCTTCCTTCAAATGGTTATTTCTTGTCTCACTAAGGCAGTGATAGTGTAACGATGGACCTGAGGAAAAGAACACAGTTGAAAAGAGGATTTTCACTTTTGTTTGAAAAGAAACCATGGAAATATAGTGCCTCACCATTCACAAAGTGTGCATCCACTAATCTTCTACCACTGTTCGAGTCTTCACCCCCTGGGACAGCTCTACAACAAAGCTTCCACCCAAGTCTCAGTGCTCTGCTGCCAAACCTGAATCTGGAAATAAAAAGAGCTCCTATAGCATTAGGACTTCAGGCTGTTAGTTGGGCTGTTATCTCAAGATAGATAAGAAAGCCTTTCAGAGGGTTAGCAGAAAGCTCTTTGAAATGACTCTTGTATTTAGGCTAAAATCTTTAAGCAAAGACAGCAAAGAAATGCTTCTTTTCTATTGCTTTGGAAAAAGAATTCTTCCTCCAGCCTCACTAACTCTTACACCAAATTTGCTTCCAAACTGGCCCCTAAAATTAAGACTTCCCTAGTGAGGAAAATGCATTAAAAAAAAAAAAATTTAGTATGGCAAACTTCAATTTTAATGAGGTTCTTGATTCCACCAAAGACATAAGAAGCTACAAATATTTAATAGGATAAAGGTGGCAGTTCAGGTAGCTGGTATTGAAGCATGGATTAGAGTTTGAACTTAATTAGAGGATGAACCAGTACCAGCGCTAGTTCATACAGCATGCATGCAAGCTCAGCTGTGTCCTACTCTTTGCGACCCCACAGACTGTAGCCCGCCAGGCTTCTCTGTCCCTGGCATTTCCCAAATAAGAATACCAGAGTGGGTTGCCATCTCCTCCTCCCGGAAATCTTCCTGACCCCAGCCAGGATCAAACTCAGATCTCCTTGGCCAGGTGGATTCTTTACCACTGAGTCACCTGGGAATCCCTAACTCACAGCACCCTTGTGCACATTAGAAAAAGGCTCCTCCTAGTGGATTCAGTACCTTCCTAAGCACCATAGCTTGACTGGATTTCAGTCCCCACTTACCCTCTCAACCTGGTACCCTTGTGCAATGAATAAATTGCACTGCTATATGCAGTAGTCTCTCCTGTTTCACAACTACCTAAAAAAAAAAAAAAAAAAAAGATCAAAAACATTAATGTAAAAAGCTGAAAATATACTAGATGACTTTGTAATTTTTTGTTTGTGACATAAAACCAAGAATAAACCAAGAAGATTGCTATTTATCACTATAATAGATAAAAAAACAAAATCTAACATAGTCACCTATCTCCCCTCACCCCCACCAAAAAAAAACTCTAAGCTCAAACTAGGAATAATCACTTGCCACATGTTTGCATCATTTTTCATTTGCATTATCTCAAGGTCTTACAACTAGTCTCTCTGATTCCCCCACCCACCTCCAGTCAAAGCAGAACCCTCCAGTGGCTTCCAGTCTCACATAGCTCAAAATGGGAAGACTTCTCACAGCCTGCAAGACCCTACCAGGTCTAACGTGGCTATTCCCTCGCCTCTTCCCTGACTCCTTTTCCTTCCTCACTCCACTGTAGCATGCCCACCTCCTTTCTCTTCCTGAAACATGCCAACTAGTTTCCTTTTTTATGAACTTTTAGCTTTCCATTTCTTCTGCGTGGAATATTCTTTCCCATTACTTCACATGCGTTACTCCCCTCCTCCTCTTCAGGTGTCTTCTCAGATCGCCACCTTATCAGAGGCCTTTCCTGGCTGTTCTGTACAAAATACCATGCCTACCCTTATACACACTGCTGTTACTCTCTATAGTTCTTTACCCCGCTTTATTTTTTCCATACCTATCATCTATTTTTTCCATAGCATATCTAGAAATATATTTTATCCTTTTCCCCTGTATCCCACTACTAGAATTTAAGCTCCTTAAGGGCAGGGATTTACTTTGTTTTAACCCCAGTGCCTAGAGCACAGTCAAAGCACTATTTTATACCTAAGGTACAAAGAACTCTTTAAAAAATGAAAACCAGTAGAAATAGACAAAGGGGGTATGAACAATTCACTAAAAACATTTCAGTGGCCAACATGTGAGTTGTTCACTCTCATTCCTAATTAAATAAAATGCAAAATAAATGTGAAATTTTCATCATTCACATAGTAAATGGTTGAACATTGTATTTGTGAGGGTGAGTGGAAATAAACACTCAGATGTTATTAGTGGGAGTGCAGATTGGTACACTACTAGGAGGTGATTTGGCAATATTTATTTAATTTAAATCTGAGAAATTTTTCCTAAGATTTTATCTTAAAGAAGCATTGGCACAGATACTCAGAGATCAAGCACTGTTTGTAATAGTTGTCCTTCCTGCCTCCAAGTCTCATGAGTCCCACAGGGGTAATCAGTGCAACCAACCCTGGGAGAAGAGGAGCCTGAAACGAATGCAGAGGTAAAATCAGACCATTTCTGTAGATGGCAGTGGCGCTTGGGCATTGGTGCTGAAGCCCAAGTCTTCCAATTTGGCATGAGCCTGTAGAGATGGCAGAACCTGAGTTAGACTTTGAAAGTAGAATTCCACACATTTCAGCTTATGTTTAAAAAAAAAAAAAACTGAAGGGGAAAAAGTGTTTGTCTTTGAGGAGAGGGGCAGCGAGAGGAATGAAAAAAGGCTTTTACTTTTCAATTGTGCATTTCTGAGCACTTTGAACATTCTGATCACTTCTTTTATGTCTATGGGATAATCTAGGCTAAAAAATTATGGGCTGTGGTTTTGTCATCTTTTCCCTTCTCCACATTAAAAAAACAAAAGCCCTAATAAATATTGGGTTTCTGTTTTTTAAGCAGGAAATTTAGGAGACTTTATCATCCAAATATAAAAACAAGGTTAATTTGGAATTAAAATGAGAGAGTAAAAACAATTTTACATTATTGAAGATAATATATCTAAACTTCCATCTTTGGTATGTTAAAAATCCATACATGTTCAAATATTTTATAATGTTTCTATTCAAAATACTCTTTCTAAAATTATCATCTTCCTACGATTACAACTTCCTATGTCTGACCTGGGGTTTGAATGACAAAATTTGACTTTTTTCAAGACAAAAAGCATTTTACAGGTTTTATATAAAAGCTCATTGAGTTTCCACAAACTGACATAGTATGATTAAGAAAAGAACAAACTAATAAACTCAGGCTAAATGTCTGTAAGCATACTTTTTTCCATCAAAGCATACTACTTCCAACAGTCTTGCTCTTTAGAGGTTCCTATAGCAAAGTCTCAGCTGCCGAGCAGTGTTGTCCCCTAATTCAAATTGACTTCTCCATGGGAAGTAGTGGTTGCCCAATCACACTGCTAGTTCTCAAACCCCTTGTGAACAAAGGACTGTCTATTAACTTTATATAGTCCTAGAAATTAGGAGTGAATTAAATATGTAGTGAGTTTAAAAAAAAAATAGTGAATTAAAATGTGAAAAATGTGGCCACAAGTTCAAAAGCTAGTTACATCAGAGTCTTGGTGAGGAGGAAAAATCTCTCCTAGGCTGCAGATGTGTCTGGAATTGCCTCACTTTCATTTCTAGTGTGTCCCTTTGGGTATGTTTCTTTAATCTTACCGGCCTGTTCCTCTGATACATTTAATTGCTTCAGTCCTATAATTAGCAAAGTGAGGATGGCATTTCATAAAAACAAATACCCATTAAAATCTGTGAACAAAAAGATGAATATACATTTGCCTTTGCATTTTTAAAACAGAATTGGAAAAAATCTGGTAACTCTAGAATGAAGTGATAAAAATACTGAAAAGGATGACACATGAAGCTTCAATGAGACGCTCATTCCAGGAAATGAGACAGCTGAAGGTGAGTGAGTGTGTGGTACAGCAAGTCAAGGAGTCCCAGCGAATTGAAGGAATCAGGCAGGCAGAAATATGAGCTAGGCAGAGCAGACAGAAGTTAGCTGGCATTGCTAGGAGAGACCGTCCAGATCACCTACACTGTCACTGAACAGATAAGGAAGCCACTCACTCAGAACTCACCCAAGCAGGCACATCCAGTACCCTACCTAGCATGTCGACAAGTGGTATAGGCCACTGGGGTGGCCCCATAGCTCCTGGCTGCATTATACCATTATAGTTGCCTTGGATAGGTGCATGTACATGTGTCTTTTTATAGTAGAGTTACAACTTATATGTGGTGCTCACATTATAGCGGGTCAGCTTCACAGGCCTAAGGCCTACCAGAATCTCCTCAGTATTGAGGTGGCCCCCTGCCTATGGTGCCACTAGCTTGGCGTTTAAAGATGCTGCCTCTATGGCCAGAATGCCTGGGTTTAAATCCTGGCTGTGTGGCAATGAACAAGTTACTTATCCTCTCTGAAGCCGGTGTTGTCCTCTAAGGTGAAGATAGGTTACTTTATAGAGTATTTAGAACTAAATGAAGCTTTTAGTACAGATGTTTATAGATGTTTGTATTGGTTTAGTTCTAATGTGGTCTAAAGTCCTCTGGAAACTTCTCGAGTAAATTGGAACCTCAGCTAGATTAGGGCCTTACTATAATTTACTGCACAGAGTACAGCTAAATCTGTAATATAATAAAGGCAGTTGAAAGAAACATGATGTTCTGTATTCTAAAGGGGAAATAGTTACTTCTATTGGGAGTGACATTCAGGAAACCAAATAGTTGTACTTAAACAATCTCAAGATCAGCCAAGTTCTAAGCTATCAGGAAGGTCCATCTAGTCCCATCTTCACCCCACAAGGCTGTTTCAGTCCTGGCTTGCAGCTCTCTGCTGCTCCTTGGCCATGTTCAGAGCACAGGAATCTTAAATGTTGCCTCGGGTCCTGTTTGCCCTGATGATACATATCAGATAGGGTCTTGCTGCCTGCACTGGTGGGAAGCAGGATGCGGATTCCCTCTCCTCTCGCCATCTGTAGATGTATCTCACTCTTCTGCCCTCTCTTCTCTCCTTCACCAGGGGAAACCCCTTCTGGCTTAGGCACAGGACTTACTCACCCCATTTAAGACCAAGATATTTAGTGTCTTCCTGAGACTCTTGCTGCTAAGCTTAGGCTTTCAGAACCACTTCTATATCACCTTCTGCTGCATCCCTCCCCTGAGCCAGTGGATGAAAAGTGACCACTTGCTTGATAGGAAGAAGGAAACAGAATGCAAGAAGTCCTATGAGTTTGATTCATGAACTGGAAAACCTGGCCTGCAACCCCAGGTCTGCTCCACCCTGGCTGCTTGATCAGGGTGGGTCAATCTGCCATCTATAAACTAGTGCTAAGGGCAGTTGTGAGAATTAACACAATATGGTTGCTAAACTTGAAAGTTCCATGGTTCCTGGCAAGCAGTGGATTCATCTCTGTCTGCCCAGCAGTCAGCCCAGAGCTGGGTACAGGAGGCAGCCAGAGCCAGTGTAACCCATCGTGGAATCTACAGTACAGTGGAGATACCTGACATTCCTATTCACTCAGGCTTCTAGTTGCAACCTGTTGAATCCTGTTCTACTCTTTGTTGGAACATGTTCATTTACCCCCTTCAGGACAGCAAATAATCTCTTGAGATGTGGCAAAAATGATTAGCCAATAAATATAAACTCTACTGGGGATCCACTTTTAATGTCAGGCACCATGAAGGATATAAAGAATATGAGGCATGCTCTCTCCCTTCAGAGAGTTTATATTTTAGTTACTGGGACAGGATATTATAGGTTAAAGGCTAAGAGAATATAGAGGGGAATCTCTATAACATCTCAAGGTAAGGCTTGACCAAGAGCTAAGGAGTTGAGCAGATGTGTTAGGACACTTTGAAGAAGTGAGGGCCAGCATGGGTTACAGTGTCCTGGGGGTTCATCAGGGCATGGCAGGGTTTGGAGCTTGTCTGTATCAGGTAGTTTTCAGCTGCGAAAATCAGAAAATCTGAACTAGCATAATGGGTAAGAATATCTGTCATCTCACATAACAGTCTGAAGCCCAGCAATTCACAGAAGACCCATGCTTCTCCCGATTTCCCCATTCTCAGCATGCTGGCTTTTGTCCTCAGGCTGGTCCCCCTCTGGAACCCAGTTGGCTCCCTCAGCAAGCCAAACAGCTTGGAGCAGTGCAAGGAAATTCTTCCCAAAAACTCTTAGGCAAACTTGCACTCCTGTCTGGATTGTCACATGCCTAGGGTCTAAACCAGTCCCTGGCAAAAAGAAGGGAATTACCAAGATTGGTTCAAACTAATTGAGATTACCCCCAGGGCTGGTGCCAGGGAGGAGCCCTTCCGTGAGCACACAGGAAGGGGAAAAGGATACATGCAAATAAGCTGGGCTTCTTCCAGCAAGTCAGAAAGGGGATATGAGACATTTAGAGAGGCGACTGGTAGTGTCTTGCACATGGGTGGTGTTGGGAAGGAAAAAAAGGCAGAATTTGGTAGGAAAACACCACCCTGGACTCTGAAACGTTGCCTGGGTTCAAACCCCTGCCCTGTCACTTAGTGACCTGAGCAAGAACTTCAGGAGGCCTTAGGTTCATCACCTCTAAAATGAGATAGTTAATAGTTCCCACCTAGATTATAAATTTCATGAGGACAGGGACTTGTCCACAAAGTTACCCCTAGCGCCTAGCACAGAGCTTAGCACCTAGTAAGTATTCAATAGCTATTTATTGAATGGACTCGTTAATCGGATTGTTGGGAGGATTTAATGAGTTAATGTGTGGCAAGGGCTTAGCACTGTGCATAGTCTCTAATGTCTGCTCAAGAAAATGGGTTTTTTGGCCAGTCACTGATGCAGTGGGAACCCTCCATGCATGTGCTGCTGCTGCTGCGCTTTCTCCTGTGCTGCCAGGCTTATCACTCGCCCTTGCTCATTGAGCAGAAGCTCAGGTGTGTCTGGAAGGCTCTCCTGGGGCAATGGGCCTGGGATGGCAGGGGCCTGTGCACTTGGGACTCTGCAGTTTGCAACTTTGCTCTGACCAGTTTCTGAGCCAGCCCCCACATTACCATTAACACTTCAGGGTTAATCCCCTAAAGCCTCCGGAGACCAGCCTTGCTCACCTCTAAAGCTGTATGTGCCAGAGTGGAGAAGGGGCACCCACATCACCCACAGAAGGCTTTTCTTTTCAGCTGTGTCTCAAGTGAAGTTTCCTCTAGTCCCTCCTTTTCCCTTCTCTGACAGAAGGGGTCCAGCCCCTCCTATTAAGGCTGCTCCCAGGAAGTCTCATCTCTGGGAAATGCCAGCAACCGAATCTGCTGGACCTACTGCTAGCCACTGAACTGGGAACTGGGGGCTGACCCCCTCCTGAATTCTAAGTTAAAGTCTGTGTCCTTGTCACATAGCAATGAAAGTCAGCCAAAGGCAGCACTCAGCCCGGTCAGAGCAGGTTGTGGCCAGACCTTGACTGAGTGGCTCCCTTCAGCCGAAGGGTGCAGTGTCCCCCAGAAACAGTCACGCCAAAGCTTCCTGCCTTGGCACAGGGCGTTACAGCAGGAGCCAGGGCTTGCACGCTGATCCTGGCTCTGCCACCTCCTAGCTGATTCAGGGAAAGTTATTGAAACACTCTGAGCTGCAGACTGCTCATCTATATGAATTGGGATAATAATACCTACCCCTTGGTGTTTTAAGGATTCAGTGATCTAACAAGCAGGGAGAGCCAAGCCTTCCTATCCTGGAACATGGTATATACTTGATTAACATGTTCTCTTCTGTGGCCACCTCCATCTCACGAAACCAGGAATTTTCACAAACTTGATTCTAGAAAAAGAAATTCCATTCCCTATTCACCTACTTGAAAAATCCCATTTCTCCTGAGAGGAAACCTCTCCTGGAGGTCAAGAGCAGGCACCCTTGCCAGACTCACTCCAAATCCTCCCTTGTGTCCCCAGTAGCACTGTGACAGGCGGGGCCAGAAGGGAAGGCCATACAAAGTGATGTCTGCCTTCTGCCTTCCCAGGCCGTGTGCTAACACTGCAGTCTGCTCTGGGTCTGTCTCCCGACTGGCCACGATCCTGTCACCCTTTCTTCTTGCTTTCCCCACTTGCTTTTCCCAGGAGCAGAGGGGCTGGGAGGGGCGGGGCGGTGGTAGAGGCATGTGTGCTCAGTCACTCTGTCCTGTCTGACTCTTTGCAACCCCACGGACTGTGGCCACCAGGCTCCTAGCTTGAGAGCTGTTACACCAGCTTCTCAGGGAATGAATACCTGTCTCCCTCAGTCTGCGCCGTGGCCCCCCAGCCTCCTCCCCACCTGCCCTGCCCATCGGTGTCCAGGACGGGTTCTGCAGCCCAAACTGGGCTTCTGGAAGGCCTCGTCATCCCCTCTCTACTTCTAGTCAGAGGGCCGCTGCGGAGCCCTCTATCAAGGCCAGAAGGGCAGTGGCCGTGCAGCAAGGCCGTTGGCCAGCAGCGATAGTAATTCCTATTGGAGTCAAATTGAGTTGTTCCAATTTGCTTTTGTTGAAGAAGCATTCCTAGAGAAAGTCCCTAACAGCAGCCCAGCAGGCACTCCTACTCCAGGAGCATGGTGGGGAGTCCCACCAGTCACGCTTACAGCCCCCGGCCAGGCCTTCTCCACACACCTTGCTCCACCACCAGGGCGTGCCCGTTACCCTGGGCTCCTCGCCCCACTCCACCCCCACAGGGGGGAAACGGGGCAGGGCAGGGGGAGAGGCACAGAAGGGCCCCCTTATATGACAAGGCCTTTTAAGCTCCTTTCCAGTCAGGACCCCCAGGACTCTGCTTGCCCTTCTCCCTACCAGCACCTTGGAGGGTGAGTGGGGGCTCTGGAGGCATCTGCTATGGGAACCCCACCCGCCCCGTGGGAAGCCATTTGGGAAAATCTCTTAAAGGTGGGGCCTCTACCTCTGACATGGAGGCTGCAGGCTGAGGGCCACCTCTGAGGTAACACCAGCCCTGGAATGGAGGATACAGACCTCCAATGACAACACCGGCTCGTTAGTCCCAGCCCTTTCTTTCCGGAACCTGCCCCGGCTTGGGACAGCAGTGGAGGTGAAGGCAGGCAGATTTGTTCCTCGCTTCCTGGCCCTTTGGCAAGAGGTACTGACGAGTGTAGGCAGGTGGAGACAGGCCCGCACAGCCGTCAGAAAGGCCTACGTGAAGCAACCCTCTATACACACAGCACAAAGGAGGTGGGAAGTGTAGGAAAGAAGCTAAAGATCTAGAAAAAGCTGGCAGTAAAAGGGCATTTTTTCCCACACGTTAGAACCCTAGACTTTGTTTCTGAAACTTGTTATTCTTAAGAAAAGCCTGGGAAGCATTCATCGATGAAAATGTGAGGACTTCGCTATTACAGGGCCTTTCCAAACCAATCCCCAGATGATCTGTTTAAAGCCAGTCGGTGGGATATTTCAGTGTAAGCTTTCAATCCAGTGGAACCTGACTCACCAAAATGGTGCCGACCAGACAAGTTACTTTTCAGGCTTTAAGAATATCACCATTTTCAACAGTAAAATGGAGAACAGTGGAAGACTATAATAATTAGTTGTAAGGATACCATCTAGGCCGATTCACACACTGCCACTCCCTGGGAGCCAAGAGTAAAAGGCAGAAAAACGCACAGTGACAGCCCCGCTGCTGCCTCGGACTAAACGGCAGATACCTCACTCTTGGGGCTTCAGCAGAACGGGCCTGCGTGGGCAGCAAAAGGAGCATCACCGGCCTGTGAGGAGGAAGGCTGAGTTCCAGTCCTGACTCTGCCTCTAATTTCCTGTGTGGCTTTGCTGAGTCACTTCATCTCTGGGGGCTGCAGTTTCCTCACCTGCGGAAGGTGGGGCAGGGCTGATGATTTTAGAGTCCCGGGCAACTCCATGACTCACTGTGTTCCAAGTATACGGGGGGCCAGAGCACAGAACCTCCTCACGCTTTCGTTCACTCAACCGAGTGTGCCTCAGCATCTCCTGTGTGCCGAGCACCATGCTGGGGTTCCTGCCCCCAAGAGCTCAGCCTGCTGGGATCAGCAGAGGTGACCCGCTGGGGTAACAAAGGGTGCAGAGTACCCAGGCAGTGGCCCAAGAATGCAGGCATCTGCCTGGCTGCCCCCTACAAGAGGCAGCCAAGCCTTTGTAGGGTTTCTTCCAATGGCTGACAGATTTCCCCTTTTCTACAACCTGTGAGGAAAGGGGTCTCAGTTGGCAGCAATTCTCACCAAATCAAGAATCTCTGTCAAAAAAAAAAAAAAAAGAATCCATGCAACATTACGTAGAGGAATGAATGAGTTCTAGCCTGTGCATGCATCAGCTTCCCAAAGTCCCTGAAGACAAGACTAACAGAATCAACAATGTCTGATTATTACTCTCAGGAATTTGGAAGAATGAGCAAAAGTGGCCAAGACCCATGGTGACCCTTGACTAATTTCTGACCTCCAGCACCCTTTCCTTTGGGGCTTCCCAGGTGGCTCAGTGGTAAAGAATCCACCTGCCAATGCAGGAGCTGCAGGAGATGTGGGTTCGATCCCTGGGTCAGGAAGACTCCCTGGAGGAGGAAATGGCAACTCACTTCAGTATTCTTGCCTGGAGAATCCCAGAGGAGCCTGGTGGGCTACAGTCCAGGGGGTCGCAGACAGACAGACACAACTGAATAACTGAGCACTCATGCATGCACCCTTTCCTTCAGCACCTGCACCCTAATCTTCTTTCCCACCTCATGTGGGTAATGGGAGCCCGTGACTAGGCTGCCCTCTGCTCTACCAGACCAGAGGTGCAGCAGGGGGAGCACGTGGTGGGAGCACCTTCCATCCAGGTGGGGGAGGCACGGAATCTGCAGTCAGGTCTGATGCCTAGTGTACTGCCTGGCTTCTGTCCCGGACTTGATTCTCCACATTTCTTATCAGTGCTGGGAACTAGTTACCTGATGG
Organism: Cervus canadensis; assembly: GCF_019320065.1. Lineage (NCBI taxonomy): Eukaryota > Metazoa > Chordata > Mammalia > Artiodactyla > Cervidae > Cervus > Cervus canadensis. The sequence goes on from NC_057391.1 coordinate 36,832,653, forward strand.
CTGCCCAAAAAAATCCCTTTTCTGCTCAAGATGACTAGTAATTAGAAACCCTAATTGAGTTTTTATGACTATACAGGCCACGTGGTCCCCTACTGCACAGCTCAATCAAAATGTCTGTGTGCAGCCTGAGAGCTTCACACGGGAGGAGACTGGGGTCATCGTTTCGAAGATTAACCTGCCGCTGTTTGGCGGGTGGATAAGAGTGAGCCCCAAACAGCACAGTCATGAAGCAGAAAGCTGAGAACATTCATGTTTTCTGAGTTCTCAGGATGAGCAGTTCCTGTGCCAGGAGCTTTGTTCACTTATTTCCCACAACCCTGTAGGCAGGTGAAATCATCCCCATTTTACAGATGAGGAAATCAAGGTCCAGGTGTTACATAACATGCCAAAAGTCACTCAGCTGATGAACGGTAAAGCTGGGATGTGAACTCAGGATGGAAAACTCAGAACCTGGGCTTTTAACCAAACACCACATTGTTTCTTTATGGAAGAAAATTCATGAAGGAGTTTTCAAAAATAACATGAGCAGCCTAGTGCCGCCTTGGATGTAGGGGGCGGGGGCGGGGAAGCATCGAGGGGAATGGTGGGTTTCCATCTGGCCATCAGCAGCAGTGGGCACTGGGGTGGGAACTGGCTGGTGAGGGTGGTGCCCACCTTGGCAGCTGTGACTTGGGCTCTGGAGTGAGCATTTCCAGGCTGATGGTCAAAACCATGGATAGGATAGTTTTCCAACAGGACCATGGGCGAGTGTGGGAGAGAGGAGCAGGGGCCCGAGACTGGGCTTGGACATTGGGAGAAGATAAAGAACCAGTGAGGAGATGGGGTGGGTTCGGGGACCCGGAGAACATTGTGCAAGATTGAGCTCTCCCTGGCCCCAGGGGAGATTAAGCACCCACCTGCAAAGGCCAATACTTCAGATCAGGGGCTGGGAAACAAAGGGTCCTTGCCAAGCCCTGAAGCTGATGCCCATGATGCCCAGCACCCTCTATGTGCCGCTTTCTCACTCTTCACAGCAAAACCAACCGAAACCCCTAAAGCAGGGCTCAGCCAGCTGTGGCCAGGCAGCCAGGTCTTGCGGCCCTGGGGGCGGGGAGCCTGGGAGGTCCGGGGCTGCGGAGGGGAGGCTCGCTCTGAGAGCACAGGCAGCCCTTCCCCCCGCCTCCCCCTCAGTAAAGGAAGGCAGGAAAAAACGTGTTTTTATAAATAGCTCCAGCCCCAGCTGATTTGTAAATTCAGTGGGTTTTTTTGTGTCAATGACATCACCCTCCTCCCCATGGCAACCCCCGACGATATCAAAATTGCCAAGCAACGTTGGAGCAGCTCGGCACCCCAAACGAGCAGGTCGCTGCCTGAGGATTTAATGGAGAAATCCCAAAGTGAGCCGGGGTGCTCGGTGGAGGAGGGACAGGCGGCCGGGGAGGAAGCCGGAGCCCGCCTGCCAGGAGCCCTGGGCCAGCTGGGGCTCTGTGGCCGCACTGCCTTTGACAGCCTGCTGCTGCTGGCTGCAGGGGGCAGGGCATCGCTCCCAGCCTGAGGTGCTGGGAGCCAGGAGCAGCCATCCAGGTGACTAAGCCAGCCCACAGGCACTGAGTCACCCGCTGGCCTGGAGATTTCTTCCTTCCCTTTTGCATCTGATTATTTTGGGATCTGGAAACTTGGAGCTGCACCTGGGTCCCGCCCCTTCCAGCTCTCCCCTCCCTACCTGGGGCTCCACGGAAGATGGGACCTGCCACAAGCCTGCCGCCACCCCATAAGGATATGGAAGATGCTGTGGGGGCCCAAGGTGCCCGGGGAGAGACGTCAGTCGGCAAAGTGCAATAGCAGATAAGGTGATGAGGCGGCCTGTCCTCTGGATGTGTCGGGAGAGAAGGGGAGTCTGGTCCAGCCGACCGGAGTCCTCCCGCCCGGCTTTGAACACACCTCCTACGAGATATTTCTATAAATGAGCGGCTCCTAGGGTCAGAGTGGCACTTGGAGATCGAGGCTGGATTGGCTTAGGCTGGCCTGGGGAAGGTAGGTGGCTCTGCTGGGTGTGGCCCCACGTGTGTGTGTGTGTGTGTGTGTGTGTGTGTGAGAGAGAGAGAGAGAGAGAGAGAGAGAGAGAGAGGAGCAAGTGTGTGAGAGCAGACCACAGCGGGGCCAGTGAGAGTTGGGGGTGGGGGATCCGGCATCCATTCACCCTGACCGATGCTGGGCCTGCCCAAGATGGGTGGTGTTGAAAAGGATGCCAGGCACCTGGCCTGAGCAGGTGAGGTGCAGTTCCAGCTCAGATGGGCCCAGGACCCACTGAGTCCACAGGACAGAGACACACAGGGGGCCAGGGTAGGGAGTGGTCCCAGGTTGGAAGCCAACACCCCAGAGCGCCGGACAGCGCTTGGGCTGCCCTCTCTTCTGGCAGCCCTGGGCACTCAGCTTCCTAGAGGAATTCAGTCCCTCTCCAGCAGTGCCAGTCAGCACCCACGTGTGTCTCCCACCGAGCTCGTTTGGGAACATCCCTGGGGAAGATGTTGCCCAGGGCTCCGGTCCGCCATACTCAGGACCCAGAGGGCCAGCCCCTCGGGCCCTCGACCCCACGCGGCACGCTCCGGTGTGTGTCAGGCCGAGGGGCGTGGGGCCTCTGCCTCCCCCACACGGCTGGCAGCCTCGCAGGCACACCGGTGAGTAAGCCGCTGGGAGGGAGGAGGCTGTGTGCCCACAGAGGCAGGACGACACCAACCAGGAGCCTTAGGGAGAAGCAGCTGAGTGAGAAAAGCACTGAGGTTTTCTTTTTCTTTTCCTTTTTTTTTTCGCCTGAAGGGAGTGCCGCTTCCTGAGCTAGAGACAAGCGGTGGCCTGCAGTGGGGAGCTCGGGGCCCAGCTGCCCAAGAACAGCTCAGGTAAGATCCCTGTGGCTCGGGCCCCCCGGGCAGGGTGGGGGTGCCGAGGTGTTCGGGTTGCCCACCATCTGGGACAGGAGCGGCAGCTGTGGGTTTCTGGGCTCAGGAGCCCCACGCCCATACCCCACCCCATCTGCCCCGCTTCCCAGATGGATTTGGAAGCAACCCTCTCCAAGCTGGCCTGTGGCTCCCCAGCCAGAGAGAGAAATGCTTGTTTCCGCTACTCCTGCCTTCACCTCCCCTTCCTGCTGGGCAGCTCACTGCCACCAGGACGCCCCTGCGGGAGGCCCCACCACCTCTGGGACACTCCCCTCATGTGTTCATCCCACAAATATTTATGGAGCATCCACTGGGGCCTGGGATCCAAGTCACACCCTCATGCTGAGCTTGACTTGGCACAGATTCTGACTCTGAAACTCGGCATCAGCCCAGTTCAGGGGACTGCTGGGCTGAGAGCAGGCCCCAGACCCCCTGCAGGGTTAATGACCTAGTCGGCTCAGGGACACCAGGCCCACTGAGCTCGTTTATAAAGCACTAGGCCCCCCACCCCGCCCCGCCCCGCAAGAAGCAAGGCTCACATGGTGTAGTTTGCTTTTTCCCTAATATCACACACCAAGGTCAGAGGGTCCTGCTTGGGGTCTCTCCTTAAGTGATTTTCGTGGGAACCAGGTTTCTGAAGTAGAAGATGAGCTCTGGACTGCATGGTCCCCAGGCCTGGTGGGCCTGGGACTCAGCCTCACAGAAGCTCACCTAGCCAAGAACAAGGCCTTTGGGCTAAGCAAGGGGTCCCCTTTGCAGCTCAGGAGTGACAAACCTGGGAGCCCTGGTGAGCAGGGTGCCTTGTGAAGAGGAGTTGGCCCCAGTAGCAGGCCTGGGAGCCCCTGATTTGGGTGGAAAGCTCTGTGCACCTTGCAGTGGCTACAAGGGAGGAAGATAGGGTCTGCATGGACATTTCAGCCCCCCAAGGACAGACATTCTTGGTGAGCTGAGCAATCTGGAACATGCCAGGCACAGACAGAGGGGCAGGCAGGTCAGCGGCCTCCAACCAGGGCAAACCCACGCTGCACATAATCCCCCAAAATGACCAGGAATGATCCTATCCTGGAGGAGCTCACGGGACCAGAGTCAGGATGAACACAAGTGTCTCCCACTCATTTAATCCCCACACCTGGCTCCAGGGCAAGGAAAAAGGGAGTCTTTACTAGCTGTGGCATTACCAGCTGAGGGGTATTCCCACTGCCTGGGAAAAGACCACTCCACACCTGGCAGTGCCCCACATATGCAGAGCTGAGCAGCAGCTGGTGTCCGGCTGGGGGCAGAGTGGCAGCAGCGGGGGAGCACCAGACAAACAGCAGGCCAGCAGGGTGGTAGCTGGCTGGGCCGGGTGGGAGGGCCGGATAGGCAGGAGGCAGAGACCCTGAGAGACCACACTGATCACACAAATGGCCCCAGAGGCCCTCTGTGCACTCAGTCCTGGGTTCACAAGGCCAGAAGGACTTGGGGGAAGCTGACCTGTGGCCGGAAGCAGAGTCCTTCCTGCTGGATGCCCCCCACACCCGAGTGGGAAGGAGACTCAGGCTGTAGGAAGCGTGCTAGTAAACCTCACAACGGGCCCTCTGCAGCCTGTCCCTAAAAGAAGAACTAGCTGACAGGTTGGACTAGATCATGGAAAATGGAAGCTTCGGAAGCCGGAAGAGCTCTGACTTCTTCAAGGCGGGCTGGCCCTCCTGTCTGGGATTAACAGGCCCACTGGTCCTGGGAGCCGCCCTTTCCAAGCTCAGTCCGAGAGCCCACGGGGGCTAAGGTGAGAGGTGTGAGGGGTGGGCGGGGTGTGGGCTGCAGGCGGCACTGGGTGATGGCCACTGGCCCCTTGTGCTGGCTCACTGGATCACCGGCAGTGAGGAGCAATGGCCTGACTGCGAGGAGCCAAATTCTGGATGGGGAGAGGGATGGGAGTGCTGAAGAGTGAGCAGGACAGAACCCTTGCCCTGGGGAGCTTACAGCCCTTCAACAGACAGGGGAAAGGAAAGCTGAACATGATGGATTTTCACATCCTGGGGGTAGTTAGCACAGGCGGGTGGGGGGTGGGGCAGGGGACACGTTCCCTTAGAACTCCATGGCACCATACCCACCCCAACAAAGGGACACTCATGCTGGCCAGCATTTTCTATAAAACCTCATCACGACTCACCAGGCAGGGCAGAGACTTTACAGAGGGACAATGATGGCTTTTTGTACACCCATGGGTTCTCTGTGGTGACTTTTCACCCTTGAAGTGCTCGGTCAGCGATGCTGACACCTTTCTGTTTGGCTCTGGTTTTCCCAAGTTCACCAAGACTTGGGGGGCCTCAGGCCTCTGGCTAATGGTGGGGGGAGGCAGGGCTGTGTTCTCCTGCACACTCAGGCTGCCCAGGACTGGGGACGGGGAGGGGCTCCGCGTGCTCAGAGAAGCCTGACCAGGAAGCTCAGGTCTGCTGGTTCCCAATTCTGGTCTCTGAATCCCATGCAGCAGGAACCCAGCCCGCTCACCCACTGCAGGGCAAATAGCAAGGAACCGGTCACCTTGCTCAAGGCCCCCACTGCCTGCCCGCCACCCCGCCCCTGAGTGCTGCTGCTGTGGCAGGGTTAAAACCTTAAAACCGGGAGGACTAGTTCTCTGGTTCAGTCCTGGCCTGGCGCCTCCAACCTCCATTTTCTTTCAGCTTCGAATGAGGTTCCCTAGGGAGTTGTGCAAGAAGGCATGGAGGGTGCAGGGAGACAGGGACCAGCTGTGCATGTAGAGCACAATCCCAGGTCAGTGGGGAGGAGCGTGGAGGAGGGAAGGGCTGCCCCAGGCAGGAGCTGGCCGCCCTGGATGGATCGCTGGAGAGTATCAAGCCAAAGGGAAGCCCCAAGACTTCCCTCATCATTTCAGAGTAACGCAGCCCTCATCATTTCAGAGTGAAACAGAACCCAGAGAAGGAAAGCGGGGTCCTGAGATCACAGAACTGACTGGCAGCAGAGTCAGTTTCTGGCCTGGGGGTCCCAGCCTTTACATTAGGAGCATTGGTCAAGCACCCCCAAGCAGGGCCAGATGAGAGCTGCCAGGTAACACAATGGTTGGGAGAGGCAGTCGGCCTGATACAGTAGGAGGCTGGACCGGTTCCCTTGCTCCTCTGTGCTTCCTGCCCTATCAGGGCTGGGCCCTGCCCTTCCCCAGCCCCTACTTCTCATTTGACCTGGAGCCCCAGCTCAGCCTGTGCTCTTTCGCCAGCTCCCCACAAGGAGACAGGCTTGATCCCCTCCTGGGACCAAGCCACTCTCTGATAAACAGATCCAGCTAATTTGTAAATAGACAGACTCAGCTCTACTTGTTCCAGGAAGCATTTTCTATTTTAAACATAAGCCTGTTAATGTCTAAAGCCAAAGGACGGGGTAATGGTGATAGCATCTAGGAAGGAAAGAGATTCTGGAGCTGACTCCGTGACCAGGAGGCACACAGGAGATCCTCTGCCTCAGGTGGTCTTTCCCCTGGTTATATGCCATGACCCCGGGCAGGAATTTAAGTGGCCACCATCAAAGGTCAGATTCCAGGAGCAGGCGGCCTGTCATCTGTCATTTGTCTCCCTGACACCAGGCCCAAGCTAGCTTTTATATCCCACGATAGTGGGTTTTTCTGGGAGATGGTATGTCAGGGATCAGGAAAGGTGGAGGTCTCAGACCCTGAGGAGGGATGGAACCAGACCCAGGGACATGAATGCAAGGCCAGGAGTTAACAAGCATGCAGGCCTCCTATAGAGGAGAGGTTGGTCAGACAGGAGGTGGAGCTGCCTGTCAGCAAGAACCGCTAGGAGGAGAGGCGGGTAGGGCAGTGCACACCAGGACCCTTCATTTCAGTGTTCACATAAAGGTCCCACAGGCCCACCCAGGACAGTTGAGGTGTGGTCCGGAGACTAAAGAATGAAACACCCTGAGAACAGATGATGGTAGCTGTCTGCCCACCCCCCATCCTAGCACCCTCTAAGCATAGCCCAGCCCAGCCAAGTGGCAAGTCATGTCTTCTCACACTGACCCAAGGCGGATGCAGAAGGTGGAGTGCCACAAGCTTTATAGCAAGATGGTTAATGCTCCCAAGAGGCCACATGGGCCAGAGTCTGTGAACTTCGTGCATTTAGAGCTAAGGTGTCCCCCAGAGGGTTGTAGGTGTGGCTTAGGCAGCCAACATCATGCTTCCTCACTCTTTCCTTCCCTGGGCTCTGACCGGAGTTCATACCTACTCTGGGCACAAGCTTTCTGCTGCTCCAACTCACTTGTCCTTCCTAAAAGTCAGGCCCTGGGCTCCAGGACATGGGTGCCCATCAGAACCCTGCCCAGACCTTAGACTGGGGGCAGCTGCTGGAGGTTCCTAGGAGAGATGAAAAGACAATGAAGGGTTTCCATTCAGGAAGCTTCCAGCTGTTAGTTCTGCCAGCAAAAATGCCAGCTAGAGAGCTAAACTGCCAACAACAGACATTTGGATGGAACTTTGGAGCCCATTAAGAGCAGGGGCTGCAAAGTGATCATAGTGAGAAGATATTAAAGGAATTCATCATGTCTCTAACATGAGTGTCCTTAGCACAGAGGTGGCCCTTTCCGGTGCCACCCTCCCCAGCGTAGCTCATGCCCCCAAGTACCCAGGAAGGGTGCTGCAGTCTGCCCTTCCCCTACTTCAGCCCCTTGAGCTGGGTGGACAGTGGTCCCTGCATCTGGGTGGTTCGTTCAGGTCACCAGGTCCCTTTGGGACTTTCAGGCAAGCTCAGCCTCAGTGTCAATTTTCTTTTAGAGAAGACGGGCCTATGTATTCTAGTTGGTAAAGGAAGCCCAGTACAGATGCATGCTTGATAAAAAGGCAAGGTGTGATCATTTCCTTCAGCTGAGGTTCAGAGTGACAGTGACCAGGCTGGGGAGTCCTATGGACTTTCCCCAAACCTAACTGGGCCCAGATCGTGCTGCCAGAGGGGGCTGGGGTTCTTTCTCTGGGATTTGGAGCAATTTAGTATCGAGGTCTCCTGGAAGAACCCTGGGATTCTGCCCTGGTGGCGCACCAAACTGGGCTCCATTGCTCCCAGTGGCAGCTTGTGCATACATGATGTGTGGGGGGGCGTTTCCTCCTTGGACCCATCAGCAGCTGTGAGGGCCAAGAGCCAAGAACTCTCACCCTGCTTGGGAGTGCTGGTCCTTTGGGGCCCCTCTTCCCCAATGCTCTAGCCCTCATCATTCCACCATCTTCCCAAGGAAGAAGGGCACATGTATGCACGCTCAGTTGCTCAGCTATGTCAGACTCTTTGCTCCCCTATGGACTATAGGCCTTCAGACTTCTCTGTCCATGGCATTTCCCAGGCAAGAATACTGCAGTGGGTGGCCATTTCCTACTTCAGGGGATCTTCCTGACCCAGGGATCGAACCCACGTCTCCTGCATTGCAAACATATTCTTTACCCACTGAGCCATCAGGGAATCCCCCCTAAGAAGGGAACCCTCTCCCCCATTATACATATCAAGACTAACGCTGAGACTAGCTGGAAGTCTAGAAAGGCAGAAGGGCTCCGATCCTGTAGGAACTCATGATCTCTGTGGCTAGATTCAACCTCCCTCCTGCCTGAAGACCCCAAGGGTTTGGCAACCTCAACTTTCTCAATTCATCCTCCCAGACCCTCAGAGGTTGCCTCCCAGGCCCATCAGGAGAGAGATGGATAGTTCTATCAGGCTGAGGGGCACTGATCCAGGCCACCCCAAGAGCAGGAAGGGACAGGAGTGGGCAGCCTGCAAGAGATGGGAAGGAAGGGATCTTCTCCAAAGAATGCCTCCTCTCCTCAGACTAGGGGCTCAGGGTGAACAGGCCACTACTCCTCCTAGAGCCCGGCCCCAAGGGGTTTCTCCAGCCAGGTAGCAAGCAGGTGCAAGGCCCCACCTCCCCATGTGGCCTGGGGGTACCTGGCACATTCTGGGTCTGTGAAGGACAGACGACTTGATGCAGGGATTTCAGGCAGAGTGCTAGCTCAGTGAGAGACGGCAGAAACTGAGGCCCTCTCTGCCCCTTGTACCCAGGGCCATGTGGGGTTCCTCATCCCCTCACCAGAAATGGAGGAGGGATTACCCCACACACTTCTCTGTGTCACATGACTTACCCTTCCTGGGTGGTAGTCAGGGCCGGCACCAAGAGGCAAATTACCAGTGCCTCCCCCACCAACCGCTGCCATGGACCTGATCCGCATGGTCAATCATATCTGACAGTCTCTGCAACCAGGGAACTCCGAGCAGTACCGAGTTATAAGAATGGGCCGGGTGCTCGCTTCGGCAGCACATATACTAAAATTGGAACGATACAGAGAAGATTAGCATGGCCCCTGCGCAAGGATGACACGCAAATTCGTGAAGCGTTCCATATTTTTTCTTTAATTATAAAAAAAAAAAAAAAGAATGGGCCGGGGACAGATACTCTTGGGTTGAAATTCTGGCTCCACCACTCAGTAACTACAAGACCCTGAGCCGGCTGCTTAACCAGTCTGGGCCTCATTTGTTTCCTCATCCGTAAAATGAGAATAACAACAGTATAGTCCTTCTGTCTCAGGGCTGTTGTGAAGACTTGAGTGATGATATGTGTAAATAGCTTAGCATGGGGCCTGGCCCATCGGAAGCATTCAATAATCGGTAGGCATTATTATTACTATTATTAGAGAAGGGCAGTCATCCAGAGAAAGGACCCTGAGGAAGCTTTTCAAGTCACGGAGCAGAAAGGTGCCGGGAAAGGATAATGTGTTTGTGTTTCCAAACCACAAGTCGATCAGTATCTCTCCTCCTTGGCCCTAACCCGGGCTCTCAGCTCAGATGTTACAACAGGCCCCAACAGCCACAGGCTGAGAGCCAGGGAGTGCCTGCCCTGCCCATGTGCCCTCCCTGACACCCTCCCAGACCAGGCTGGTTGACCAGTGCCCCAGAGCTGGTAGGGCTCTGAGAGCCACAGCCCACGGTGAAATGCCAGCTTCCAGTGCCCCAGTCCAGCACTCCTGCCCAATCTGTGGAATGGCAGTGCATGGACAACTCCCTCGACCGGAAGGCCTATGCCAGCTGCCAAGGCTCTTCAAAGGAGGGTGTGCCTGGTCCTGCTCCCTGTGCTTGGGGTGGCAACCTGGAAATAGGCCAGAAGGAGGCTTGTAGATGCTGGAGAAGCTGTCCCTAGACTGTTCCCACCACTTCCGGCACTGTTGTTCTGCCTCCTCCTCCTGGGCAGGGCTGAGTTGGGAGTGGATGAGAGGAAGATGGGGAAGGGGACAGAGTCACACACACAAGTGACTCACTCAGGATCCATTCTGCACCTCCCCCATCCAGATATGCAGAGGGTCATCCAACCCACTGCAGCTGACCCATCTGTACCCCACCTGGAAGTGCAGAAAGGTGGAGCTGTGATGGGCCCAAGAGGCCCCCTGGTCTAGTCTGGTATTCACTATGGGAACCTTTACTCTAGCACATCTGACAGACACTTATCTGCTTCTTGAATACCTCCATAGATGGGGGATTCATTACTTCCTCAGTCAGTCTTACTTAGGTAGGAGTCCAGTCTCTCTTAAGGCCCCAAACCCCACTGCAGCTATCAAAGATGAAAGGCCCCCCAAGTTTCCCTAGACTTTCTCCCTATGGGGTAAGGATTGGACTTGGCTTGTAGCCTTTCTGGGATACCCAAACCTGTATCCAACCAAATTAAATACCAGTTCATTTCTGATAATACTATAATGTTCACACTTTAGTGTAGCTTAACAGTTCAAAAGTCCTGCTTGGAACTGTGGTTTTGGAATATAAGGTATTTGAATTAAAAGAAAATAATTCATGTGTGTCAATTAAAAAAATAATTTAGGGTGTTGATTCTAGATTCAATAGTGTAATGCATTTCATTTTAGCTTTGGTTCCTACTTCGTTTCAAATCCTCAACAACCATCTTCCCTTCTCCCTCCTCCTCCCACCCAGCACAACCGGCTTCCCATAGCCAGCCTGTCCACCTGGCACCACCATGCCTTCCCCAGGGAGGCTGAGGACGGACATCGGGGCCTTGAGATGCAGCCAGACAGGGTGCAGGCCTGTTTGGGGTGATGAAGTCCCACTGGCCATCTCAGCTCTGTTTGGTGGGAGCCTACAGTAAACTGTGCATAAGCAACTGAGCCTAAAATGCAAATTCTTTATCCATAAATTGCACAAATGTCTAAAGAATCCGTGAGCAAAAATGTACATGGCAACAGTGACCTCAATGATAAAGTTTGAGGTGCTCAAAGTGATGAAAATCCCTGCATTGTCCCCAGTGCCTGCCACTACTTTGAGGGCAGCCATCTGGGGTCCAGATATACTGAATTTGTAGGCTAGAATCCCCTGGATACTCAGTTGGACACAGCCCTCTCTCTGGAGCCAAGGACAGGAGGAGTCTTCTCACTTCCTTGTTTGGGGAAGAGACAGATGGCCCCTGCTCCTCTCCTACACATATAAACACAGGACAAATCCAATCCAGAGGCAGGGCAAAGGGCAGCCCAGAGTGAGCCACTTGGGATAGCCATCCTAACCTTCAGCCAGGGCACTGCTGGGGACAGCTAGGAGATACTGGCTTTAGAACCATATATTCTCCTCTGTTTGGCGGGGGTTGGGGTGGGGGTCCAGGGCTCCCAGAAGCTTTCTTTCCCCAGAGATCCCCTACAATCCTGAGACCAGAGGGTTCTCAAAACTGAGCAAGATCTGACAAAGGCATTGGGATCTCTATAATTTCCACTTTCCTGCCCACACAAGGGGGGCTACCCCAAGGCAGTCGTGGGACCTCGTCCCAATGGGACAGGACAGGCCAAGGTGGCAAGTTTCAGGACTCCAGCTGGGCTCCCCAGGGTGGGCCGGTGGGCACACACCGCCCGAGCATGCGTCTTCAATGCAAATTAGGGAGTTAATTACAGAGAGGCGCTAGGCGGACAGTCCAGGTCAGGCCTCTATGCGGCAGCCCAGGGTCCGAGGGGCCACGTGTAGGTCACGGCAGGCAGCGGCCGGGACCAGCACCCGAAGGCAAAGGGTTGGCCGCCGCTGGAGCCGAGCGGTCAGAGAAAAAGGGTTGAGAAAAGGGCGCTCCTCAGGAGAAGAGGACCCTGGCCGCGGCCCCGGCGCGCCTCGGCGACTTTTCCAGGGCTCGGCGTTCGCCGCGTCCTACCTGAGGCCACACCCCGAAATCAAACTCGGGGCAGGTGAAGCCGGCGCGGCACAAACATGTAAGCGCGGCCTCTCCTCGTCGTTCCCGGCGCCTCCCTGCGGAGGGTGGGCCGGGCTGCCGCGGCCTCTCGGAGAGCTCCGGGGGCTTCCCGCTCGGCAGGTGGGTGTCCTGACCGCCGAGGGGCTGTGAGCTCCGCCGGGGCGGGGACCGGCCTCCCCGCGCGCGCGGCTCCCCGGGTTTTCCTTCCCCGAAGTGCGGGGCCGCCGGCGCGGGCAGCGGGGACTCGGCTGCGCCGGGAGCCGACCTCCCTCCGCGTGTGCGCCCGGCGCTCGCTCCCAGGCTGGCGGGGCTGGGCTTCGTCCAGAGAGCGCCCAGCTCGGGCGGCCGAGGCGGGGCCGGCGGCCGCGCTGGGTCGGAGCGAGGCAGTCAGAGGGAGCGCTGAGCGTACGGCCCCCTGTCCCCGTGCGCCCCGCGGGGAGCACGCCGCCTCCCCTCGCACCTGAGAAGGTGGCTCGGTCGGAGGCCGGGCGGAGGGGGATGAGGGGCGGTTCCGAAGCCTTTGGATTCCGGCCAGTCGCAAAATCCGCGGGGATACTTACTACCTTAGTCACAATGAGTTTCTGATCTGTTTCCACCCAGGCCTCGGAGGACTGGCCCTGGAAGGTACCAGGCCTTCCCTTTCCTCGGTGCCTGAGAGCTCTGCCCTCTAAAGAGTGAGGAGTCGGGAGAAAGAAGAGGCCGGGAAGGCGGCCCAGAGGTGAGTGAGCCCCGGGAGGGTGTCCAGGGGACTTCTCGGGACCTGCGTGAGGCACAGGCTGGGACAGTGGGCAGGCAGGTAGTCCCCTATGCTGGCCCGTTTTCGGTACTGTTAGGCAGTGGTCCTCCAGGTCCTTAGTGGGCGTGCATTTTACTTAACCGCCTGCACCCACAGCCGGCGGCGCAGGGCTTCACATGGCCCGCCCTTGTTCCTGCCCAGGTCTGATGCCTGTCTAGGGTGAGGCAATGTCACCAAGGCCAGTGCACTGACGTTCCCAAACAGGAGGAGTGAAGCAGGCCCAGCCTTTGGGCTGAGCAGGTCAGGAAAGAGCCCCAGCCAGAGGTGCTGCTCCGTATATCCCAGCCTGCCAGCTCACTCCCCAGCTCTCCAACCTGCTAAAATCTCTCCAACTTCACCCACACCCAGTGAGTGGATTCCAATTGGGAGGGAGATGCCCCTGAGAACACCACGGGCCAGGACATGAAGATTTCCGGTGTGTAGGCTGCATTTTCTCTACCTTGCCCCATTCTGGTGTGTGCTATTTTTTTTTTTTTTTAAGATGTATGTATTTATTTGTTGACTTTGTTGCTGCACTCAGGCTTTTTCTAGTTAGAGCAGGGGCTACTCTCCATCGTGGTGTGAGCGTTTCTCACTGCAGTGGCTTCTCTTGTCGCCAAGCACAGGTTCAAGGGTGTGCGGGCTTCAGTAGTTGTGTCTTGAGGGCTCTAGAATGTGGGTTTCGAGGTTGTGACACATGGGCTTAGTTTCTCCGTGACATGTGGGATCTCCCCAGATCAGGGATTGAACCTGCATTGCACGGTGGATTCCCAGCCACTGGACCACCAGGGAAGCCCACGGTGTCAGTTCTGCTGGGAGCTCTTCCCAGTCACACGTAGGACACAGTGGTGGCGGGCACAGCATTTGGAACCCAGAAAGAGCTGGGTTCGAATTCTGTTTGCCTTTGATTCCTTAGGCAAGTTGCTTTGTTTCTCTCCTAACTTTAATGTAGTTATCTATAACATGGGGGTGATCGTGCCTTCCTCATAAGGCAGCTGGTGAAGTGACAATAATAACTGATAAAGGAGGACAGCCCCAGCAGGAGCCTACCTGCCTTGCCTCTAGTTTTGGAAAAGGTTAAGCCACCTGAGCCCTCTCTGGGAGAACATGAAGAATGGTCTGGCTATGTGGCAAGAGATTGTAGAGGATGTTAGAGCCAAGCAGTGGGAATAAAGTCAAGGCCGAGGGTCTGTGGAGGGTGGGTAGTGAGGCGACCCTGGGCAGGGGCCATTTCTGGAAGGGAATTGGCTTTGGAGGCAGAAACAATAGCATGCTCTAAACACTTTGCAGGGCTTCACCTGTTCATAGGTGACCCTGGACACGCTGTTACCACCAGTGCAGATTGGGCCAGAGAGAAACTCTGGCTTGAGCCTTCTGGTCCTACCTCTGCCCAGAGGAGCTGTGTGATCTGGGGCAGGTCAGTTGGCTTCTCCGGGTAAACCAGGCATCATGGAAGAGCTTGGGAGTTGGCCTTGAATCCTAGCTGCTCTCTCACCACCTCAGACAATGACTTCCCTCTGAGCCTCAGTTTCTCCACCTGTAGATTTAAGCTCTTAAAATCTACCTTGTAGAGTCGTCACCGTCATGACCACGGTGTCTGACACGTGCTGGGCACTTAATACACGTGTATGTGTAGGTTCCCTTTCTCCACTCTGCCTTCCTCTCCTTGGTCACTGGTTGTCCTAAAAAATACACTCAGTCAGACAGGTTTGGCCCATCTCACTGCAGTTTTGTGAATTTGGAGTGAGGAGGGGAACAGCATAGAGATAAAGTTAAAAAACGATAACTGTAAAAACAATCTTTCTGTGACTAGGGAACCCTGGAGGTTCTTTGGGCGAGGCCCCGAGGGCTCTGTGATGAGGTTTTGGGCCTCTCTATCTATGTGGAAGCTGGTGAAAATCGAATAGCAAAGAGGGGCCAGGCCTGGAGCCCTGCCATGCTTCCCTCTGCCCTTGGAGATAATCCTGTGCCCATGAAATCCCAGCGCTGCCGACTGGGGAAGCAGTTGAGATTCTAAGTATGGTGAACAGAGGTCAGAGGGCCGCTCTGGCTTGAGCTGTGGCTGGACCGCAGCACGGCACTTGCAGGCTGGAGCTGGGCCCAGGAGGCAGGCCTGAGTCAATATTGACCTTCCCTGGCTGACCAGCCTGACTCTTCGGCCTCTCATTCAGCTGGAGTGTTGACACAAGTGATTGAATGAGACTTATTATCATATTCTTTTCAACAGCAGCCCCATTATCTTTCCCTTGGGGATTCACTAAGACCTGTAGTGTGGGTAGGATGCCAGGGGTGGGGAACCCAGACATTCTGGTGCATTCTGTGCACAGGCCCTTTGTCCTGCACACTGGGCTTCTCCCTGGGCCTCTCTGGTGGAGCAGAAGAACCTCAGGGTACTGCTTTGCATCCTGGGGATGCTCCGTCCACATTTCCGCACAGCGCCCTGGGAAGATCTTACAGAGCCTGCGGGCAGGGGCAGTAAGGGGCACAGCCTGGGTCTAGGACCCACCTACACTGCAGGGGACAATTGGGCAGAAGAGCAAATGAAATTCTCTTCAGGCCCTTTGCCTGGTGCATTTCTAGGGGCCAGGAAGGGTGCTGGGGTGCCACCTCTCTTGTCACGTGAAGAGGGCCGTTTGAGGCCCAGGCCCCTGGTGAGCTGAGGGAGGATAGAGCTCAGCCGTACACGAAGGATGACGAGCTCTGAGGGGGCAGAGGGCAGGGGCCTTAGGAAGGGGGACATCCCCATCACTGAATGCATTGGCACAGGCCAGCAGGGTGTGGGCGAGCTCCTACAGAGAATGCCACCAAGGGATGGAAAATGAGGCAGGGGCTCAGGGGAAGCCAGACCCCAGCAAGTCCTACAGGCAGGCAATGCAGGTCAGGGGACTAGCATCATCTATTTGGAAAAGTCAGCTAAACCGCACAAGAGCAAGGATTCTGTTTTGTTCACCACGATCCCCAGAGCCTTGAGCAGAGCAGATGCACAACAAATGAAATTTATTGAATAAATGAACAAATAATGCAATTTTATATTTAAACAAACTCCAAGACGTAAAATTTTGAGAATAATCTTGCTGGCGGATGAGAATACTCCAGTGAAAGACTGGCTTCTGTCCAGGGTATTCTCAACCAGGGGGCTGGTGAGGCACATTCCTTGTCATGGAAGGGTTGGGGGGTGACAGTTCCCACAGACCGTGATGAAGAGGTCAGGCTGCAGATCTCGGGGTGAAAGGGCCCAGCTCTGGAGGTACCAGGGTCCCCCGTAGGCCCTTCTGTGACTGGACGGTGGCAGCAGTCGGGCACCTTTGTACATGCTCTGGGACTCAGGGGCTTACCTCTCCTCGATGTCACAGAGCCTCTTGCGTGACTCTGAGATGACATGGGTGGGGTGGTCGGAGGTGACAGCTGACTGCAGCTGCGTTCACATCAGGGTCTGGGTCCAGTTGACAGAGAGCTTTCCCTTCTCGGCTGCTTCACTGGGCCAGATCAATCTCTGAGCAAGGGCTTCCTCATCTGCATAATGGGTACAATAATAGGCCCACCTCACGGGCTTGTGGAGAGGATTCTGTGTGTGAAATGCTCAGCCCAGAGCCTGGTGCTTACACGAGGCACTCCCTGAGGGATGATTACTAAAAATACCCCAAACGGCCCCTCCAGCTGGGACAGATGGTGTTTCTCGCCTCTCTGTACCTAGAGAAGCTGGCAGATGTGAATAAATCCATTCCCCTGTTGCCCCCAGAAACGCTGAGTCCTAGAAAGGAAGAGGGGGCCAGGATCACAAGCGGAACTTAGGGATCGCATACCCCAGTCCCCGCTGAGCCAGCACACAGCCCTGACAGACCGGCCCTGGGCCTCCCTCAGGGGGTGTCTAGGTGTGCACCCCACTCTCACTCCCTAGCCCTCGGATGGAGTGGGGCCCCGGGGGCAGTTGCCATCTCTTTTCCCAGTAGTCTGGAGGTGGAGGGGAATCCCACCAGCCTCATCCTAACAGACAGCTTACAACATCCCAGAGCTTATACAGCCAACCAAATCCTGTTCCCTACGAGTGGCTGCAAACTCCTTCAGGCTCACTTTCTGGAAAGCACCTCCCCAGCCTGTAGTGTGCTCTTGTGAATCCCTTCAGTGGAGTAGTGTCCTTTCCTTGAAAAGAATTCAACATGTGGGAACAACCAGAGCCCACTGGAAGCCAGGTCTGGGGGTGAGGCAGCCACATTGGACACCAGCTTTTCTGGTGAAAAGCAGAGACCACAGGTTAAGAAAACAGTTGACGCTGGCTCTAGACGGGCCCCAGAGTTACGTCCCAAGAGGACTTCTGGCAGGAAGGCAGTCTTGGAGCACGTCTGGAGCGGGCAGTTTCATTCCCCAGGGTCTGCCTCAAATGGCAGTGTTCACTGGGAAGCCTGTGCTCTGCTTTGAGGTTTAGCGCAGATTCATGCCTTCATGGCTCTGCCTTGGGTTGGTGGGGTCCCAACAACTGGATGGTCCTGGCACCCAGGCCTGGCAGACGGATGTCTCCTTACTCAGAGGAAGAGCAGTTTGAGGGAGTGACCCACCCAGCGCAGCTGTCTGCCATCCCTATTATGGACCCTGGACCAGCTGAGCCACAGTGCCTAGTCTGGGGGCTCCACCACCCAAACCCCGCCCCCAACACCCATCACCATAGAACCCCAGCATCAGCCACAAAGCTCTGCCTACCCTCCTTGAGCCAGGCTTGCCAGTTGCCTGACTTTAGGCTGAGACCCTACGAGGGGACGTGACCTGTGCTGGAGAAAATACTCTCCTGCTATTTCTGCAGTCTTTCCGCGTGTGCCAGGCCCTGCATCACAGCTGCCAAGGCAAGCTCTTTAGAATACCCGCACCACCACCATTACAAGGCAAAACAAAAACAAATCCTGGTTCCAAAGTAAGGGTCAGCTTACAAGTCAGGACAGCACCCGTCTCCCTTGGCCTCTGACTCACAGATCAGAACAGGAAAGAACCCAGCAATCTTGGTTGAGGGAGCGGGCCCTGGCCCACCCCCTTCTACTCAGGCTGCGCAGCCCCTCCCTGTTCACAGAGGCCTCTGGGAAGGAGACTAACAACAGCCCGAGTCATTCTGGGTGGGCATGGTGGATGGAGCAGGACTTGGGAATCAGGTCTGGGTTCAAACCCCAACTCGGTCATTTCCTGGTTCTGTGACCCTGGACAAGTTATTCAGCCTCCCTGAACCCCATCTGGAGTTGCAGATGATAATAATATGCCTACCTCCCAGGGTCGTTGTGAGGATTAAATTAGTTGGTGCTTGGAAAGTGCCTAACACATAGGTGTTCAAGAAAAGTTACTTCCCTTTCTCTCTGGAGTCTCCTGCTCCTCTGACACGAGAGTCTCACCCCTCAGTGACCCCGGGCTTGTGGCTCCCTGAACTCTCCCGCCAACTCCACCCTCAGTGTTACTGGGTGTGGCAGCTCTTCCTCCAGAAGGCTCTGCCAGGAGCTGACCGGCTCCCCAAGTGCCAGGCTCGGCTCCACTGGAGGGAGCAGCCTCGGCAGGAGCTGTGCCCAGAGCTTCCTTCTCAGACTGGTTGGGGCAGGGCTCTCCCCTCCCCTCCCTTTCTCTCCCCTTCCCTCCCCTCCCTGGCGATGGGCATTCTTCTCCCACCCAGTCATGGGCCAGCCTGCTGGCTGGAAGGTGACTTGGCCATTCAGAAGAGGAATGTTCAAAGCATTCCTCAGGCGTAGAGATGCATCCCAGCCTAAGGAAGACTCCTCGCCCCTCCCTCCCCTGGTCTGGCGAGGTGTCAGATGGAGTTCACCCTGAACCAGAGCGGGCGCCCTGCCTCTGCCCACTTTCTTCTGTGACTTAAGCCCACATATTTTCTGTCAGGCTGGGCAGAAGGCAAGGCCGGGACTGGCTCTCTGAGGGGACAGCATCCCTCTTCCTGCTTCCCACTCCAGAGTATCTTCTTTAAGCAGAGCTCTTCCACTAAGTGAATGGAGTATAGATGCAAAGAGCTGGAGCTTCTGGGTGACAATTTTAAACTGATTTGATTTAACCTCAAGGCTGACTCAGCACCAGTTCTCCCTCAGCCCTGGGACTCCTGGGCTTGTCAGAAGGTGGGAAACTGGGTGGAAGATGGAGACCTAGGAATGGCAAGGGAGGGCCCCTGTCTGGGCATTCGTGTGTGTGTCCAGGACACGGAGCTGGAGAGAGGCACTCAGGTGATTGATACCCAGTGACCTAGCAACATCAGAGACTTAAGTGGGTGCATATCTCTTAGGTACTCAGTCCTCATGGATCACTCTTTTCTTTATTTAAAAATATGTTGTTTTCTTTAGAAAAGCAGCCCATTGTCTTTAAGGAAAATTCAGAAGAGTACAAAGATGGAGTAGGAGGAAATCACCTGGGGCCCCACCAGTCAAACACAATAATGAATATTTTGCTGTATTTCCCTTCAGATAGTCATTGTGTTCATGCTGCATTTACAAATTAATCTTTGTAAAATCTTTATAAAAATATTTGTGAAATCTTTAGAAAGAAATTACTACTGCTAATCTAGGCCTGCTTTGGACAAAGAAAACCTTGGTAGTTTAACTTGTCCTTGGGACCCATGGGTATGGACAGGTTTGGGCCCCAGCATGTCAGGGCCTCCAGGAGAGGCCCCCATAGTCACTCAGAGCAGACCTAGGGCAAGGGATGGCCAGACTATGGGTTTCCCTCTCCAGCCCCTCACCATCACTTTATTATTTTACCTTTCACATTTAGAGCCAATTAGTTTGGGGATATGATAGGAATTCATTTTTCTGGATTCTTTTTTTTTTTCATATGAACATCTAATTGCTTCAGCTACATTTATGGAAAAGATCATCGTTCCCTACCATATTGCAGTGTCACCTTTGTCATAAATTAAATGACCTTATGTGAGTGAGTCTATTTCTGGATTCTCTCTTCTGTTCCATTGGTCTGCTCATCAATCTGTGTGCCAGTTCCACAGTGCATTAATTATGGTAGCTTTATAATCAGTCTTGATATCTAGTAACATAACTCTCCAACTGTGTTCTTCAAGACTGTCTTGGCTATTCCTGATTCTTTATGTTTCTCTGTACATTTTAGAATCAGTTTGTCAATTTCTTTTTTTTTTAATTTGTTTTTTTATTGAAGGATAATTACTTTACAGAACTTTGTTGTTTTCTGTCAAACCTCAACCTGAATCAGCCATAGGCATACATATAGCCCTTCCCTTTGGACTTCCCTCCCATCTCCCTCCCCATCCCACCCCTCTACAGAGCCCCTGTTTGAATTTCTTAGCCATACTGCAAATTCCCCTTGGCTGTCTATTTTACATATGGTAATGTAAGTTTCCATGTTACTCTTTCCATACATCTCACCCTCTCCTCCCCTCTCCCCATGTCCACAAGTCTATTCTCTATGTCTGTTTCTCCATTGCTGCTCTGTAAGTAAATTCTTCAGTACCATTTTTCTAGATTCCGTATATATGCATTAGAATCCAATATTTGTCTTTCTGTTTCTGATTTACTTCACTCTGTTTAATAGGTTCTGGGTTCATCCACCCCATTAGAACTGACTCAAAGGTGTTCCTTTTTATGGCTGAGTAATATTCCATTGTGTATATGTACCAACTTCTTTATCCATTCATTTGTCGATGAACATCTGGGTTGCTTCCATGTTCTTCAGCAATTGTAAATAGTGCTGCAAGG
The DNA here is from genome assembly GCF_019320065.1 of Cervus canadensis. Taxonomy (NCBI): domain Eukaryota; kingdom Metazoa; phylum Chordata; class Mammalia; order Artiodactyla; family Cervidae; genus Cervus; species Cervus canadensis. The sequence goes on from NC_057391.1 coordinate 36,853,226, forward strand.
AACAATGGGATATGTGTGTCTTTTTCAATTTTGGTTTTCTCAGAGTATATGCCTAGGAGTGGGATTGCTGGGTCATAAGATGATTTTATTCCTAGTTTTTTTAGGGAATCCCCATACTGTCTTCCACAGTGGCTGTATCAATTTACATTCCCACCAACAGTGCAAGAGCATTCCCTTTTCTCCACATCCTCTCCAGAATTTATTGTTTGTAGACTTTCTGATGATGGCCATTCTGACCAGTGTGAGATGATAACTCATTGTATTTTTGATTTGCATTTCTCTAATAATGAGCAATGTTGAGCATCTTTTCATGTGTTTGTTAGCCATCTGTATGTCTTCTTTGGAGAAATGTCTGTTTAGGCCTTTTTCCCACTTTTTGATTGGGTTGTTTGTTTTTCTGGTATTGAGTTGTATGAGCTGTTTGTGTATTTTGGAAATTAAACCTTTGTCAGTTGTTTCATTCGCTGTTATTTTCTCCCATTCTGAGGGTTGTCTTTTCACCTTACTTATAGTTTCCTTTGCTGTGCAAAAGCTTTTAAGTTTAATGAGGTCCCACTTGTTTACTTTTGTTTTTATTTCCATTACTCTAGGAGGTGGATCATAGAGGATCTTGCTTTGATTTATGTCACTGAGTGTTCTGCCTATGTCTTCCTCTAAGGGTTTTATAGTTTCTGGTCTTACAGTTAGGTCTTTAATCCATTCTGAGTTTATTTTTGTGTATGGTGTTAGGAAGTGTTCTAATTTCATTCTTTTACATGTAGCTGTCCAGTTTTCCCAGCACCATTTATTGAAAAGACTGTTTTTGCCCCATTGTATATTCTTGCCTCCTTTGTCAAATATAAGGTACCCATAGGTGCATGGGTTTATTTCTGGGCTTCCTATCTTGTTCCATTGGTCTATGTTTCTGTTTTTTTTTTTTGCTAGTACCATAGTATCTTGATGACTGTAGCTTTGTAGTATAATCTGAAGTCAGGAAGGTTGATTCCTCCAGCTCCATCCTTCTTTCTCAAGACTGCTTTGGCTATTCGGGGTCTTTTGTGTTTCCATATGAATTGTGGAATTTTTTGTTCTAGTTCTGTGAAAAACACCATTGGTAATTTGATAAGGATCACATTGAATCTGTAGATTGCATTTGGTAGTATAGTCATTTTCACAATATTGATTCTTCCTACCCAGGAACATAGAATATCTCTCCATCTGTTTATGTCATCTTTGATTTCTTTCATTAGTATCTTATAATTTTCAGTGTACAGTTCTTTTGTCTCCTTACGTAAGTTTATTCCTAGATATTTAATTGTTTTTGTTGCAATGGTGAATGAGATTGATTCCTTAATTTCTCTTTCTGATTTTTCATTGTTAGAATATAGAACAGTTTATAAATTTCTATCAACAGAATTATGCTGTGATTTTGATTGATATTGCAATAACTCTGTAGGTTAATTTGGGAATAATTGATAATTTTATAATATTGAGTTTTACAACCTATGAACATTCTTTATTATCTTTAATGTTTGATATTTTTCCATGTAGAGACCTTGTACCTCTTCAATCAGATTTATTCATAAAAATCTGATATTTTTAACGTATAATGGGAAAGGATGTCTGAAGGGTTTTACCTAATAACACTTCTGACATCAAATGAGAAGTTTTTTCTCCTAAGATAACTTCTCCAACTCTCTGGCATCAACTGGGTGTTCCACAATGCAGTTTGATTCTGACACTAATTACCTAGAATAGCACAGACCCCTCAGGCTCAGCCCTACAAACTGCCCCCTCTTTTGGACTCCCACTCCAAAGCCAGTACTTCTGACCAGCTGGCTATAAATTAAGTTTCCCACAACCTCTTCTCACATTTGATAATTTGCTGAGATGGCTGGTGGAAGTCAGGAAGGCACTTTACTATGACTAGTTCACTAGAAAAGAGACAACTCAGGAACAGCTAAAGGGAAGAAGAGATTCTGGGCAGGAAAGGGGAAGGGCATAGAGCGTCCATGCTCTCCCCAGACACCCTTTCAGCACCTGGGTTCACCAGCCCTGAAACCTATCCTGGAGGGGTTTTATGGAGGTTTCATTAAGTAGGCACAATTGATTAAATCATTGGCTATTGATGACTTTGGGGGGGGGGGGTCTGTGCTAGGTCTTCCTTGCGGTGTGCACTTTCCAGTTGTGACTAGTTGCCCTGTGGCATGTGGGATCTTGTTTTCCCTACCAGGGCTCAAACCCACATCCCCTACATTGGAAGGCAGATTCTTTACCACTGAACCTGATGATTAACTCAGTCTCCAGCCCCCTCTTCCCTTTGCGGAAGTAGGAGTGGGGGAGGCTAAAAGTTTCAACAGTCTTATCACTCTGGGGATTCCAAGAGTTTTTTTTTTTTTAATTAATTAATTAATTTATTTATTTTTTCAGTGGGTTTTGTCATACATTGACATGAATCAGCCATGGATTTACACGTATTCCCCATCCCGATCCCCCCTCCCACCTCCCTCTCCACCCGATTCCTCTGGGTCTTCCCAGTGCACCAGGCTCGAGCACTTGTCTCATGCATCCCACCTGGGCTGGTGACCTGTTTCACCATAGATAATATACATGCTGTTCTTTCACAACATCCCACCCTCACCTTCTCCCACAGAGTTCAAAAGTCTGTTCTGTACTTCTGTGTCTCTTTTTCTGTTTTGCATATAGGGTTATCGTTACCATCTTTCTAAATTCCATATATATGTGTTAGTATGCTGTAATGTTCTTCATCTTTCTGGCTTACTTCACTCTGTATAATGGGCTCCTCCAGCTTCATCCATCTCATTAGGACTGGTTCAAATGAATTCTTTTTAACAGCTGAGTAATATTCCATGGTGTATATGTACCACAGCTTCCTTATCCATTCATCTCCTGATGGGCATCTAGGTTGCTTCCATGTCCTGGCTATTATAAACAGTGCTGTGATGAACATTGGGGTGCACGTGTCTCTTTCAGATCTGGTTTCCTCAGTGTGTATGCCCAGAAGTGGGATTGCTGGGTCATATGGCAGTTCTATTTCCAGTTTTTTAAGAAATCTCCACACTGTTCTCCATAGCGGCTGTACTAGTTTGCATTCCCACCAACAGTGTGATTCCAAGAGTTTTAAGAGCTCTTTACCAGACATGGGGGCAGGGTGGGAGGGTTGGGGTACAAAGCCCAAAGGTCTATTTCCCATTGTCCCATAGAATTTTTTTTTTAATTTCATTTTCTATTTGTTTGTTGCAGATATGCAAAAATACAATTGATTTTTTAAAATTTTGATCTTGATTTGGGGACTTTTAAAATTCACGTTTAATCCCAAAAGATTGTGTGTAGATTTTTCTGTGTGCACAGTTGTGTTGTCTCAAGCAGTGTTGGCCTTTCTATCATTTTGGATGAGTCCTGGCAGCTTCCCTTTAGGTGTGGATTTCCCACTAGCTAAGTGACTGGCTCCAATTTCTAAATCTCTACTTCCCCTCCCCTGAAGCCTGAGCTCAGTTCATTACTTCTGTCAGCTCCTGACCTCCCACCCCAACTCCTGGGCCCTAGGACCCTACACTGTCTTCCTTTCTCCTCAGGCCCTTCCTGATACCTGTGGGAAGAACTTTATTCTGGAATCGTTGTTAGGGTGATCTCAGAGTCACATAGACCATTTACTAAAGATGCTGTCTCCGCACATTCCTGCAGCAAATGCTGGGCCCATGAGTGGGGTCAAGAAGTTAGGGCGGGGCGTGTTCTGGGTGAGGTTGGGGGGAAAATTGTTGTTGTTAAGTCGTTGTCCGACTCTTTGCGACCCCATGGACTGCAGCACACCAGGCTTCCCTGTCCTTCACCATCTCCTGGAGCTTGCTCAAACTCATATCCATCAAGTTGGTGATGCCATCCAACCATCTTGTCCTCTGTCGTCCCCTTCTCCTCCTGCCTTCAATCTTTCCCAGCATCAGGGCCTTTTCTAATGAGTCAGCTCTTCCCATCAGGTGGCCATAGTATTGGAGCTTCAGCATCAATCCTTCCAATAAATATTCAGTTAATTTCCTTTAGGACTGACTGATTTGATCTCCTTGCAGGAGGGAGTATTAGCCAGCTCTTTTTCAACTCTAGGCTGCTCCCTGTACATCTAGAAGAGTTCACAGAGTGGAGAGGAGAGTGAAACCATCAGCTGAGCTAATTCAGAGGTGTCTGGACAGATCCAGGGGGTCTGAGAGGCTCTGAGAACAGAATTGCAGAACTGAGATTCTTCTGCAGCCAAAGACCACCAGGAGAAGGTCAAGTTTTACCAAACTATGAAGAGTCTACCATGTGGAGAGGTAGCAAGGGCCTCCCCAGTACCGGAAATCACGCATAACCCCTGCCAGGTGACTCGGAGAGGACAGGGGTTGAGCATCACTTCCAGACTTGTATCTGCTCATGTTCTGCTGTCTGCAGGACCCTGAACTGAGAGGATGCTCAGAGAGGTAACAGAGCAAGAGAAAAAGCCTCTGTTTCATGGGAATCTGCTCACTTAACATTCCCTAAACCTGTGTCTTATCTTTTATTAACCCCACTTTATAGATGAAGAGTGCTGAGGGTCACAGCATTTATATAACTCACTCAGAATCTCCCCAAATTAGTGGCAGACTTCCTGCTGCTCTCCTATAACTCAAAGGTATATTTCATTCTAAAGCCCTTGGTTCTTGGAGCTTCTGCACATGTGGCTTTGCCTGGTGGGAATGTTTGATAGATTCCTGAATTTCAAGGTCCCAAAAGTAATGGCCATTCTAAGAGGTATGACCTGGATTCAGACTGATTCATGCTTGGTGAATGTGGAGAGGCTATGGCTGTTTGGGCCCCCTGCCCTCCAAGTGGGCACCAGCTCCCTCCTAGATCTGTGACCTACTCCAGAACCTGTGAAAGTCACCAGGAAAATTCTGCCTCCAGAGCAGAAGCAAAAAGAGCATGCCATGAACATATTCAATTCTGTGGATAGATGAATGATCCAAGCATTCAATTCAAGAAACAAAACATGTCTTGTTGAAAGTGACCTTTCTATCTGACACTAGAGCCTACTGAGTGTCTTTTGCACACACACACCCCCACCCACATATACACACAAACCCATTGAGCTGTTTTGAGCCACATCAGATATAAAAGTATTTGAGTGGGTACCCCAGCGGTATCTTCCATCACATCTGGTCCCAGCCTAGGGCTCCCTGAAGGCAAGGCCAGAGCAGCACTTGGAAGGGTCAGCAGTTTGCCTCTTGGGTCTCCAGTCTCCCTCTCTCACATCTGCATGCCCATGTCACTCAGAGCTGTTGATGGAGCTAAGTAGGGCCTTAGGTGGTGGTGGTTTAGTTGCTAAGTTGTGTCTGACTCTTGCAATCCCATGAACTGTAGCCTGCCAGGCTTCTCTGTCTATGGGATTTGCCAGGTGAGAATACTGGAGTGGGTTGCCATTTCCTTCTCCAGAGCATCTTCCCGACGCAGGAATCGAACCCAGATCTCCTGCATTGCAGGCAGATTCTTTACTGACTGAGCTATGAGGGAAGGCCCTTAGGGCCTTAGGCAAACCCCCAACTGCAAAGTAAGGGATGGAGGTTTGACTGTAGGGGACGTTTTGTATAGTCAGAGTTCTGAGACCAGAGAGAAAGGAGCCCAAGCTGAGGTGGGCTGTCTTTTCCCCCTAAGATAGTGGCCCTCACCCTCCCCAAGCAGTGCCTTTGGCTCAGGGCCTTTCCAGAATTAGGGCCAAGCACCTGGGGACCACGAGGGTCCTTTTAGTTTGGTCCCTGACTGGGCAGCATGCCTGTGAATCAGCAGCTTGCCTTTTTGTGAAGGTGCATGTCACATTGACAGCTTTTGTTTTAGAACCATCCTGGGACAAACCCGAGTTGACTGTGATATAAAAGGAAAAAAAAAAAAAACCTTTGATGCATAGTTGGATTCAATTTGCTAATTTTATTTAGGATTTTCTTTCATTGTTCATAAATGAACTTGGTTCACATTTTCCTTTTCTTGTGCTAGTCTTATCTGCTTTAAGAATCAAGATCATGCTCACTTCATACGATGAGTTTCCCGGTTTTCCTCCTTCTTCCTCACCCCTCTTTTAGCTCTTTGATGGTGGAATGATATTTGTCATGGGCTTTGGATCTTATAAAAACACACCCCCAGAGTCTGCGTGCTTGGCAGGGGACTTGGCGCAGACAAGAAAACAGACACCTCTTTTCCATGTTTGTAGTCTGTGTTGGCTTATTTATGGGGCTCTTGCTACTTCTGGGACTGCTCTGTGGGGAGCTAGCCCATTCCCCCGAGGAAGAGGCCTGCGAGGTGGGGTAGGGGGAGCCTGGGCCGGTGCAGGGGGGCTGTGCCCGGGAAGGGAGCCTGGGGCCCCAGCACACTGGGGCCAGGCCCCTGTGAAGCCGGAACTCAGCCTGATCCTCCCCAGGCAGGCACCATGTTCCGCAAGAAAAAGAAGAAACGCCCTGAGATCTCAGCCCCACAGAACTTCCAGCACCGCGTGCACACCTCCTTCGACCCCAAAGAAGGCAAGTTCGTGGGCCTCCCCCCACAATGGCAGAACATCCTGGACACACTGCGGCGACCCAAGCCCGTGGTAGACCCTTCACGCATCACCCGGGTGCAGCTCCAGCCCATGAAGGTGAGGTGTGGGGGGGGGGGGGGGTGAGTGCGGAGGGTGGGGTTCAGACCATCCCTCTCCACTGAGGGTAGCTGGCAGGACCACCCAGGCACCTGAGGAAACACCTGATGACCAGCTATCAGTTAGTTACCTTGTTTTCTTTCCCTGCTAATCAGCCTCTTCTCTTCTCCCTAGGGAAAAGGAGTCTGGTTTGAAGGGGGAGGGGTATCCCTACCCACAGGGTGGGAGGGGTGCCAGATTTAGCAAATAAAGATACAGGAGGCCCAATAAAATTTGAGTTTCAGATAACAGTGAACAATCTTTAAGTATGTCCCAAAGCAATGTTTGGACCTGGGGCTCTCACAGGCCAAGGGGATTATTGCGTTGTGTAGGTCAGGACATAACGTGATGAAGAGCCTGATGGGGGTTGGGGTCAGGGCCCTGGCGGGGTTTGGAGGCCACGAAGCCCATGTGTGTGGAGGAGAGCCCTAGCCTGGAGCCTGTCCCCCCGGAGACCTCTGTGTGCCCCCCCCAGAAGACCACAGATAGAGCTGGAGAATGGCAGCGGGCCCCAGGCAGGGTCTGAAGTCCCACCAGCTCCCCAGGCTCAGCCACCCACACCATCAGGCATTCTGGATTAAACACTATGGTTACTCACCTGTCTGCCCTGCCAGACTGCAGCGCTCTTGAGCCCATGAGAATGAACTTTCTTCCTGTATGCCCACCCCAGCACCGGCCTGGCCCTCTGTGAGCCCTGGTAAGGGACTGAAAAATTAAGGAGCAGGTAGATGATGCAGCAAGCAAGGTCCTCAGGTGTTCCTCCTCCTCCAGACCCCCCTCTCTAACCTGACCCCCACCCTCCACCATGAACAGGAGGCTCACCACACTCTTTCTCCACCCCTCCTGCAGACGGTGGTGCGGGGCAGCTCAGTGCCCACAGACGGCTACATCTCTGGGCTGCTTAACGACATCCAAAAGTTGTCGGTCATCAGTTCCAACACCCTGCGTGGCCGCAGCCCCACCAGCCGGCGGCGGGCACAGTCCCTGGGGCTGCTGGGGGATGAGCAGTGGGCTGCTGACCCGGACATGTACCTTCAGAGCCCCCAGTCTGAGCGCAGCGACCCCCACGGACTCTACCTCAGTTGCAACGGGGGCGCACCAGCAGGACGCAGGCAGGTGCCGTGGCCCGAGCTGCAGAGCCCACGGGTCCTTCCCAACGGACTGGCCGCCAAAGCACAGTCCCTGGGCCCTGCTGAGTTCCAGGGTGCCACACAGCGCTGCCTGCAGCTGGCTACCTGTATGCAGAGTTCCCCCACTGGGACCTCACCCCCAACGGCCACGGGCAGGCGTGGGACCAAGACTGCCAGGCGTGGCCCCGAGGAGGCCCGGCCGCAGTCCTGCCTGGTGGCCTCAGCCACGGGCAGGCCTGGTGGGGAGGGCAGCCCCAGCCCTAAGACCCAGGAGAGCAGCCTGAAGCGCAGGCTGTTCCGAAGCATGTTCCTGTCTGCTCCTGCCACGGCCCCTCCAAGCAGCAGCAAGCCAGGCCCTCCAGCGCAGAGCAAGGTAGGTCAGGCCGGGGCCCCCACTCTCACCAGGGTAGGCAGCTGGGCCCACTGCATCCACTGGGGACACAGACCCTGCCCGCCTTTCCTGCTTACATGGTCGGGTTGGGGGAAGGCAACAGATCGTCAGCTGAGGATTCTACCCTGAACCAGCTGAGCGCTCCTCCTCCAAAGGCTTAGCACGTGTGGGTCAGAGGTTGCAAGCCAGGTCACTTTGCAGAGGCTTCTGAGGGGCTCCAGGATGCCCCAAATGACACTCCTGCCCTCTGGGGTGTGTCTAGGCAAACCGCACAGGGAGGCAGGTACGCCCCCTGAAAAAGCAGCATTTTTAACCACAAGCCCAGACCCTCCCCTGTCCCCAGTGCTCAGCACCCCCCACCCAGGCCCCAGCAGAAGTAGGTGCTCTAGGACTTAGGGGGCAGGGTCTCTCTGGCTCTCTCTTCTCAGATCTTCTTTTGGCCTCAACCCCCTGCTTGTCCCAGGGCTCTCCTGAGGTCAGGCACAGCCTCCCTGTGCTGCTTCTCCCATAGGCATTCAGAAATGCTCGCGTTAGCCCTTCCCTAGTGAGGATTTCTTCCTCCTCACTCCCTCCCTTCCTCCCCTCCTTCCTGCCTACCCTTTTTCTAGTGGTTGTTGCTCTGTTTAACATTTCTATAATTATTTTTTTCTCATATTGTGTGCCATATGAAAAGCTAGAGGATTGAATTTGCCTGGGTCTGGGAGCATCGGGAAAACCAACATTCAGCATGTGTGACAGTATCAAATGCACACATTTTTCTTGTTAAAAAGGAAACAGTGAAGGAAGCCCTAATGGTGACATTTCTTGGCAGGCAGAGGAGAATGCTTTGGCTTCTTCCATACCCAGTGACACCCCGTCCGTGGTGACAGTAACATCCTTTCCCATTTGGCAGATGAGAAGACTGACTCAAAGAGTCAGCCAGGGGTGGGGGGCCCACTGGGCTCACACCTCCTGCTCATGAAGGCCTTTTCACGAAGGCATCTTTTAGCTCCTTCCTGAGGGACAGACAGAAATGAGCTTAGGCTGCAGCACAAGCTTGTTGTTGTTTAGTCACCCAGTCATGTCTGACTCTTTGCAACCTTGTGGACTGCAGCCCACCAGGCTCTTCTGTCCATGGGATTTCCCAGACAAGAATACTGGAGTGGGTTGCCATTTCCTTCTCCAGGGGATCTTCCAGACCCAGGGATCAACGTGTCTCCTGCTTGGCAGGCAGGTTCTTTAGCCCTGAGTCACTAGCAAAGCCCACGAGGATTGTAGTTCAGATCTAAGAAATAACCACCACAGCAGCATGAGTGACAGAGTCTCCCCTCCCAGAGGGCGCCTGTGTGTCCCGCCTGAGCATGGGGGACAGCGGGGTTGGGAGTGACCTGGACCCTCAACCCCTTCTCAGTCACTGCCAGCCAGAGGCGATCTGGGCTTTGTGCCCTCCAGCCGCCCGCCCCCCCACCCCGGGACAAAGGACAGTGGGCTGGGATCCTCTGCAGGGTTCTGTTTTGGGGAGAAACAGATGAGATGTGGCTTGATATGTTGTGTGAGAAAACATGAGTGCCTGTGAGCGGGTAGAGGGGTGTGGAAGGCTGTGTCCCAGGAGAGACATTCCCCAGAAAACTAAGGAAGGAGCAGGACAGTGCATACCACCAGAAAATGCACTTAGAGGGTCCTGATGGAGCAGGGGGATGGTTTCAGGGATGTGGAGAATGGGGGTGTCAAAACTGGCATGTATGGCCCAGGGCTCGCTCCCGCACCCCACAGCAGGGGGCCAGGCCATCCCCCATCTCTGCACACTTTACCAGGCACCTACTGTGGGCTGCTGCTGCAGGGGGTGCAGGGTCTCCCCTGTACCTGTGGAGGCAGGTGGCGCTTGTCTGGCACTCAGAGACACCACAGTTCCCAATCTGGCCCCCTGGGCACACCCTTCTGGACAGATGTTCTCAAGCCAGGCCCCTAAAAGGCAGGGCCAAGACTGCCCCTGAGCCACTCTGGGTCCAGGCTTCTCAACCTTGTACCGCTGACGTTTGTATCAGATAATCCTTTGTGGTAGGGACTCTCCTGTGTATTGAAGGATATTCAGGAGCATCTCCGGTCTCTACCCTCTGGATGCTAGTGGCATCCCTCAGATGGGACAACCTCAAATTCCTCTAGACATTGCCAAGTGTTCCTCAAGGGAAAAAAATCACCCCCAGTTGAGAACTACTGCCCTCAGCTCTTGTACACTTGGCCTGCAGTCACTCACTTTGACCAGAGAGCAAAAGAGGACCCCAAGAAGGGACAGGGAGGCCAAGGAGGTAAGACAGAGCTTGAGCGATTTAGCAGTGGTCCCACTTAGTGGCAGAAAGGCCGAGTCAGAAAGACCTCAGCAATCAGCAAACCTGGCTTAAATAGCTGCTGTGTATCATGTACTCCATTATATGCCAAGTCCCCCAGTCACACCACTGCACAGGGCTGAAGTCGGCTTCCTACTGAGTGACTCTAAGCAAGTTACTTAACCTCTCTGAGCCTATTTCCTCATCTACAAATGTAGATAATAATATTACCCATGGCTTAATAAAACAATCCACAGGGCCATGAGCATTAAATGAGATAAGGCACTTAATGCCCTTGTTAAAGTGGTAAGCCCTCTGTAAATGGCTTTATTATTTCTTAAATATTATGAGATGGCCTCTGCCTGTGCAGCCCTGACAGAACAGCCTCCTGAGCCCACAGCTGGAGAGCCCGACCCCGTCACCACAGCCTGGGAAGGGAACGTGCAGCAGTGTTGTAACTCCACGAATGACTCTTCTTTCTAGTGGCTTCCTGCCCTGCGAGAGGCCTCACACAAGTAATTCCAGAATTAATCCAGAGACCTTAATTAATTCCACGTTTTGTTGCCCTTTCGCTTTCTTGGAGTGCTTTAACAAGCTTCACTCCGTCCTTTCTGGTGGCTCTGTGAGGTAGAAGCTCCCTCCTTGTGGAGACCGGCAGCAAAGCCCACAAAGGGACACTTGGGACCCCCTCCTCAGCCCCTCTGCGTGGCCTGTCCCCACCCTCCCCGTGTCCACACATCCTCAGAGCAGAGAGCTTGTGCAGGAGGCTGAGAGGCCGGAAGGAATGGGAAACTGTCTCACTGCCTTCCTTAGAGATCCAGGGTGGAGAGAGGTCAAAGGCTGAGAAGATAACGTTGAGGGCAACTTGAGGAGCTTTTCACGTCCCCAAGCTCTGCCCAGCCCCACACCAATGCTGCTCATTTTCTATATTAAATCCGCCTTGGCCAGCAGGCAGCCTTTTTACAGAGCCTTGGGCGTTGCTTCTGGGTGACAGCGTGTGGTACTTCTGTTCCTGGTTGTGGCCCCACAGCTTCAGTGGTGGCCACGCCCTCCCCTCCCCGAGTCCCAGCACCCCCATGGGCTCCCTGCAGCCATGGAATCACAGAGCACCTCAAATTGCGGTTCAAGGTTCCTCCCACCTCAAAACCCAGTTCTAGTGTGTTAGCTGCTCAGTCATGTCTGACTCAACGAGACCCCATGGACCAGGCTTCTCTGTCCGTGGAATTCTCCAGGCCAGAATACTGGAGTGGGTTGCCATTTCCTCCTCCAGGAGATCTTCCTTACCCAGGGATTGAACCCGGGTCTCCAGGGCCTTGTTAAAATGCAGAGTCCCTGCTCTTGGAACCTACTGAGGCCATTCCCAAGGCCCAGGATTCTGCATTTTATCCAGCTCCCCAGATCGAAGGAAACAGGGGCTCAGAGAGGGGGACCGGCCTAGGATTCATGCAGGTTAGAGCAGAGCAAGCCCAGAATCCGGGTCCTTTCCTGAACTCAGCTGGAGGTCCCACTGCTTCACCACAACAGGCTAGGGAAAGGCAGCTGAGGGTTGGGTACTGGCAGGGACATGGGACAGTCTACCTACGTGCTCCCCAGGCCGGGGTGGAGTGGTCTCAGCAGTCCCAGGAGGGACTGCTCCTTCACCTCAAGGACTGAGCTGAAGCCAGGCATGGCCTGCCGGAGGCTGGAGCACACCCAGTGGGCACGTGGGGCTGGGGCTGGCAGAGCAGCCACAGCAGTGGCATCGCGCACTTGCTCAACCCTAGGCCAGGCCAAGCTAGGGATTGGGGTGGGGGCTGAAGAGGTTGAGAAGGCTCTGGCTGAGCCTGGTAGGACCCAAGGCCCAGATTGACACAGCCCAGCTCAAGCTGAGTGCTTAAGTCGATTCTCTGGACGCTGACTCAGTTGTGAGGATGAGGGAGGGCCAGCACCCTCTAGGCACCTAGACAAACTGTCTATGAGATGGACTATGAGATGTTCTTGGAAGGTCCCTTTGCAGCTCCTCAAGTGTCCCCCAATAGGTCACTTTGGGGGATGACCCTCCCAGGTGCCCCTGGGAGGTGTTGTGTTGTACCTTACCAGCTTCTTGGGAAAACCCAAGGATGGGACCCTTTCTTGCTGGGGCTGCCAGGAGGGCTGGAACTGTGAAGGGCTCACTGGGGGCCCAGTCTGCACTCAGTTCCACCTTCTCTCCCTACCTCCCCGCCAGAGATCAGAAACATGGGCCCCCTGACCTCTCTTCCTTTTAGGGGTATAGATCACCCAGAGGGGCTGCTCCAGGGGGCCCTTAGGAAACCTCTCACCCCGGCCCCAAGGCTTGTGTTTGGCCGGACCTACCCTCCTGACTCCACATCTCTCTAGCACCAAATCCCCAGTCCAGGGGACACCCAAGGACCCCCCGCCCCCAGGTAACATGTGCTGTGTGTCTCACAGCACAGACACGCAGACTCCGCATGGTCAGGAATGAGCAGGACTATCAGACCTCGACTGGGACTTTCCTTCCCTGCCCTGGGAGTCAGTCACAGCTGCACTGCTGCGTCCCCCACCCGATGCCCAGGGCCTCTTCTGCCCACCTGAGCCCTTGGGTGGGAGAGACACAGCTGTGGATGCCTCTGACCCAGATTCCCTGTGCAGCCCCATAGCACACAGCAGGGATGGCCTCCTGGTGGCCTCCCTGGGGTCTGACTGTCCATCACCCAGGGAAGAAACACCCAGCCCAGGACACTCCAGGGACCTGACTTTGTCTTCCCAGGAGGGGTAAAGTGGATATAAACAGCTGTTATTTTTTCTGCTCACGTGGGAACACTGGAGGTTGGCTTCTCAAGCAGGACTATGGTTTGATTGCAGTTCCATTTGAAAATCTTTGCTTGAGGCACCCTCCCATATTCATCTGATGCCCTGCCTGACCCTACACTTGTCCAGAGGTCACAGCGGTCACCCCCTGTCCCTGGGAACGGTGCGCCAAGTGCTCTCACAGCCAACATTTCTTTCTGTTTCTTTCTACAGCCCAGCTCCTCCTTCAGACCGGCACTGAAAGGCGGCCCCCCCAGCCTGGTAGCCAAGGCCCAGTCCTTGCCCTCAGACCAGCCCGTGGGGCCTTTCAGCCCTCTGACCACCTTGGATACCAGCAGCCCCCAGAAGTCCCTCCGCGCGGCCCCAGCCGCCGGCCCTCCTCCAGGCCGCTCTTCCCCCGCGGGGTCCCCCCGCACCCGGCATGCCCAGATCAGCACCAGCAACCTGTACCTGCCCCAAGACCCCGCAGTGGCCAAGGGTGCCCTAGCAGGCGAGGACACAGGCGTTGTGACGCACGAGCAGTTCAAGGCTGCGCTCAGGATGGTGGTGGACCAGGGTGACCCGCGGCTGCTGCTGGACAGCTACGTGAAGATTGGCGAGGGCTCCACGGGCATCGTCTGCCTAGCCCGGGAGAAGCACTCGGGCCGCCAGGTGGCCGTCAAGATGATGGACCTCAGGAAGCAGCAGCGCAGGGAGCTGCTCTTTAACGAGGTGGGAGGAGAGGGTGTGGCGGGCGTGTGGCGGGTCAGTGATGGACCTCCCGGAGCAGGGGCTCTGGGGAGAGTGCTGGCACTCAGGCATCCCCTCCTGGCTCCAGGTGGTGATCATGCGGGACTACCAGCACCTCAACGTGGTGGAGATGTACAAGAGCTACCTGGTGGGCGAGGAGCTGTGGGTGCTTATGGAGTTCCTGCAGGGCGGGGCCCTCACGGACATTGTCTCCCAAGTCAGGTGGGCAGCTGGGAGGGCGGGACCCCGGCACTGGCTGCCCCACTACTGCCCTGGCAGGGCCGTCAGGTAGCCTGAGTCCCAGATGATTGAGGTACCTGTCACGTTGTCCCGAGCCACCCTCCCCACGACCATCAGCCTGGGTAAACCAACCTGGGGGGTCTTAGGGGAGTGGGGAAGACACTGGGTCTCCAGCCTGGGCCCAGGCCCATTTCCACCAGGGCTCTGGCCTGACTCGGCTCCCCCACACATTGCCCAGGAGCTATGGGGCCCAGTATTGGGGCACCCACTCTGCCCAGCCCCTCTGCCCGGTCGCCCTGCCAAAGCTAACATTCTCTTTTGCTGGTGGCCATGCCTTGTACATCCAGGCTGAATGAGGAGCAGATCGCCACCGTGTGCGAGGCTGTGCTACAGGCCCTGGCTTACCTGCACGCCCAGGGTGTCATCCACCGGGACATCAAGAGCGACTCCATCCTGCTGACTCTCGACGGCAGGGTAAGCCCTGCCCACCCTGGCACACCCACCACCCCCCTCCCGGCTCCCTCACCTCTCACTCCCTTTCCTGCCTGTCACCCTAACTCCAGGTGAAACTCTCGGACTTCGGGTTCTGTGCACAGATCAGCAAAGATGTCCCTAAGAGGAAGTCCCTGGTGGGAACCCCCTACTGGATGGCTCCAGAAGTGATCTCCAGGTCTCTGTATGCAACTGAGGTAACCACTCTCTCCAGCCCCCAGTCCTCCCAGAAGGGCTTGGAGACACATGGTTCTTCTACTTGTGGTCCTCCCCAAAGCCTCCCACCAAAGATTGCCCCCGGTTCTTAGGTTCCCGCTTGGTCAGTGCTGTCCACTGGCCCCTTTTGGTTGGTTCTTCTCTGTTCTATGACTTTGCTGCCACAAGCTGGCCCCCCAAATGCTCTCCCCCAAGCTCAAGGGCAGGTCGGGATGTGCCCGAAGCTCAAGGGCAGGCCAGGCTTCCCTGTGTGTGATGGCCTTTCTAAGAGAGTGGCTGACAGCTTGACCCTAACAGTCAGTGGTCACTGAAGCAGGGCACTGGGTGGGTGGCCAGGAAGGAAGGCAACTCAACAGGTAGACCTGGGACCAGCCGCTCCTCTCCGCCTGTAGCACGCTGCTCACTACCAAGGGGCCAGACTCCGGCCAGTGGAATCAGGGACATTCTCCTCTTGCAGGTAGATATCTGGTCTCTGGGCATCATGGTGATTGAGATGGTGGATGGAGAGCCCCCCTACTTCAGTGACTCCCCGGTGCAAGCCATGAAGAGGCTCCGGGACAGCCCCCCACCCAAGCTGAAGAACTCCCACAAGGTCAGTCAGCACACAGGTGTGAGCCTGCAGGCCCTGTTCTTCCTGAGGCTTCAAGGACCAGAGCCTGGCTCTCAGGACCAGCTGTACCTGGGTGTGGAGCCTAGTCACAACCTCTTACAGTCACTCTGACAAGTTTCCACCTGCAGGCAATGACAGGGGCCGAAGAAAAAGAAGCAAGGCTGTGGGAAACCCTGATGTCCTGGAAAAGAATCTAGAGAAGCTAACTGAGCAGGAACCCCCTCTATCCCATGTGTTGGGGAGCCATACCACAGCACATGTTCCCAGTCCATCACAGAGAATTGGCTTGCCCTCCCCGTCAGTGTATATCCTAACCACATCTAAGCCAGTTTCCCCTTCAAACCAATGTTCATGTGTGTGTGTGTGTGCGTGTGTGTGTGTGTGTGTGCGCGCGCGTGCGCCTGTTGAACCTTTTTCTGCCTAATCCACCCCAACCCCCAGTCCTTACCTGTGGGTACCCCCTGCTGGTGGCCAGCTCAACACAGAGCTGCAAAATGGCACTGCCCTCTGGTGGCCCGAGTAAGAAATGTCCCAGAGGGTTGAAGCCGGGTGCCTAAATGGCAAAATGGTTTCATAGCCCAGCTGGATGAGAGGACAGACAGGAAATACTTTGAGACAAATGGTCCTTAGAGCCTGCACTCCTGACCCCTAAACTAGCGGATAGTTCTAATTAGCTAATTCCCCAGAGGATACAGCTTTCTGTAACAGCCTAAGACTCAGTTTCAGTTCAGTCGCTCAGTCGTGTCTGATTCTTTGCGACCCCATGAATCGCAGCACACCAGGCCTCCCTGTCCATCACAAACTCCCGGAGTTTACCCAAACTCATGCCCATCGAGTTGGTGTTGCCATCTAGCCATCTCATCCTTTGTCGTCCCCTTCTCCTCCTGCCCCCAGTCCCTCCCAGCATCAGGGTCTTTTCCAACGAGTCAACTCTTTGCATGAGGTGGCCAAAGGATTGGAGTTTCAGCTTCAGCATTAGTCCTTCCAATGAACACCCAGCACTGATCTCCTTTAGGATGGACTGGTTGGATCTCCTTGCAGTCCAAGGGACTCTCAAGAGTCTTCTCCAACACCACAGTTCAAAAGCATCAATTTTTCGGTGCTCAGCTTTCTTCACAGTCCAACTCTCACATCCATACATGACCACTGGAAAAACCATAGCCTTGACTAGACGACCTTTGTTGGCAAAGTAATGTCTCTGTTTTTTAATATGCTATCTAGGTTGGTCATAACTTTCCTTCCAAGGAGTAAGCGTCTTTTAATTTCATGGCTGCAGTCACCATCTGCAGTGATTTTGGAGCCCAAAAAAATAAAGTCTGACACTGTTTCCACTGTCTCCCCATCTATTTCCCATGAGGTGATGGGACCAGATGCCATGATCTCAGTTTTCTGAATGTTGAGCTTTAAGCCAACTTTTTCACTTTCCTCTTTCACTTTCATCAAGAGGCTTTTTAGTTCCTCTTCACTTTCTGCCATAAGGGTGGTGTCATCTGCATATCTGAGGTTATTGATATTTCTCCCGGCAATCTTGATTCCAGCTTGTGCTTCTTCCAGCCCAGGGCTTCTCATGATGTACTCTGCATATAAGTTAAATAAGCAGCCTAAGACTCAGCCTTATCCTAAAATATTTCTCAGAATAAACTGAGGCAAGCCCTTGACTTAGACTCTAAGGCATCTTCTTTCCAGGTCTCACTTTGTTCTTTTCTAGTTTTCAAAACACTTCTTCATCCCTGACCTTTTTTTCTTTAATCTTCACTAAAGCCCTATGTGAAAGACAAGGCAAGCAGATATTATCATTAGCCCATTCTACAGATGAGAAAACTGAGCTGTAGAGAAAAGTACAACTTGTCAAGGGATCAGGGATAGACCCAGAACTGGATCACTGGTACCTTTCCACAGAGTCTGAACACTGAGAGCCCTGAGAAGCAGCGTGGTAGATGGGCTGTATTGGGAGCCCAGCTCTCCAGGTACCCTAATTCCATTGCTCAACAGCACCCCTGTAGGTGAACTGGCCACTTTTCCTGGACGGATGCTGATTTTCTTTTGTTGTTGTTTAGTCACTAGGTCATGTCCCACTCTTGCGATCCCATGGACTGTAGCTTGCCAGGCTTACCTACCTGATAATCCAAAAAGTGCTGAGCCTGGGAGGAACCAGGAAGTAAGAAACAAGAGAATATAAGGCTTTCATATGGTGGTGGAGCCAGGCAAATTGGGTCACCCCCAAGTGGCTACCAGCTGTGGCTTCCTCTCATTGCCCTGCCTCCACAGGTCTCCCCAGTGCTGCGAGACTTCCTGGAGCGGATGCTGGTGCGGGACCCCCAGGAGAGAGCCACGGCCCAGGAGCTCCTGGACCACCCCTTCCTGCTACAGACCGGGCTGCCCGAGTGCCTGGTGCCCTTGATCCAGCTCTACCGCAAGCAGACCTCCAACTGCTGAGCCCAGCCCCAGAGTGCGCCTGCCACCTGTGCCCACAGGCAGGAGACACTGGGCCGCCAGCTTGCCAACAGGCCTGCCTGCCTGCCTGCCTCACTCTCAGTATTCTCTCCAAAGATTGAATGTGAAGCCCCCACCCTACCCTCCTGCCCCTCAGCCCACTGGGCCAGGCCGGACCTGCCCCTCGGTCACTCTCCCTCCCAGGAGTGCCCAGTTGCCTTTGGGATGATGGAGACCCCTTCTGCGGGATGACCCTTTGTTATTTGCACAGGGATATTTCTATGAAACATGGAGACCAGCGTTTCTGGCCATGGTGGCCAACACAGCAGAAAAGGCTGCTGTGGTTCTTTTTTATATATATATAACGGTAGTTGTAATCGAGCATCCCAGGTCACCCAAGAGGCAGACTGCCTGTCTTCACTAGGATGCTTGCTGTTCTCAGCTCCAGCTCCAAACCCTGGGGTCTGAGAGGGCCACCGGGAAGGCGTTTATTGCCCGAATCCATCTTCCTCCCTTTGTGTCTGACTTCCTGAAGTTGCAGTTTCACCTGCCACTGGCTTCCTGACCCACCTGTGATGACAACACACCCCTAGCACAGCTAGCGCCCGGGTGTGAACAGCCTGCTCAGAGGACATGGGTGAGGGAGGGGAATTTTCTGGGTGAAAGAGGAAGGAGGCAACTGGCAGTAAAGGTGGTCTCACTTTACAGGGTGTGCGTGTGGGCGGGGAGGAAGGTCACCCACGGCTGGCTTCAGTTGGGCTTCTCCATCTTCTCCCCACTAAATTCTGCTCTGAAGGCGACCTGCCTGGCCTCCTATCACTTAAGTCCCGGGTTTCTACCTGACCAATGAAGAGGTCTATATTGAGTCGAACATAACCCAGGTGCTTGGCAGTTTTCTCCTGTACTGTGGAGTCTGAGAGCCAGGGACCAGAATGGTGAGAGAACAGACTTTGTGAGCTTCATCTCAACAACCAGGTCATCAGGGACCCGCTCCTTTTTGTGTGTGCTTGGGGGACCGGTTCATTTTAAAATCCTGGTCTGGGGGAGGTGAACCAGCTCCCAGGGGCCATCATGTCACTGGAGTGGGCACCCCACCTGTGCAGACCACCCACCCCTAACTCCTCCTCATACACCTGTCTCCTTGTCCTCCCAGCCTTCAGGGCTGTTGTGAGACAGGGAATCCCAGGGAAGAACTCCAGGTGTCCGGACCCTATCTAGACAATATTTTTAGATTCCTCTGTCCCTAGAGCCCTGCTTTGGGGCAAAAAGAAAAAATTGCAAGAACTTTTTTTTAAGGGTCAGAGTTTTAAAAAACAAAAGCATCTCCCCTTTTGTGAATTGTTTGCACTTGTGCCTGTTTTAAATTAAACTGAGTGTTCAAAACCTCTGGCCTCCCTGTTGTCTCTGGGAGTGTAGCCAAGCTGTCTTCAAACTAGACACACTATAATGGGTGTCCAGGGTGGTCCCCCCTCCTCCCTGATGTGAGTTCCCCAATGGTCATTCTGATTCACAGAAAATCCAACTCTCTGGTGGCAACGAGGGCCGAGAAGGAGGGAAACAGGAAGTGAAAGGCCCTTGGGGCTGAATGAGCTGAAAAATAGACAAGGCTCCTTCCCAGGGGAGAAGAACTCAACCCAGAAAGCCAGGGCCATGGGCCGTGCTTGCCACCACGGGGGCTCTGGGGCAGCCACCAGGGATAGTGACCACTTTCTGGAGCAGCATCTCCCTTTCCCCGTTTGCTTCTCCCAAGTCAGTTGCGGCTCTCCTCAAGATGTCTACAGGAAGTGGCCTGGAAATGCCTCTAGTGAGAAAGCAGTCTCTGTTTTGGTTCTCAGAGAGGAAGGAGACCGTGAGGAGCTGTGAAGAGCACAACGGGAAATCAAGAAACCTGGGTCTTTAAACTTCTAGCTCTGACACTGATTCTAGCACTTCCTTCCTGAGGTCTCATCCTACCCTCTGTCAGGGTCACTGAAACCTCTTACCTAGGAGGAGCAAGGAGTCCCACAGACTTTCTCCCCACAGCTCCCTACCACAACCCCACGTAGACAGCTGCCCTGGTCTGAGGGTCCCAGTCCCACCAGCTCAGCAGCACCTGATTGTTACCTCCAGGAGGCAGCCACAGTGGGCTGGGCAGAGAAGGAGGCTGAGAGAAGGCAGGACCTTCCCCCTCCCAACGGGTGCCCACAGTCAGGAGTGGTTGACAAGGCAAAAAGACACCAGTCCTCTTAACTGAAGAACACTGGATTTATTAACTGTTCTTTTGAGTTCTAAGAGTCCTTCCACTGCAGTGTCATTCCCAAAGCATGTGCATTGTGTCATTTAGCCTCACACACAGACCAGTTCTGAGCTTACATCAGCTCCAGGGGCACAGGTGACTTCACAACGATGAAAGCAACAAGAATTGGAAAAGCAAAATGTTTCAAAAAGTCTCTGCTAGACCAGAGTGAGCTCAAGAGGACCCCAGCCTCAATGCTCTGGGGCTGACAATGAGAGGAAGTTCAGGAGAGCGAATTGTGGTGAAACGTCAAAGTTTTGCACAGAGCTGGGCCAGGTAAGAAGTCTGCAAGAACAGCAAGGCAGTCAAAATACACAATTTAGTTCAGACAGGAAAGATCTGCTGTGGTTTTTTAGAAACAGCACTTTCAACCATCAAACCCTTGGCAACTCCACAGAGAGAAGCCCTCGAAGTTGTTTACCCAATAGAGAGGGCCTAGGGTGACCTTCAACCAGAAATCCCCGCGTCAGCGACACTTAAAACACGACAGCACCTTCAACACAACATGCAACGCAGACCCACGTCTTCAATGTGGTGTTTTGAAGAAGCCAAAATACTTATATTCTTACACCATTAAAAACTTCATAAAAATTAAACACAGTTGGAAAAGGATAAGTGAGCAAGCAAGGATCAGGGGAAAAAAGGAGTTTGCACTTGGCACATCCAGTTACCACCCCCCCATCCCACCCCAGATCCTCTCCCTCTGGCTTTTCAGGCGCTTTTTCAGAACTTTTCAGTTAACCCACCACTCAGACAGTGGGACTGAGGAGAGGCAGATATTCAGGGAGAGAAGAGTGGGGGAAAGGGCAAAACACCCCAGAAACGAAAGCAAATCTTATCAGAAGAAAACAGTACAGAATCAGTAGGCCCCACTGATTCTTAACAGTAGGTTCAGAAATCACAAGGGACCGCTTGGAAGCTCTCAGTCTCTCAGAAGTCAGCAGGAGCTCTCCACATGCAGCCTTGGAAGATCTTGGGGTCCTAAGTGAAGGGTCTGGGCTCCTGCTACTCCACATGCGAGTTTTTTGTTCATTGTCCCTGTGAAATGACTTCAAGTATCCGGATTTAACATACTACAAGAGGAAGAGGATTCCACGGGTAAGTGCACAGGAACGGAGAAGTACACAGCGTTGCTTTCAAACAAAACCAGAAGTCTGAACTCCGAGCCAGGGGGCAACTAGAGCGCAGTGTTGCCACCAGGGGGCACCAGAGATCACGTCCAGAGTCTGGGCCCGGGCAGCCTCGCGGACCCTGGAGGGGTGGAAGCCCTGCGGAAGCGTCTGACACCTACACGAGGCGGGCCTCTGATCACCCACCCCTCACCGCAGGCCCAATTTCTCATCACAGGTTATTCTCGCTCTGGGCAGTTTCCTTAGAGTTACTGGCGATAACCCTTCCGTTCTGCAAAGATGAACAGATAGACGTCTTGAAAGGACCCCACTGCCGGCGGGTGAGTGGCTGCAAACTCAACCTCAGGGATTCACAAAAAACTCCCCCACGCCCCGCTACCACGAACCGCTGGGCGCGCGGGTTCGTGTGTTGGCGCTTCCGCAGGGCACGCGATTCGCCAGATCCTCCGGACCCCTCCCACGTGGCTGACACAAAGAGGGCGAGGGCGAGGATGTAGGGGACCAAGGGCCAGGCCAGGAAAAGGCCTTTAACCACCTCTCCACAGTTGCCTCTGACTCACTAATCTGCCCAGTATTGAAGCTGGGCCGAGCCTGCGTCCCACGCGTTGGGGCAGAGGCAGAGGTCCTTGGTCTCGACCTCTAGCATCCATCATCTGCCCTGCCCTCCATTAACGGCCCAGCAAGAAGCAGGAACCGTTTAACAGCCTCCTTCTAGCTCTCGCCAGTTTGATATAATTTAAACCCGGACCCGAGGCTCGTGTGGGCTTCAGACTCCCTCGCGCCGCAGCCGTTTACCGTGGCAAACACTTCAGTCAATTATCCCCCTCGCGGAGCTTCTATTTAAAGAGACATTGTCAGGTTCTTAAGCCTCGGATCAGACCCGCTGCTTTCTGCTTCACATACAAAGACTCAAAACATGAGTTCTTTGAGGATTGGAAGCAATACAATTAAGCAAAGCCTTCGCAACCGTTCCACCCTGCGGGAGCACCCACGTGCGGGACGGGGGAGCTGGGAGGCGGTGGGGACGGGGGAAGGGCTACGTTCTTTTCATTTCAGGTCTCTGAAAGTGAGAGGAAATAACTCAAGAGCCCAGAACTGGGCTGGGCAAGGGGAGAGGGCGGAAGACCCCACATTGTCAATGAAGCTGAATCTTTGGATCTGGCTCAGGCAGAGGGAGCTAAAATTACTCAGCTGCTGGTTCAAGGGACACCTGGCATTCCTGCCACCCTCAAAAGCTGCTTTCAGTGTCTTGAGGCAGGAGTTTCTCCCCAGAAAAACTAAACTTCCAGATTCCTTCCCTTCTGTCCAGAAGGGCTCCCCTTCTCCAACACTCCAGCACTTAAGGGGAAGGGAGATTTAGGTGGTGTGGGGCATTATTGTCAGCATCATTGGAGTTGGAGTGGGGAGACTAGGCCTTTGTTCTACAGGTCAACTCTTATCTCTGCCTGGCTGAGGCGGGTGTAAGAAAACCCTCCAAGGGGAAGGAAACCCTGCGGGAGCCAGAAGGACTCTGGACTGCACCTTAGCAAGGAGGGAAGGAAGTCCAGCTGGAAGGTTGTAGCCTATGGATCCAGTCTTCTACTCCTTGCTTTCACAACAGGAACAGCAAGCCTTCAGAGAATGTGAGACTTAGGGAGTATCAACAAGCACGAAAAAGAAATAAGATGGGGTCCCTTTCAGAGAGAGGGCTGAGGGAGGGAGGTCTCATCTCAGCAGTAGGGACAAGTTCTAGGCTCTGTGGGTAAGAAACTGCCAGGAAAGTGAGGGGCCTGGGAAGAAGAAATCCCAGTAGAGCAGAGATTGGGAGGTGGGGGGAGCAGGACTCAGCCTCGAGGCTGTTTACCGCTGAGCGTGCAGCACCACGGCCTCCGTGCCCCCCTGCCAAGGCTGAGGCCCGGGCACCGAATGTGGCAGAGCATTGGGCTCTAATTCTTGGCCGCTCTCTGGCCCAGATGCCTCCCCGACCAGGCTGGGGATGTCTGGAGCTGTGGAGCGTCGGCGCAAACCCAAGCGGCCAGAGCCGGGATCGCCTTCGGGGTGGGGGCTAAGACCAATGGGGGCTTGCACTAAGGTTGGGGGTGCTCCCTCCAGCACCTCCTGCGACCGCCACCGCCCAGCCCCCGAGGACTGGGGCGAGTGCGGTAGGGTCATCAGGGCTCCCGCTCGCAGTCGCGCCGCCTCCTCCTCGGTCACGGCACCCAGCGCCAGGCTCATGCTCCGGCCCAGCTCCGGCCGCTCGCAGCCCTGTGCCCGATGCCGACCGAAGCCCTTACCCCCCGAGCCAGCCTCGCCGCCGTGACCATGGCCGCCCGCCGCTCGGGCAAAGCGCGCCAGGAGAGGCCGCGGTAGGCGGCGGGGGCTGGGTCGTCGGCGCTCAGGGCTGGGCGCGGGGACCGGACGGCCAGGGGGGCTGTCAGAGTTGGAGCCCCGGGCCGCGGCAGCGGCGGCTGCGCGGCCCCACGGCCCTGTGAGGGCCTGCACACAGGTCCCGTGGCCGCGGGCGGCCGCCAGCTGCAGGGCCGTGAGGCCCGCCCGATTAGTGCGGTCGAGGCGTAGGCCTAGGCGGCGGAAGGAGCGCACCAGGAACTCGAGCACCGCCCCGTGGCCGCACGCGGCCGCCCACATCACCGGGCTGTTGCCTGCCGAGTCGGCCGCCTCGGGGTCGCCGCTGAACTGCACCAGCAGTTGCACGGCGTCCAGGTGGCCGCGCTCGCACGCCAGGCTGAGCGCTGTGCGGCCGCGCTCGTCCCGCAGGTTCACTGCCGCACCCTGCTCCAGCAGTAGTCGCACAAAGCGCGCGCGCAGCGCGGGGTCTGGTAAGCCCACGGCCACCATGAGCGGCGTGCGGCCCTGCTCCGCGCGGCAGTCGATGATGCTACGGTCCAGCGCATCCAGGACAAAGCGAGCCAGGTGCACTTTGCCCGCCTGCATGGCCTCCAGGAAGGTGCGCGTACCCGCTCGGGGGCACAGGTCCTTGGGCTTAAGCATGGCCTCGGCCGCCGCGCCCAGGCGGCCCGGCAGCTCCGCGCGGGGGCGCCCCTGCTCCCGCGCCCCGCCGGGCTCCCGGGCGCTCCGGTATAGACCCCTCCTTGCGTGGGCGGCTGCAGCCGAGGGTCCTGAGGTTCCGGCTCGGTCCCCAGTTGCCCCGCCGCTCCTGGGCTGCACCCCTGGTGTCTCGCTGCTCCTTTCTTGAGCTTCCCGCCTGAAGGTGTAGATTGCTTGCTACTCCGGGCTCCGCACCTGGCCCGCCACGAGACGACGGGAACCGAAACTCAGGCCCCTCCTGACTCTCCCGCTGCTTTCCCGGTGTCCGGCGCCTCTCAGTCCCTCGTGGCTGGGAGCCGCGCCACTCACCCGCACCCGGGGCAGCCCCGCTCCCCCGAAGAGACGGTGGCGCCCGCCGTGCGCGCCTGCCTCTAGCCCTGGCGGGGCGCGCCGCTCCTCATCTGCTGGCGCCGCTCCTCCGCCTCCTCCCCTCTCGCGGGGGCCGGGCCACGCCAGGGCGCTTGCTCCTTACTTAGGGGGCTCGGCGGCGCGGGAGCTGCCGCCCGCCTGGATACCTGGTTTTATAGCCTTGGGGGTGTCCATGACAATGGCTGCTCTGGAAGCGGGCTGAGCTCTCTGGGCCGAAACGGACTCGACGGGGGAGACCGCCTCTGACCGCCACCCACCCCTTCGTGGGCCACGATGTCGGGGAGCAGTACCTCCTCCGCGCTTCCCCAGGACTGCGGCAGCGGGGATGGGGCGGGGGCAGCTCGTCGGGGGCTATGTGCACCCAACCTGGCCAATCTCAGTGTCACAGTCTGCTATCCCCACCCTCCGCCCCCACCAGAGTTGGTTCCCTGGGCTCCTTAGAAACTGGCGGGACCCTGAGCCCGTCGGGGAAGAAGAGAGCTACCCCCAGCGGTGTGGGTGGAAGGAAATGGAGCCCCATGAGAGCAGAACTCGACCATAAGCGAGCTGGGGGTGGAGGCGAAAGGCGGACTGGGAGTAAATCACTCTCCAAATCCGGTGAGGGGGTACCTGCGCTGCGCGGGGCTGGGGCCGCTAGGTCTGGCTGGGAACGGCCACTGGAAGTGTAGCGAATCACGCGCGCACACACACAATCGTTCCTCCTGCACACGCTCATTCGGCGCGGGGGTGGGAGGGGGAGTGCGCTCTCCAATCTCAGACGTTTCAACCCCGACAAAGCGCCCGCCCGCCAGCTCCCGGCGGCTGAGAAGCTGGTGGAGCGGAGACGCGGCGACCGGAGCGGGCGTCTTCAGATCCCAGAGTGCGGCAACCGCGTTAGCAGCTCCTCGGCACAGCCTCCCCGCTGCTTCAGGACCCGTCGCTACCCGGGAAAGTGCAAGGGACATGCAAGCCTCGTCCCAGGGTCCCCGTCTCCCTCTTGAGCACAAAACCACCCCCAGACCACAGGACTCTGACCTTTACCACTAGCTGACCTCTTCCGAGAGGAAGAGAGCACGAGTCAGAGTGTGGGGAAACCACCATTCCCTCTCTCCCTCTGGCCCGCTGCTCCCCCCTGGGCATCCAGGGAGGGGTGTGCAGGCCTCGGCGGTGGGGAGTCCGAGCGCCTAAGATCTGCTGGGGGTGGAGGTGTGTAGGGTGGAATGAATATTTGTGAGGTAAGAAGTGAGTCAGGAATCCACTACAGAATTCACTGAGACTTTTAGTGAGCCAAGTATTGTGTGTTCCCAGGTGTGGGAAATACAGAGGCGGAAATTTGGTCCCGGATAGAAGAGACCTCCCCTCTCAAGCTGGAAGACACGACCAGAACATAAAAAGTCGAGTTTATGGCCCCGGGGCTGAATAGGCAGGTAAAATACAAAACTGAGGCAGTCCCTGAGGGAAAAAAGGGAGTTGTGGAGAAGGGGCAGGCCCTAGGGTCTTCCCAGGATAGGCCTTCTGAGATGGAATCTGGCTGCTAAGAAGCGAGGTAGACATCCGGATGGGGTTGCTGAGGCCAGGGCATGGAGACAGGAAAAACACCTTTAGGGGACAGTGTTGAGGGCTGTTTTACAGGGTCCTTTTATATGAAAGACAGGAAAATAAAGGAAGAATGAAGTCCAGGCTGAAGACTGCTTTGTCCTCAGCCTGGGCAAAGCAGTGACTAGAAGCTTTGCAGCAGAACCTGCCTGGGGAAAGGTATGGGCAGGGAGAAGATTTGTCTCTAGGAAAAGCCAATGGGCCCAGATGGCAGAGTGGCAAAGTGGATGCCTGGCCCTGCACCCCCTAAGCATCTCACCTCTCTCCAGCTCCCAGACTTCTGAGATGTCCACCTGGCATCGGGGCCAGTCATGGAGCAGGGGCTCCCAACTCCCCTCTTGCCTGGGGGGAGCATGTGATGTATGCCTGCACACACCATGAAACCTCCCCTTTTACTTTTCGCATTTTTTAATCCCCCTACTCTGGGATCTGCTGATTTTCTCTCAAGGTGTCACAGAAAGGGCACAGTATTTGACAGTAGAGTTGTCCCAGCTTGAAGGCATTCACTAGCAGTGTGGCTCCAGGCCCAATACTCTCATCTGCAACACCAGCCCTGCCTGCAAGCAACAGCAAGCTAGAGAGTGTCAGGGAAAGAACTGTTCAGTTAGAGGGCAGAAAGTCCAATCCCACCCCCAGACCGGGGCGCGGGGTTGGGGGGCGGTGGTAGGAATAGACTCTCTAACCCTAGCAAGAACACAGGAATGATCTCCCTGTTTTCTCAGGCTGCAGAAGAAAGGTATTCCTCTCTTCATGACTCAATTTCCCTTTTCTTCGGCATGAAGGAAATTGCTGTCTTCTCTTCTTTCTCTGTTTCCAGGACTAAGGGAGGAGGTATCCCAGAAGTCTGTGTGGCAGGCCGGCCTGACAAGCCAGGCCCTGACACCCCCAGGTGGAGGAGAGAAGCAGCTAGAACACAGAAGGGGCCCTGGTCCCAAAGAGCCATGCCTCTCCTCCCTGGGCCACCCAGCCTCATTTCCGTCCTTTTTCTCTGTGGTAGATGAAGAGAGTTCGAAGGAAGAAGGGGAGTTGAGGCAAGGCCTCTCTCTGGCCTGTCAGGGTGTGCTGTGCTGGGTACACTACGGGAGGAGCAGCAGTTCCGTTGCTCCAGCCCAGCGAGGCCTATGGCGGGATGGTGTAGAGGTGGGCTAGGATGGGGTGGAGGGGGGTGGGATGGGGGGGAGGGCGATGCCAGGTCTCATGCCCTAAAGCCTTTGCTCTGACTTCCCTGTGGGCTCAGCATGTTCTGAGCAGAAAAGAAATAGCAACGATGAAAAAAAGCCGAGACTTTGCTTTGGAGCACAGAGGCACCAACAGCCGGAATTAGAAGCTGTCGCTTAGGGAGCTGAAGGCTGACAGGCGATGGAGCTGAGGCAGGCAGGGGGCAGGCAGGCATGCCACACTCCCCTCCCCTCCCACCTGCTGAGCCTCCCCCACTGCAGGCCCCAGGCTGGCAAAGGGCTTCCTCCCAGAGGCGGCTGGGGTCTGCAGTCTGTCACTCTGTCTGCAGCTGCCCCCACTCCGAAGGCTCCCTTCTTTCTTCCTCAAGTGTCACCAGCCCCCTCATCCAGTCACGTTGCACCAGCTCAGCAGGGTTGGGCCTGGTGGCACGTGGCTGGGAGATCCAGAGAGCTGGGGGGAGGGGGGTGTAGGGGACGGGGTGAGTCAGCAGGGGACTCTGGCAGTGAGTCAGCAGTGGGACTGGGAAGGGGGCAGGGACCTTTCTTTTTGTGAAAAAGGTGAAACTGAGGCATGCTGCTGATGGGGAATCTGGCCGCAGCCCCCTAGATCTGCAGCAGGAGTGGAACTCAGGTGCCCTTCCCTGGCCCAGAGCCCTGAGAGAGGGCATCAGTTCTTCCTCTGCATATCTCTGAGGGGCCAGAGATTAATGCACCCCTAGGGTCCAAGGAATATGGCATGTTCCCAGGGGCAACCTGCTGTTTTTCCAGAGGATAGAAAGCAGGAAGGTGGATATTTGCCCCGTCCTTCTGGGAAGCCCCCAGCCTCTCCAGGAAGCAGGATTGCATCCTCTCCCCCATTCCTGGGCATGTTAGCCCCAGGCTGGAGGCTTAGGGATGCTGCCCAAAAGTGACTGAGAGGCAGAGAGAAGGAAGTCTTCTTCCAGTGAGTGGCCATTGACAAAACTGGGAACTGCCCAGTGGGCCCTATTTGGCACTGACTCTGGCTAGGTCAGTGAGTTCCTTTAGGCCTGGATGCTCATTCCTGTGAAGTTCTACCCCTGGGTTGAGGAGGAGAGGGGGCAGCTGAGTGCTCAGCTGGAGGGCTGAAGACGGGACACTAGCCTGGGATGTAGATGTCCCAGGCTTAGCTGCCTCCAGCGTGTATGCAGGCTGATCAATGACAGGCCTTACTCTTGTGAATGAGCAGGGCCCCAGCCTCATCCTGCCACCAGAGACTGCTAGCATCTCAGAGATCAGCCCCCAGAGGGATGGGGGCTCCTGTTTATTTTCCGAAGGTACAGGTGCTCATAGCTAATGGCATTTGCTATAATTCTCTGATAAGAAAACAACCTCTTCCCAGAATCTACCTCCCACCCTGCTTCTCCCAAGCCAGGGCCTGTCTTCATGTGGGATTTGAGACTGTGTCATAGGTGTTAGGCTTCCCCGGTGGCTCAGTGGTAAAGAATCTGCCAGCAAAATGCAAGAGCCTCAGGAGCCTCAGAGACTCAGGTTCAATCCCTGGGTGTGGAAGATCCCCTGGAGAAAGGCATGGCAACCCACTCCAGTATTCTTGCGTGGAGAATCCCCATGAATCCCCATGGACAGAGGAGCCTGGCGAGCTACAGTCCATAGGGTCGCAAAGAGTCGGAGATGACTGAGCAACTTGGCACAGATGCAAGCACAATAGGTGCAGTGAATAGCTGCATAGAAGCCTCCTACAGCATATGGTGGGGTCAACCCTAACTGCCACAGGTCAACCCTAAGTGACCACTCTAAGTGTGCCTCAAGGGGCCCAGTTGGCCTGAAAGATTCTGACTCCCCAAGAGGGTAGGGGACACCTTTGTTCTTTTGCCCCAGCCCTGAGGGCGGAGGCAAGGAATGGCCACATTTGGGTGGGGAGTGGAGCAGAAGGGTGATGTCATTTTCCAGTGGTTATGGCATCAGGGCTGGCAGAAGGGGAAGTGAATCCTCTTCAAACCAAGAGGCAGGGCTTTTCCACTGTGCTCTGGAAGGAACCTGGCGCCCAGTTCAACTCTTAAGGGCTTTTTCCCCAGCGCATTTCAGTTGAGGGGCACTCTACTCTGCTGCCCCCCATTTCTCAGAGAACAGAGGCCAGGCATAGGCAGAAAATCTTGGGACAGGGTTCTTTAGTAGGAGTTAGAAAGAGAAAAATAAATAAACCTCATACAGTCAGGAGAGAAAATAGTGCTGACCTTATCAGACAGCCACAGTCGGGGGCACATGCTGGGAAGTGCCCCCAGGTCTCAGAAAAGGGGTGATCAGGCTTTGGGTGGGAGAGAGCACAAAAGGCAGTCTTTCTCCCCTCTCCCCCAGCCCCAGTTGTCTCAGCGGCCTGAGGGTCATACAGCTGAGGCAGCTTTTCCACATCAGCCTCCCATCCCCCACAGGCAGGAGGCAGGAAAGGCATCTCAGCCTGGGATCCTGGGAGCAGCCATCCATCCCCAAAGAACTGGAAGGAAGTGCCAAACTCTGTATCCAGGAACTGACAATGAGGTCAACTCAGGGCAAGCCGGAGATGGGGCCTATGAGCCAGGCTGAGTCGCCTGCCTTAGGGCAGGAGTTTTTGGAGTTTGGCCCTGCTTGAACTACAGGGGCAGGAGTGGAGGTTCCAGGCGGCCAGGTCTAACCCTCCAGGAGAGGAAACCGAGTCCAGAGTGGCTCACTAGGAAAGGCAAGAGTGGGGGGCCAGGACCCCATTTTCTGCCTCACAGGTCATATTTTTTCCCTCAACAAATATGTGACACTTGTTCAGAGAGGAGGGGAGGAGGAGCAGGATGTTGGCTTGGAGAGGGCCTCAAGGCCTCAGAGGGGTCCCACATGGTTCCAGCCTCCACCTTAGCCTGCAGCTGAGGGAGGGGCTCCAGTGTCCGAGGGAGCCCCAGCTTCCTGCACCTCAGAACGCAAGGGGCCCTCTCCTCCAGGGGTTGGAGCCATATCCCAGAAAAGAGTGAATGTCCTTGCAGGATGTCCCCATGGGATGGGGGCATCAGAGGTGGCTCTCCTGGGTCTCTGCCTGCTCTGCGAGTGTGTCCTGCTCACACAGCTCCCTGGAGACCACGCAGGGTCTCTCAGGCTTGTCCTCCTCCTCAGAGGGGAAGCAGGCCTGGAGGCAGGTCCTCACTGACTCCTTCACTTCCATCTCCAGGCCCTTCATCTTGGCCTCGTACTCTGCCATCGCCTCCTGCTGGAACTGTAGGGACAGTGAAGACCACCCCCTGGCTCAGGATGGGCCACCTGCCCCGCCTCCCTCCCCAGGACAGTGGAACCTAACCGGGAGATGCCTGGTTTGTTTAGACTGCCCAGAAAATCAGGGTGGGAAGTGGAGCCCATCAGGGGGTTTCTCAGGGGAGGGTCTGCCAACCAAGCGAAGACATCTGCAGAGATGCCTCATGACCCCCTGGGAACCACAGCCCTGACCCCCCCAGGAGAGGGGCCAATCCCTTTCCTCCCACCTCCTGACTGGCAGCTCCCCAGAGCCCGGTCCCTTTGCACCCTGGAGCCAGGCCAGCTCTGCTGTGGGCCTGGGTAGTGGTCCACACCCCTCCACCCCCACCTGTTTTTCCATCTCCTGGATCTGTTCCAGGCAGGCTGCCTGCTTCTCCTCCAACTTCTCCTGGTGCCTCTCCAGGTTCTCCGTCATCTGGGCAGGAGTAAGTGGCAGATACAGACCCCTTTAGGCTGGTGTCCCAACCTCTGCACAAATACTAGAATCCTGGATGGCCCAAGGGGTAGCCCCACCCCTGCACTGCCACCTGCCCCATCCCTAGCTGCATGGGCCAACTGAGACAGTGCAGCTCCTAAGGGCAAAGTAAAGGCCTGGGACCACCTCTTCCCTCAGAGAGAGTGTGTTTGGGAAGAACATAGCTCTCACACACCTGCTTGATCACCTGCACCACCTCCTGGATGTGGGAGTTGTTAATCTCTCTCTTCAACCTGTTGGAGTGATCAGAGTTTCAGATGGGATAAGAGGCTGCTGAGGAGAGCTGGGTGGGACAAAGTCTCCACAGTGTGTAGGCAAAATGAGAACTTCATCATAGAATCATCTGTGGCTGGCACATCTATGTCTGGTCTGGGAACCAGCCAGAGGGGTAAGCAGAGGACCTGAGGAGCCTTTGGGAGCCCTGGGGGCCTTCTGAGGGAAGGGGCTTCCTCACTAAAATGCATTGTTCCTTAAGGTATGCATTGGAAAGTGTAGGTGCAGATCAGCTGTCCCAAGGTTTTGCTTCCCTCTTGGCATGTTTAATTTTCCCTTAAATTCTCCTCTCTGCTCAAATAGTGGTGGCATCTGTGTTTTGCCTAAGGAGGACATTCTCTGATTCAGAGGTGACAGAAGTGGAATCACCTTTCAAGAACCAGCAGACTCCGGGAAACAAGTCAGGACCCCCTTGTAGGGAGGCCCCTTCCCACCCGAGTGGTTCCTGCTCAGCACGGGGCCTGGAGTATGAGTCTTGTGCCTCCCCTCCAGGACTCACCTCTCCTGAGCCATCTTGTCTGTGGTGACCTTCATCATGGCCTGGATCCGCTCCAGCCTCTTGGCCTCCAGCTTCTTCTTCATCTCTTTGGTGTCACTGCAGAGAAACAGGCATCAGGAAGAAGTTGCCTTCCGCCTGGGACTTCCTGGAAGGTAAGAGTCAGGAGTAGAAGGGAGGGCAGGCCGTACGTCTCCAAGGTCTCCTTGAGGGTCTTCCGCTCTGCAGCCTGTTTCTCCCTGGCCAGCTCCATCATCTTGGTCATTTGCTGAGGGAAAGGAAGAACCGGCTAAGCCAAGCAGAAGAGAAGCCCTTCGATGCGCAATGTGCCGAAGGTGGGGTCGGGCCGTCGCTTCCTCCCCTCCCCGTCCCTCCCCTCCCTCCCCTCCCCCTCCCCTCCCCTCCCCCTGGCACCTGGGCCGCGTGCTGCTCCTTGAGCTTCAGGACACACTCGCACTGCTCTTCGCCCAGCTGCAGCAGCTCCAGCTCCAGACTGTCCCTCAGCTCTCGCAGGCGCACGTCCTCGCCCTCCGGGCCTTCGGCCGATGCCGCCCCGGCGGTGTCCTCGCCGGGCAGGGTCCTGAGACGGCCACGTGGGAACACGCCGTGAGCCCCAGGCCGCCCGCGCCGCCGAGGGCAGAATGCCGCCGCCGTCGCCACCGCCCTTACCTCTTTTTGCGGGATCCCTTGCCCGGGCCGAGCTTACGGCCCCGACACCCGCCGCCGCCCCCCGCGCTCGGAGGCCCGAGCCCGGCCAGCTGCGCCGCGCCCCTCTGCAGCAGCTCCTCCCAGCGCCGCACGCCGCGCCGCCCCAGTTCCCGCAGCTCCTTCTCCTGGCGCCGCTGCAGCTTCACGACGCCCTTCAGCTCCCGCAGCTCCTCCAGGCTGGCGGTCTGCGGTTCTGTGGGGGCCAGGGTGAGGCGTGCGCCCCCCGGGAGCCTCCCCCCGCCACAGAGTCCCCGACCCTCCCCAAACTGGACCCCCACGTTTCTCGGACTCAGCAGGCCTTACCCGCAGCTTCTTTCGTGGCCTCCTCCCTGGCCTTGGCCCCGGCTGCTGCAAGAGCCAAAGGCGAGGCTCTTGGGGTGCCCTGCGGGCCCCTGGGCTCGGCTGCTCCCCTCCCAGTCCCGCGACAATGTGGGCCGCCTGCTGAGCACTGCCCAGCCCGAGGCTTCACACGCAGCTGTTCCCTCCCCAGGTGAAAGTCTTTGCTTTTTTATTATTATTATTTTTTTTTATGAAAAGCTGCTGCCAGGCTGGGATGTGCCTATGCGTGCAGCGGCAAGGTCAAGACCCTTCGGATAGGTGGGAGGACCCCGAGTGCGTACCTGCTGACCCATTGCTTGTTGGAGCCGATGCCCCATTGACCTGGTTGGCAGGGTGATTCCCAAGAGGGAAGGGACTCTGTAGGAAGAGCGGATTGGGAGGGTGCCTCTTGCCCTGAGCCGGGAGTCGCCCCCACCCTCATCTTCCTGCAGATGGGGCAGGCCTGTGCGGGGCGCTGGCAGGAGCCCTGACAACACAGACCTCGGGCTGGCCTCCCATGGCTTCCTTGAGCTTCACAGACTTCTTATCATGGGCACTGAAGAACTTGATAGGGTTAGCGAGGGCCACCGTGAGATCTGGGTGCACAGGGACATGGTGGACCTGGTGAGGAGATGTCCTTCGGAGCCTCTCCCATCCTCACCTGCCCCAGGATGCCCTGTTCTGCCTTCCTCTGGAGGCTGGCTTGAGGAGAAAGGAGAGAGGATGGACAGCCTGGGGCTCCCAGCATTCCAAGGACCTCCTACCTGCCCAGGTGTCAGGCACATAGTCCTTCATCTCCAGGAAGACAAACAGCGCGGGCATGGTGAGCGGCATGTTGCTCTCATTGTGCAGACAGAGATGGTGGTATCCTGTGGGACATGACCAGGTGACCAGTGAGCCAGAGCCCACTGCTTCCAGCGCTGCTCACCAGCAGCCCAGTACTCAACACTCCTGCCTTTAGTCTGCTTCCTGGCTGTGTGATCTTGAGTAGATTACTTTAAATCTCTGAGACTTTCCACATCTGTGAAATGGGGGTAACAGTGTCTACCTCATGTGGTTGTGTGCATGCTAAGTGGAGTCAGTCGTGTCCGACTTTGCGACCCTATGGACGGTAGTCCATCAGGCTCCTCTGTCCCTGGGATACTCCCAGGCAAGACTACTGGAGTGGATTGCGATGCCCTCCTCCAGGGGATCTTCCCGACCTAGGGATCGAACCTGTGTTTCCTGCAGCTCCTGCATTGCAAGCAGATTCTTTACTACTGAGCCCCTGGGGAAGCCCACTTCATGTAGTTATTCTCTAAATAAAGTGAGAATGTGTTATAAGCTGTTAAAGCATTTTAAGTGCCCAGTGAGCATCAGCTGCTTGGGAAACTGCCCCAGTAATTCTGGAAAATTAGAGACATTCTGTTGGGTGGGCAGAGGCCTCAACCTCTGTCAGTTTCCTGGAGAGGTGCTATTCCTGCCCCACTTTCTCAGGCTGATAACATGATAGGGCTACCTTCCTGAAGCTGCCATCTGTGGATGGGATCCTGATACTGGTCTTGGTCTCAGACCCACTGGGAACAGCAAAGAAGGACCCCTGTCCTTACCAGAATTCAGGGCACTGATGGGGATGATGCGGTGTCCAAGAAACTTATTGCCTTCCTCCATCACAGCGACTCTGAGGGAAGCCAGCTCAGGCATCAAGATCTGGTGAGAGTTCAGGACAGGGCAAGCTGGAGTGGGGAGGGGGCAGCCAGGCTTTCCCCCTTCCTGGCTCCAGAAATCTAGGGTCAGTGTGAGAACATGGCAGGTGTTACCAGATTTGGTGAGGACAAAAGGCCCAGTCTAAGCCACACACATAGCCATCCTAACAACTCAAGTCATAGCTGGTCCACACGGGGCAGAGAGCTGGATATGTGGCCTGGGGCTCCAGGGGCCTGCTGCAGACAGCCCTTGGCAGCTTTGTCAGCAAGTATCCAATGGAGGCAAAAGACCCCCATGATTCATTGGGCCCCTGCACCCTGGTCTGGGAATGCACATTTCTGCCTCTAATCCTAACATGAACAAGCATATGCATACACCTGTGCACACACACAAAACCTGCCCACCAAGTAAATTTCTGTAAACTTGGTTTTTGAACTCTTGAAACTCAGGAGGGCACAGGTGAGGGGTGGGGAGAGGAGGAGGTTCAAAGAACTCCCTTTATGTATTTCCTCTTCTACAAGTAGAGACCAAGAAGGAGGGGCAGGTCCCAGCCCCTGTTTGCCATGGGCCCCGCCCCACCTTCTCAAAGACAAAGGGCTCCTCCTTCCAGACCGGATTGATGGAGTTGGTATTGGGTGACAGCTTGGTGCGATAGCGCCTCTTGGGATCTCCCGGAAGGCCAAACAGCTCCACTTCCACATAAGTGCGCACACTGCGTTCTGACAGGAACTGCCCAGAGATCACCTGGAGGGGTGGGGTGTGGCACTGGAGATCAGTATCAGTTTCCCACTCAGGCCGTGCCCGGAACCTAAGTCCTCCAGCCCCCTGGCTGAAACATCCATTCTTGGGTACTGGGAAGAGCCCCGTTCAATTCTGGCCACAGAATAGAGGCTGTGTGGCTCAAGGATTACAGCTAAGCTCTGAATCCAGGGTGTTTCCAGCCTTCAGGGAAGAGGTGTGGGCTTCCCCACCTCCCTCTCCAGTGAGGAAGGAGCAGGGCCCTCCCCCAGGGCCTGGGGCTCCTGCTGCCCCACTCTGCCCACTCTTCTCCCCTCCCCCAACCCGGCCTCAGCCCTTCCCCTTGGTTTCCATGGGGACCAAGAGGCAGCCTCCAGTGCCGAGGAGGAGGCAGTTTCCAAGGCAACTTGCTACTGCACGAAACTGGCTGGGGCTGAAGTTTTCAGGATATCAGGGGAGGGGGTTGGGAATGGAGGGGTGGGGCTCCTGTGTCTTTTTCCTCAAGACCCCAGCCCTCCCAGCTACTTGTCCACCTCAGGGCCTTGCCGTAATGGAAAGGGTGGTGGCTACCACCACGTCGATGCGGTCCACTGAGAAGGGATTGAACTGCTTGTCCGACCGACGCATGAACTCATGCTTGAGGAGGTAGCCACTCTGCCCGTTGAACTCGAAAAGCGCCATGTTCTGCTGCATGGGCAGGTCTGGGGGGACAGGGGCAGTCAGGCAGGGAGCCCCAGCTCTGAGTCTGCACACAGCCTCTCTTTCCACATTTCCCCGCCTTTCCCATCTTGTGAGCAGGGAGGTTGGGACGGCCGTGAGGATGAGGGTTTCTCATGTCCCATATTGGTTCCTCAGGGTCTCATCTCTCAGGAAGGGCCCCAGCCTGAAGTCAGCAGGAGCAAAAGCCATGACCGGACCTCACACTCAGAGTGGGAGCTGAGACCAGTGGAGCAGGGGTTCCCACAGACCCGCTCAGGCTGAGCAGCCAGAACGCCAGAACCCTTGCCAGCACCCTGGCATCACCACATACACACTGGTGTACCTGCAGTCACACAGGTGTGAGCTGATGCAGTCAACACTCACACACCTGCACGTGCACCCACCTAACTGCATCAGCCTAAGTTAGCTCCCCCAACATCAGCTCCCCCAAGTCTGTTCCAAAGACCTCCCCCTCCCCAGGGAAGGGGTAAAGGTGGGAGGAGCAAGGGAATGTTCTTAAGGGCCTGATCATGCTCTTACCCATCGTCTGGAAGTTGAGGGCAACCATCTGACAACCAGCGTTCCAGAACATCTGGGGCATGTAGTTGGAGGAGTCCATGCGGGTCCCCTTGGGGTAGATGCGGCTCATCTGGCGCTTGTTGTAGCTGCCATGGAGTATAGGAACCGGGAGGACCACAGACCCACGAGCCTCGTCCCAGGCCCCCTGCCCCTCCACCCCACCAGGGACCCTGGCTACAGAGGTCTCAAGGATACTCCACAAACTGCACTGAGGACTTGGAGAGCAGATCGTAAGCCTTGAGCTCCGTGAAGGAGGAGATAACATAACTTCGGTTCTTCTCTGCATAGAGAATGACCGAGAGTCCACATCAGGATGTCCCCTCCCACAGGCCTGCCCCCCACTTTGGTACAGCTAACACTTCACTTCACCACTGAGGCCTGAGGGTTGAGGGGCCAGGCCCAGGGTAGGAAATGTGCAGATCTCTGTGGGTAGCAGTGTGTCCTGGGGTAAAGGGTATGCACAGTGGATATACACAGGGGTGGATTGTGAGTGCCAGAGTCCTGGAGGGTGGGGTGCATGCCCTGGGCACACACAGAGGGGTGTGGGGAACACACAGAGATGACCCCAGGGATCAGGAACACTCCATGAAGTACAGGGCGCAGGGGTTAGAGGCCCACAGCAAGAGTGGTGCCCAGGAAAGGGCGCAGGCTGGAGGTTCAGGGATGAGAAGCATCGCAGAGTGGACACAGAAACAGGTGTTGGTGATGGGGACATGCATAGAGGGTGAGAGGAACTCACTGTGAGCATGTCTGGAGAAGATAAAGGTAAACAGCACGGGTGCACTCAGAGAGGGAAGGGGACAGGGCACTGTGCTCTGGCTGGTGTCTTTGCCGACCACCCCCTCCCAGGAGTTCTCGGGCCCTGGAGGCCGCAGGAGCCCCGGACGCCCAGCTGAGGTGGCCTGTTGTAAATGACCTGCCTGTCACCGACACATTCCAGAGCATTCTGCATGCTGCCAAGTTCCCGTACAGTGACAGCACACTGGCAGCCACTGCCACTTAAACATGCCCTTTGCCTGGCTCCTCTGCTGGGTATTTATAGACAAGGCTCCCAGCCCAAGGGAGGGGAGGACCTGCCTGGCTCTCAGCCCCACCCATCAGGCTGCTCTGGTGTCAGGACACACTTCCTAAGGGCCTTCTTCTGCATCGAATCGTGACTTCCAGCTTCCCACCACCCCGTGCTAACTCACGGGCAGAGAGCTCGAAGGAGATGAACTTGGTGGGCTGGATGTAATTGACTAGGCTGGACATCTCCTCATAGGCCGTCACCTCCAGGCCCGCTGTGCCCTAGGGAGGAGGGGGAGGGTAGAGGAGAGGCCAGCAGAGGGCCCAGGGACCTGGCCCCACACCCCCGCCGGGAGGACTCCGCACACACCTCATCTGATTGCATCTTCTTTATCCCTTCTTCATCCAGGTTTCCCGACTCCTCCTCTTCTTCTTCTACCTCCTCCTCCTCCAGCTCAGCCCCTTCCTCACCAGCCCACACTGCAACATACAGCTCTGTCAGTGCTGGGGGCACCAGGAGACCCTACACCAGGCTGGCTCTCCCCTCCAGGCCCAGCCCCTCTCTCCCATTCCAGATGCTTCCCCATGCCCACGCCCACCCCCACTCCTCCCAGGCTGACTCACCTGTATCCTCACCCACAGGGGCATTGGGTGGGCTGCTACCCTCAGCCTCCCCATCCGGCTCCTTGCCGGAGGATGCAGGGCCAGAAAACTGGTTCTTCTTGTTCTTGATTAGGATCTTGCCTCGGAGATCCTCAGGGCTGGGCAGGGGGATGCCAGGTTTCAGCTGTGGGAGAAGAGAGAGAGGCCTCAGCCATCTCCTTACCTTCAGGGTATAGCCTAAGCTCCTTCAGGCCAGGCTGCGTTCCACTTGCCCCCTGCCTACTTCTCCAGCCTCGTGTCTCCTCACTTCACCTAGTGCCCCAGTCCTCTGTCTGACCCAACTTACTGTAGCTCCTCAGTGATGTTTTCTCACCTTATTCAGTCTGCCTGGAACACCCTTGCCCACTGTCATCAAGATGAATCCATTATCTCCCTCAGGTTACAACTTAATCATCACCTTCTCCAGGAAGCCTTCCCTAATCCCCAGGACCAGATCTGGAGCCCCACGTGCTCCTAAAGCAGCCACTGGTTGTAATGGCATGGTTACTTGTCTGCCTCCCAACTAGAGAGTAAGCAATCTGAGCGCTGGGACTGGCCCCTTTGCCACTAATATGTCCCTCAAGCCCAGCATAGTGTCTGACATGTGGTAGACAGTAGGACCCAACAATCCTCCCAGGTGAGCCTCAGCATCCTGGCACCCTGCGCTGGGTCCACAGCCCTCAGCCCCAGATGCCCCACAGTGAAGTCTGCTCACCGGGAACTTCTCCAGGGGTTCTGTGAGCAGCATATCCCCAAACATCGTCCGGCAGTACTCGGCCATCTTAGCCTGTTGGCGGGGTCTGCAGGGAGCAGACGTAGGTGGTGTTCAGCTGCTCCTCTCTACCCTCTTATCCATCTTTTTGTGCTCCCCGATGACCCAGATCAGAGGCTCAGGAATTTGGGGAGTCAGGGACACAGGCAGGAGAGCCCTCAGTCCCAAGGAGATTGTGAGGAGACCTGGGAGGGAGCTGGAAGGCATGGCTAAGAGGCGGGGGAATGACTGTGGGGAGGGTAGCAGCAGGTGGGAGATGGGGCCAGGGTAGAGAACAAGGCTGGGTGGCCTGGATACACACGAGTCCACGTGGTTTTCAAATGACAGGATGACCGGATAAGGGGAGGTCTTAAAGGCACTTTCTGCAATGGCTTCGATTGCTTCCTGGAGAAGAAGAGGACCCCATGGGGAAGAAGGAAGTCAGTGCTGTGTTACAGGCTTCCACTCCCCCAAAGGCACCATTGTCCACTCTCCAGTTTCAACACACATACAGAACTGGAGGGCGACTCTTGGCCCCTGTCCCTTCTGGTCCCCTCTAGTCCCCACGCTGGTCCAAGGCCTGCCAGCCATCCCTCCTCTCCTGCTTCACCACCCCCAACCCACAAAGGCTCTTGGCCCAGGGCCCTTCATTAGTGCCACTGCCACCAGCCTCTGCACACCGAGTCTCACCTTGAAATAGATGTCTGTGGTCATGGTGAAACCGTGGGTGATGATGGGCTCCTCGTCGGGGGGCTTCCCCTTCCAGCAGTCCAGCTCCACGCAGCGGCAGCCTGCCAGCAGCACTTGGCGGTACATCTCAGCAGAGGAAAGGCCTGAGAACTGGCCGGCTGAGCCGGAGGAGGGGTGAGGGGCAGGGGCTTCACTCAAGGGCAGTCCGGCTCCGCCCCGCCCCACTCCCCCTGCAGGGGATTCAGGGGACAGGGACAGGGCCCAGAAGAAGAGAGGTTGGCTGTGAGGTTGCCGGGGCCCACCTGTCAGGTAGGTGTTGTGGGAGGAGTTGATGAAGTAATGGTTGAGCGGCTGGGTCATGTCCTGGTGCAGCAGCAGCTTGTCCTGGGCCAGCACACTGTTCTCCGGCCCGCAGAGAAACCACACCATGCCCTCGGGGGACAGCTGGCCTGGGGGACGGGGTGGTTGTCAGGGCTGCAGCCTAGCCGCCGGAACGGGAAAGGTCCACAGGGGGCCCAAGTTTCCCTCCGTCCTCACCCCGCTGCACGTTGATGCCGCTGGGCTCGTACTTGTCGATGAGGCCCTGCACTTGGTCAGGACGCGCTGGCGGAAACAGCAGGGAATTGAGCCTGGAGTCGCGCTGTTTCTGGTTGATGAATTTGGCCAGGTGCTCCTTAGTCATATAGGGTTTGGCCTTGGAGTGGCTGCAGGCCAGACAGAGGAGCACGGGTCCCCCTCTAGATCCCCTGGGCTGGGGTGAGAGGGGGCTCAAACAACCCCCTTCTCCATCAACACCACCTAATTATCAGCATGGCAGGTGGGAATTTCAGCCACCACCCCTTCCCCAAGCCCAGCCCAGCCCAAGACGCTCACTAGGAAGTGAAGATCTCATCTATTTCTGGCCGAGGACAGAGGCTCATGAGGAAGCTCTTGTACACGGACTCTGGGAAGTCCTCGGGATTGATGGCATCGTTCTGGGAGATAGAGAGTCACTGATGACTCCTGGGTCCACCTCCCAACACTAAGAACCTCAGACTAGGCCCAGCCCTGTGCACGGGGACCTGGGGAGAGGGACGGCTCAGGGGACAGACAGAAGAGCATCAAGGGCACCCTGAGCCCCTGCTTTGCAAGGCCCTTGTTGCTGAGCAGACAGCATCTTAGCTGGTTTGCTTTGCCCCTGAATTGACCTCAGCTAGTCACTCCCCAGGTGGCTCAGTGGTAAAAGAATCGCCTGCAATGCGGGGAAATGCAGGTTCAATCCCTGGGTCAGGAAGATCCCCTGGAGGAGGAAATGGCAACCCACTCCAGTATTCTTGCCTGAAAAATCCCATGGACAGAGAAGCCTGGAGGGCTATAGTCCGTGGGGTCATAAAGAGTCAAACACGATTGAGTGAATGAGCATGAGTCTCTTGGCTAAGACAGAATTTGAACTAAGAATGACCAGAACAGGGAAGGAAAGAGGTGAGAAGCAAGTAGGGCTGTTTGTCAAAGCTGTGGGCTATCTTTTTCTTTTTAAGTGAAGGATAAATTTTCAAAAGAAAGCAATTTGCATACAAACAATGCACCTAACAACAGAACCTCAAAATGCATGAAGCAAAATGGACAGAATTGAAGGGAGAAATAGACGGTTCAACAACAATAGTTGGAGACACCAAAAAGCACAAGGAATGATAACAAAACATAGACAGATTGGACATCATCCAAATTTAAAATGTTTATATTCTTTCAGAGAAGGTTAGCATGACCCCTGTGCAAGGATGACATGTAAATTCATGAAGTGCTCCATATTGTTTTAAAAATTGTATTCCAAAGGACACTGTCAATAAAGTAAAAAGACAAACCACAGAATGGGAGAAAATATTTGCAAATCAGATATCCAATAATTGATCATGCCACAGTAAAAGACAGTCCAATTGAAAGATGGGCAATGGATTTGAATAGATATTTCTCCAGAGACGATATGAAAATGACCAATAAGCACATGAAGAGATGCTCAACGTCATTAGCCTTGTGTGCTGGGCTTAGTGACTCAGTTGTGTCCGACTCTTTGCGACACCATGGACTGCAGCCCTGCAGGCTCCTCTGCCCATGGGATTCTCTAGGCAAGAATACTGGAGTGGGTTGCCATGACCTCCTCCAGAAGATCTTTCTAACCCAGGGATCAAACCCAGGTCTCCTGTATTTGCCATTTGAGCCACCAGAGAAGGGGATTCTGCTGGGCCAAATTCTGAAAATCATCAGGACAAGGAACTCCTTTCTATGTTCCATTTTCTTCCTTCTGGAATAGGAATGTTTATAACTATTATCATATGCCTATCACACCACTGCATTTTGGAAGCAGAAGCCCTGTTGTCTTTTTCACTGATTCACAGATGTAATGGAATTTTGCCCCAGGGTTTTGACCTGTTGCTGATTTAGATGATCTAGATGAGATCTAGATTTTGAACTGATGATGTTTGGATGAGAGTTTAAACTTTAGGCTTGAGACTTTGGGGAATATTAGGGTAGGGTGAATATATTTTGCACAGGGGACAGACATAAATTTGGGGATCCAGAAGGCAGACTGGAGTGGGCTAAAGGTCACCTCCAAAAAAAATATGTCCATATCTTAATCCCCAGAACCTTTTAATGTCTCCTTATTTGGAAAAAGGGTCTTACAGATGTAATTAAGTTTCGGCTCTTCATGTGAAATTATCCTGGATTATCTCAGTGGGCTTGAAATTACAACAAAAGTGTCCTTACAAGAGAGAGGCATAGGAAGATTAAGTACATAGAGCAGAAAGTAATGTGAAGACAGAGCAGACAGAGAGATGTGGTCATAACCCAAGAATGCCAATAGCCGCCCAAAGCTGGAAGAGGCAAGGGAATATTTTCCTCTAGAGCCTCTGGAAGGAGCGTGGCCCTTGATTTTGGACATCTGGCCACAACAACCATGAGAGAATAAATTTCTGATATGTCAGGTCACCTAGTTTGTGGTAATTTATTACAGCGGCCAGGGAAACCAATACAACTAGTAAACATGTTAAAGGGTTTTGCACTTTTAAAAAACATTCTGAAGAAAATCTGGATAAACTGTGTGTGTCTGTGCTTAGTCGCTCAGTCGTGCCTGACTCTGCGACCCCCGTGGACTGTAGCCCGCCAGGTCCCTTTGTCCATGGGATTTTCCCGGTAAGAATACTGGAGTGGGTAGCCATTGCCTTCTCCAAGCTAATGCCTTCTCTTTAGCCTTGAAGTGAAGTGAAGTGAAATCGCTCAGTCATGTCCGACTCTTTGCGACCCCGTGGACTGTAGCCCACCAGGCTCCTCCGTCCATGGGATTCTCCAGGCAAGAATACTGGAGTGGGTTGCCATTTCCTTCTCCAGGGGATCTTCCCAACCCAGGGATCGACCCCAAGTCTCCTGCATTGCAGGCAGACGCTTTAACCTCTGAGCCACCGGGGAAGTAATTGCAAATCAAAACCACAGTGAGGGGAATTCCCTGGCAGTCCAATGGTTAAGACTCCACCCTTCCACTGCAGGGAGCACAGGTTCTATCCCTGGTCAGGGAACTAAGATCCCACAAGCCAGGGGGTGGAGCCAAATGGAAAAAGAGCATAAAACCACAGTGAGATACTATATCACACAGAATGACTAAAGTAAAGTAAGAAATAAAAAAGAGAGTAAGGTGAAGACGTGGAGAAATTGGAACACTTGTACAATGCTAGTGGGATTGTAAAATGGTATGGTCATTTTGGAAAATAGTCTAGCATTTCCTCAAAATGTTAAATATAGAGTTACTATATGACCCAAAAATTCCATCCCTAGGTATGTACCCAAGTGACTTGAAAACATATGTCCAGACAAAATCGTTCATAGAAGCATTATTCATAATTGCCAAAAAGTGAAAATGACCCAAATGCCCATCAACTGTTGAACAGGTAGGTAAAATGTGGTATATCTACACCATGGAATATTATTCCACATAAAGAGGAATGAAGTACTGCTAGATGCTACAACATGGATAAAGCTTGAAAACATTGTGCTAAATGAATGAAGCTTAAGATCAAAAACCACATATTGTATGATTCCATTTACATGAATTGTCCAGAATAGACAAATCTATAGAAACAGAAAGTAGCTTTGGTGGCATTCAAGAATTCTGTGCCTTTGCATTTCATTCCAAAAAAACCCCATCAGTTGTTTTCCAGGTTCACTCTGGAAAGCCAATATCGGTCTCAGTTTGGAGTAGAGGCTCTGAGCAGACGAGCTAGACTGAATCTTGGAGCCATCAACTACAAGCAAAGCTGGCTCAGGGGCTCCTACTATGATGCTGGAGAATTGACCAATAAGGAGGACGTGGCCAAGGTGGGAGCTCAGGAGGTAAGAGTAAAGAAGCGTGGATGTTGCTGACAGCAGCCAGTGATGCCCTAGCAGGAGCTCACTCGAACCCTCTCCCCAACCTCCAGCTTGCTTCCTCTGTGACTCATGGCACCAAGGGGTTCCCAGCTCCATAGAGCTGATCACAGGGAAGGATTCCTCCTGGAATTCATGTGGACAGGTAATCAATGAGGCCTCAGTTTTATTTATTTATAACGTTCCAAATTCTTATCAGGAGAAAAGACTCCATGGATTCCAGGTGGTACTCTATACTGAGGCACCAGTCAAGGGAGGATGGGAGCCTGATTCACCCTGCCAGGCAGGAACCCTGGCTCAGGGCTACGTCTGCCCAGACAGCTCCTTTTTGTAAGTCATGTAAGGTACCTCATGGGTGACCCCACATACAACTTGTAATTCAAAATTAATTACTTAAGTAAAAAGAAGGGGCTTCCCCGATGGCTCAAGTGGTAAAGCA
Organism: Cervus canadensis; assembly: GCF_019320065.1. Classification (NCBI taxonomy): domain Eukaryota; kingdom Metazoa; phylum Chordata; class Mammalia; order Artiodactyla; family Cervidae; genus Cervus; species Cervus canadensis. The sequence goes on from NC_057391.1 coordinate 36,897,939, forward strand.
TCTGCCTACAATGCAGGAGACACAGAAGACCTGGATTCAATCACTGGTTTGGAAAGATCCCTTGAAGGAGGAAATGGCTACTCACGCCAGTATTCTTGCCTGAAAAATCCCATGGACAGAGGAACCTGATGGGCTATGGTCCACGGGGTCGCAGAGTCAGACACGACTGAGCACGCAAGCACACCAGTAGAAAGAAAGAAACTTTCATGTGCTGAGCTGAAGGAGTGTAGACCAACCTACTCTGAATCCGGGCACCTCAGCCGCCTGCCCTGATTCTGTCACTGCTCCTGATGTCAGGAATCAGTGGCTCTGGAGTTACCTGGCTTTTGGGGCTGTTGGCCAGGGCTGTACCATCATTTCTGCCCTCCCCATCCCCATGAGGTCTGCCCAAGTTACCCTCTAGCCAGAGGCAACTCAGGTGAGAAGGAGAATGCTGGGAGTGGGTTGGGGAAGGAGAACCACTCACCTTGCCTTTGGGGAGGTGGCAGGCACTGAGGGCAGCTTCCACCCGCTTGCGGTCAGCAGGGAACATCTGGAAAAAACTGAGGAGCAGAGAAAGTGAAAGTGAAAAGTGAAAGTCGCTCAGTCATGTCCGACTCTTTGCTACGCCATGGACTACAGTCCATGGAATTCTCCAGGCCAGAATACTGGAGTGGGTAGCCTTTTCCTTCTCTAGGGGATCTTCCCAACCCAGGGATCGAACCCAGGTCTTCTGAATTGCAGGCAGATTCTTTACCAGCTGAGAAAGGCATCAGGCAAAGAAGGGGTGTCAGGCCTGGAGAGGGAAGGCTTTGAAGAGCTTGGGGGAGGGGAGGGGAGGACGCATGGGGAGGGAATAGGGGAGACTCACTTCTTCACGGGAATCTTGCCCTCAGGGTTAAGCTGCATCTTGAGCTTCACAAGGCTGGTGGGCAGAAAGCAACCTGTTAAGGCCCAGTCCCGCACACTTAGCCCTGCATGCACTAAGGCCAGGCGAGGGGGCACTTACATCTTGTCCAGGAAGGTGCTGCGGGAGGCGTTGGCCGTCAGCGGATGCTTGGCCAGAGCCAGTACATCTTCAGCCCAGTCCTGCAGGACCCCAGAGCACAGCGGTCAGGTCCCTGACCCCAGAGGTGCCACCACACCCCACAGCCAGGCCTGTCCCTCGGGATTTCTGGGCAGCCCCCAGGACCCAGATCTGTGCCCCCCCACACACCTTGCCCACGTTCTCCTTGTAGGAGACGAAGTTATGGAAGGTGAGGTCCACCATGTCAGGACCGGATACCACTGTGAGCGTCTTCAGCAGGAAGTTGTCGGGGATGTTCATGTTGAAGACTTCCCGGAGCTTCTGGCTCTGCAGTGGGTGGTGACGCGGTGGGGATCAGCAGTGCACCCCCGGCTTTCCGCACCGTGGCTCTCCCTGTCTCTCCTTCTCAGTCGTGAAATCTGGCCCACTGGAGGGCATCTCATCTGTGCCCATCGTGGGAGCCACGGAAGGAGAGGCCCACAGGAAGAGACAAACCAAGGCCGTGGGGCCTGCAAGTTCTGTGTATTTTGTTTGCCATTTCTCATTTGAAGACAGATTCTTAGTCCCCAGATTCAGGGAATCTTGCTTCCCACCAATCCCTTCTTCCAACTTCCCTACCAGCATTAGGCAAAAACAGGAAAGCATTTAGAGGGGAGGGGAGAGAGGGCAAGCCACATCTCTCAGACAGCCTGGGGTGCTCTAGGGAGAGCTGGCCATGCAATGTCTCCATTCACTGTGTCCTGATACCAAAGCCCCAGCAAGCCAGGGGGCAGCCACACCCCTTCATGGCTCAGGAAGAGACCCTCTGCTCGCTCCAGAGATCAGGCTCCCCGCCCCCACAAGGACCCCTGCCCCGTGGAGCTGGTGGCCGTGCTGAACCTGGTCTCCTCCGGGCCCATTTACCTTGGGCATCTTGGCAAACTTCCCAAAGCGGGTGTCCCGGATGCTGGTGATATCCAGAAGCTCCATCTCCTGGTAGCAGCAAAGATGGGATGTGGACCGAGACATCAGATCGAGGATGAAGGGCAGGAAGCTTTGCACCCCTTCACATCTTGGCCAACTGCCTTTTCTGGATGCCAAGACTGTGGGGTCTCCCAGACTGCAAACTTCCCTTCTCAGCAAGCAGGCTCGCCTTCCTCATGTGACCCTCCTCCCTTCCTCTACAGCCATGCCTCCCCTGGCCACTCAAATTACTGGGGAGCTGTGACCTCATCTCCCCACCTCCATCCCAGATGCACTCTCCCCAGAGTCCCCCCGCCTTCTTTCTGCCCAGGTGCTGAGACTTCTCTGATCTCTCTGGACCCTCAAGGTTACCCAGAACCAGACAGGGAATCAGCCTTTGGCAGCAATTCTAATTCTATTCTGTCTCTCCAAGGGATGCTAAGGGTGGAGCATCAGGGCCGAGGTAGTCATGGTCCTCCTTGGGGTCCTCCCTCCCAAAACAGCCAGACCCTGCCCACAGGAGGTCGCGTGGAGCCACCCTTCCATGTCACTGTATACTGCTGGCATCCACACCTTCACCCCTGTGTCATCAAGAAGCTGCTTGGATTCGATGGATCGGCAGCAGCTCAGGGCCATGGTAGACAGGGGCTGCCTCACCTTACTCTGATAGGTCCAGTACAAGTAGTAGCCCTTGGGATCCACTCGAAGGATAACCGGAGAGGCTATCGTCGTTTCCTGCAGAGAGAAAGAGTCAGCCCCCTGCTCTGAAACTTCAGGCTGAGTGCTCCTGGCCCCAGCCAGGGGTTTCAGAGCTCACTGTCTGCCTAGGAGGTGGCTGTCTCAGGGGTCTGTGGGTATTTCTCTTTGTTCTCCAGAGCTAAGGGCAGGGTATAAGCCTTAAAAGCTCTGAACCAGGGGTGGGAAGGGGTAGAGGGTTGGAAATGACATTTCTGGAAGAGAAGAGGGTTTCCCCTCTAAATCCCAAATAGAAGTTCTCCCTTTAGACCCCAAGCAAGAGTCTTGGTCCCCACCTTACCCTGTGTTCAAGGCCCACAACTCAACCAAGGGGGTAGAATGTTCCTCACCAAGACTCCATGCAACCTCCAGGAGAGCTAAACACAGTGAGAGCCGAGAACCCAATCCCTGCAAAGCAGCCTCGCTTCCTTGCTGCCCAGTCCTCCCATCCATGGATCCCAACCACCCAACTGTCCCACATGCCTTCCCACCTCCCAGCACAAGCACCCAAACTTTCTTGCCTAAAATATCATCAAAGACTAGCTTCTGGAAAGCCTTTCCTGAGACATGCTGCAAAAACAGGGTAAGAGCCAGTTCTCAGACCTAGAAGCCTGTCTAAGAAATCCCCCAGGGCTCACAGACTGCCAGGAAACAAGCCTCTACTAGACCGTGAGTTCTGTGCACCATGTTTGCTGAAGGAGCGAGAGAATGAGGAATGAACTCACTTCTGAACTCCTGTTCCACTCACAGAGCACACAGGTTACCTTTTATCTTAATGGTCTTTGTATGCACAAATAACAAGATACTAAAGATGAAGTTTCCAACAAGGCACAGTAGTCGCTACGCACCAAACCAGAACAAATGCAGAATTTACAAAGGAAATGGTCCAGAAAAAGTTTCTCAAATCCGGGGTGGTTAGGATATGAGAGGGAAGAGAACACTGCTAATTCTGGAAAAAGCTATGTTGTGAACTCCGTTCCCTTCCCTCCCCAAGGGAGGGTTGAGGTGCCTGAGCCCTCACCTTAAACTTCCTGCACTTGGAAAGCTTTTGTCACCCCCTAAGGTTGTGGGGTCTGACACCTGCCTGGGAAAACGAATGGGTGACAGATGGGCTGACTATTGGGGAGAGAGAGTCATAGTGGTGTGATGGCTAGCCCAAACCCCCAGAGTCTGTAGGGCAATGAATCCGTATTTTCTGGGTCCAAAATGGGCCTGTGGGAGAGAGGGGCAAAGCCAAAGTTGCAAGAAACTGAAAGTGGTAACTGGATTCAGAGGGGCTGAAGAAGTAATTTCAAGTGACCTCCTGAAATAGAAATGATAGGAGGACCCTGGGCTTCCCCAGTGGCTCAAGGATAAAGAATCCGTCTGCAATGAAAAAGCTGCAGGAGACAACGGGTTCAATTCCTGAGTAGGGAAGATTCCCTAGAGGAGGGTATGGTAACCCATTTCAGCATTCTTGCCTGGAGAATCCCATGGACAAAGAAGCCTGGCAGGCTACAGTCCATGAGGTCGCAAAGAGTCATTCACAACGGAAGTACTTAGCACAAACCCAGGAGGACCCTAAGTAAGAGATCCCCAGGGGCTTCCCTGGAAGGTCTGGTGATTAAGATTCTGCACTTTCATTGCAGGGTGGGGTGCGGAGGTTCCATCCTTGCTCAAGGAATTAAGACCCCCACATGCTGTGTGGTACGGGCCAAAAAAAATTTTTTTAATTAAGGAAAAAAAGAGATTCCCCAGTTCTGGGAAGGGGGTTGGTGGGTCTCCTAAGAATCCTCAAAAATATCATGAGAATAAAAAGAAGTCTTACCCTTTTGCCAGGCCCAGTCCATGATAGCAGCTGCTCAGTTAAGAGCTTCAGTACCTCTTTGCTCCCTCCCTCTGTGCACCCTACTCCTAGTAGGCATAGAGGAGGAGCAGGGGATCCCCCCACAGGCCTTTGCAGAGGGTCTGCAGCCCACCTGAAACTATTCTTGGAGGTGGGGTAAAAGATGGCATTCTAAGTCAGGTTGGAGTTTTGAGGTAACTAGTCTCTGAAGTTAGACTGGGCTTTGTGAGGAAAAGAGTCCATAGGCTTGTCTATTCCCCAAGAGCGAGCAAGTGGAATGTCTCATGACTGACTGATTGTCCTTCCCGGGGTCATAGGGGAGCTTCTCCCACAGAATACATTGTAAACGGGCTCTGGGACACAAAATTAAGTTGGGAGCTCATTACATCCCATGCACTGTGCTTATCCAATACCCAGGTCATCTGCCAACTGGACCAAAGGCAGTCTGAGACCAGAGCCTCATCTGGCAGGTGCATGTGCCCTGAGACAGGGAGCTTCCTGCTTGTGGGAGGCAGGGTCCAGGACCCTGCAGTGCCCTGCCTCAGGGAGGGCAGCGGGCCCGCTGGGTACACGGAGGCTGGCTTGCAGAGAAGGCCACATGGCACATCCCCATCCATAATGATGCTAAGGTTACACACATTTCCCAGAGGAACTGAGAGAGGCCACTTCACTTTTCATTCTGAGCCACTTCCCTTGTCCCGCAGACTCCTGGGATATACCTCCACCATGCCGCAGTGCCCACACCACTCCTGTCAAAGCAGAAAACCCCTTACCATGGGCCCCTCTCCCTAGTCATAGCAACCAGATTCCTCAGCCGAGCCCAGTCCCTAAGGCCTGAGAGCCTTAACTCATGGACACTGAGCTCCCTCATCCCACCTGTGAGGAGGAGGAACCAGCCCTAAGGGCCCACCCTTCCTGCCCCACCACCCAGCCTTCAGGTTCCCTCCCTGAGACCAGCCAGCTCTGACTCTCACACCAGGCCAGCCCAGCAGCCTCCACTCCCTGAGGAGGACCCCAAGCCCTTGCCCCTGCCTCCTGGAGAACTCCTGGCCTGTGGCGACACACACATTTTCAGGGTCCAGGAGAACCAGAGGCTAGGAAGCAAGCCCAGTTTGAGAAGGAGCAGACACCCTGGAGACAGAGGTGCAGGACACAGCGTGGTTTCCCCATTCCCTGCAGACAGGCAGGCGTCAGGGAGCCAGGCAGAGAGCAGCTGGCAAAAGCAGAAGTCTATCAGTTCCCTCCCAGGCCCCGGGGAGCAGAGCCTCCAGGTCTCACTTGCTCAGGGTCACCCCACAGCCGCTGGCAGGGAGTGGGACCTCCCCGGGACAGGCCAGGGTGGGTGGGGAGGAGCCGGTGCTTGTGCTGGGAGCAAGGGCCTGGCTCACCTCGGCTTCTGGTCCGGCCTTGGCTCTGGGGCACCTTTCCTCCCTCCCGCAATGAGACCAGGAGAAACACACCCTGCTCTTCTTGGGGGCTTGGGGGAAAGGAAGACCCAGACCCAAAGAGGCTTCCTCCTGCGACCACTCGAGCAGCTATCCTCCTCTCACAGAACCTTAGCCCCTGGCCGCCCAGGAACACGGGCTTGGGCACGCACCCTCACCCCTAGGTTTGTTTATCTGGACAGCTGTATCAGCTGCCTGGCCAAGCCACATGGGCGCCTGAATCCTGGCAGACATAAACCAACCCAGTCCCCCTGGCAAAGCCCGCAGCAGCCCATCCGCCACCCCATCCCTGCAGCAGCCCTCTCCAGCCCCACTCACATCATCCCATTTGATGAAGCGCTCCCCTTGGCTCAGATAGGCCTTCACCTTGGGGGGCAGCAGGACGGGGTTCAGAAGAGACATGTTGCCAGGCGTCCCTCTTGGAGAGGCTGGGCAGGCAGAGTGCCCGGGAGGAGGGGAGGAAGGAGGGCGGGCAGGAGGGGAGCCTAGCCGGGCTCACATGGCACCCGCCCCAGCTAGTCCGGAAGTCTGGGTGCTCCTGCAGCCCGCAGGGTGCAGGACTGAGCGCTTCGGCCAGAGGCCCATCTGCCTTTTAAATCAGCCTCCTTCCGCCAGCCTGCAGTGGGGGGCTGTGGTCACTGCTCCTGCCCCTGGAGGCCGGACTCCCCTCCCCAAAGCCCCCGCCCTCACCCGGCGCCTCGGCACTTCCTGCTCAGGGCTTCCTTCTCGGTGCTGCTCGGCCCTGAGAGGCAGGTCATGAGGTCTGGTCGCCTCGGAGCAGGGGCCTCTCAGTCCCAGATCAGATGCGGCAGGGGCATACGCTAGGGGTACTCTTCCCCAGGTGGACACTGAGGGGGAAGGGACCCCCACAGAGGTGGGGTCCTGAGCACCAGAGACTCTCTCTCAGAGGCTGAGGAGGAGGCTGGGACCCCCCTGAAGATGGGAGTTGAGGGTGGGGCAGGGTCCAGCTGGGATTGAGTGCTTTGAATAAGCAAAGTTTGCTGAACACCCAGCTCCTCTTTCTCAACCCTTCCTCCCCATGAAAATGAGGTGCAAGTGAGGCAACGGCACCCCTCACCTGTCACATGACTCCCTCCTCTCAGCCCTCCAGAGTGGCCGAGGCCTGGACCCTTACTGACCAGCCGCCACTCGGCACACAGCTGCCCTGAGCACCCTTCAGCCACCACCCCCCAACTGTGATCTCCTGCAGGCTCCCTCCTCTGCCCTGTGCTGGGGCCTGTCTGTCGGGGAGAACGCTTAGGGCAGGGGAGCTGTTCAGAGAGGCCTCTGCTCCGTCTGCTCAGGGCGCATGACCCTAACTCTCCTCCAGCCCAGGGCCCAGGCCCCCGGGAGCTCGGTCATAGCCCAGGGCAGCCCAGCCCACTTCCTCTTGCCCAACCTGCTCTTATCACCCTTCTTAACCCAGCTGGGGGAGCCAGAGCTCTGACCAGGACTTCCTTCCCCTCTCAGGGCCCCGATTTCTGCCCCAGGTCCCATCATGGACCCTGGTACCACCCCCTGGCCACCACGGGACCCTTGCCCAGGCCCTAGAACTGCCTCCGATGGCCATTCTGGCCCAGGGCAGGAGGAGGGGGGCCCTTTGGGGGCCGGAGCTGAGGGGATTCCTAGCACAAAATTAACTCCCAGAAAAACAACTCTAAGACCACTGGGGTGGAGTAAGGCCTGACAGCCTGTGGAATCCGCATGGGAATCCGCCATGCTGACCTGCCCTCTGCCGAAGCACTCAGCCAAGCTCCCCCTCCCTCTTAAGTCCTGCTGTCTCTCACCTCTCCTCCCCCATCCCTCCAGCCCGGGTCCATCTGTGGGCCCCTCTGGTGTCTCCTGCTCTTCCGATGAGTCCCTCCCGGGGATCAGGTTCCCTCTCTGTCTGTTTGAATGCATTTTGCAAGGGAAATCCTTGTCCCTTCCCAAAGCCCCTGCACCTGTCACCTGCAGCCACCCCCTTCCCGCACCCAAGTCCCTCCCTCTTGTCCACCCTGCAGCCTTCTCTCCGGATCTGGAAAGACAATCCTCACCCTGTACACACTCCCTCATTTCATGGGACTGGGGCAAGGATTTCAGGGTTCTTTACTCTCTTACCCTTTCTATCTCAGCCTCTGAATGTTGAAGCTCTGAATCCACAGAATAAAATTTCACTCATCTTTACCCAGTGATGACATTCACTACCTGGACCCAGTTCTTTTTTTTTTTTAATTGGAGGATAATTGCGTTACCATTTTGTGGTGGTCTCTGCTGTACATCAACTTGAATCAGTTATAATTATGTATTTCCCCTCCCTCCTGACCCTCCCTCCCCATCACACATCCAGTTCTTGAGACCCCCAGCTATAGCTTCAACTGTCCTCTCCTGCCCACATCCTGCAAAGCAACCCCCAGAATACAGCAGACCCATGCAGCAAAGGGAGGGGGGTAGACGTTCATCAAAGAGGGTTTGAAAGTGAAAGTGTTAGATGCTCAGTATTATTTGGCTCTTTGCAACCCCATGGACTGTAGCCAGCCAGGCTCTTCTGTCCATGGAATTTTCCAGGCAAGAATACTGCAGCAGGTTGCCATTTCCTCCTCCAGGGGGTCTTCCTGACCCAGGGACAGAACCCGGGTCTCCTGCATTGCAGGCAGATTCTTTCCTTGTCTGCGTCACCAGGGAAGCCCAAAGAGGGCATATTTTCCTTCAAAAATACATTTAGGTATTTTAAAATATGAATGACAAAAATATTGTGTAATTAATGGTAAAGTAGATATAGAGAAAATCAGAGAGGTCACATGAATACTCAGTTTGGGAAACTGGCTCCTGGGCTGAGCTGAATAGAGAGTGCCTCACCCCGTCTCCCAATCTCACCCCCAGGGCAGAAGGAGGAAGGGTGAGGATGCCCCCTGCTGGGCGCACTAGAAAACACGGGCCTCCTCGGGAAAGGTTGGGAATCTGCAGAGGGCAGATCCCCAGGGAAGCCTCTGGAGGGTCTGTGTCAGTTGTGGAGATGGGTATGCTGGAGAGTTTGGTATGGCCGAGCTTTGGGTGGTAGAAGGCTGTGAGAACTTAACTGCAACAGGGTGCTGTCTCCCAGGGAGATCCAGGTGGCCTGGAGCCCCATAGGCAGGTCCCAAGGTCACTTGCTCACCTGGCAGCTCTGTGTGGGGACCCCATGCTTTTTGGTTTTTCTACCTGTTCATCAGAGAAGTTTAGTGGTGGAAATTGAACTTAGGTCTTTGGGTGGCCCAGTTACCAGACAAATGAGAGAGTCAGATCAGGTGGGTTTCTCACCTGTTGCCATGATTTACCTGATGAAGCAGTGGGGTTCAGGAGCCCAGAGGCCTGTGGTGAGCCTTGGGCCAGTGGCCAGCTTACTTTTGAAATGAAAATGGCTCAGATGTTGCATCCTTGAAGATCGATTTCCTAGTCTGGCACGGGGAGCCAGGCTGGGATCACTGCTCTATGAACCCAGCTACCTACTAGCTGGTTTGTCTTGTGATATCTAACCTTCCTGTGCCTCAGCTTTCTCACCTGTAAAATGGGGATCGTTATGCCTCACAGGACTCTGTAAGAATTAAATTATATAATGGGTGTAAAGTACTTATACAGGCCTGCACATGAGCACAATAGTATTATCATTATTTTTGTTGTTGTTGTTGTTAATAATATTACTTGTTAGCAGACACAGACAGGAGAAAATCAGTTTCTCATTACTTTCTCCTCAGTATGTATTGCTATCCTTTCCACAAGCATCTGCACTGACTTGCTCTCTGGATTCTTTTTCGGCAGTTTGTGTGGATCAGGGGCTGATCCCAAGGTGTAATCCTACCCTTCCCAGGGCAGATTGAGCTAGGGATGCTCCTGGTTGTAGGCCTGAAGCAGACTGTCCGCCAAGCAGCCTGTACTCATGACATCATAAGCACAAGGGCTCACATCATGGACAAGCACAAGCCTCCCACCACCTTCACATCATCACAGCCCGCACGGCTGATGAGGCAGGCATGCGAGTAAGGACCAGGGGCTGTCCATTAGTCTGGCTGTACGTCCAGCTGTGGCTCTGGACCCAGCCACCAGAGGCATGCTGAGAGCTGAGTGTGAATGCAGGCATGGACAAGGCTGGGTAACAGGTGCTGAGCTTCTAATCCCTTAGGGAAGAAAGCAGGTCAAGAGTTCTCTGCAGAGACCCAGGAGGAAGATGTTGCCTGTCCTTCCATGCCAATCCCTCCTAGAATCATAGAAGAAACCATCTGGGACTTCAAAGTGGAAAAGAAGCAGTCCCCATGTGTGTTTCCCTTTGAAGTGTCATTTTGGATCAAACTTACATGGAGGTATAGCTAGGGGAAGCCTGGATCCATCCTCAAGAAACATTGATTTCCATCTCAACTGGGGAAAAGATTTGCTATGAGATCGTGGCAAGTTACCTGATCTCTCTGATCTTTAAGCTTTTGATCATTTCCAAGATTCATTCCAGCTCTAAAAATCTTTCCATTCAGAAGGGCCAACCTTATCACTTTCCTCTGAGAGATGACAAACCTAGAGATGAGAGCTGAAAACAGCAGGAAAAGGATTGCCTCTTCCTCCCACAGGCTGTTCTTGGACACATTTCTCATTTTCTCTGCCTCAGTTTATCTGTCTGTGAAAATGGACCTGTTTTCAAAAGTGTGATGGAAATAAGTTAGACACAGTCTTCTCCAGGCAGGCATGGTGACTTGTGCATAAGGAATGCCCTCAGAACTGATTGATTGGTTCCATCCTTACTCCTATCCTGGTCCATCTTTTTATCAGGACCCAGGCAAAGCCACAGTGAACCAGCCCTTCAACTTTGCAAGTAGCAGGAAGCCAGTGAGGACAGGGAAGGTGCTGAGAGACACACTCAGGATCCCCAGACATCCTAACCTGCTGGAGCAATAGCCTGAACCTCACAAGGTAAAATGAACAGGGCTTAACTGAGAGATCTGGGCTTGGCTCCAAGGCACCGACTGTACAAGGACAGGGTGGGGAAGTAGCGGCTTAGCAGAAGCATGTGTGAATAAAACTGAGGGTTTTCGCTGACAGCCAGTTCCATATGAGTCAAAAGAAAAGGCTGCCAAAAAAGCGGACAGACTCAGGCTGCTGAATTAAAGTGGAATACTGAGCCCAGTGACTCTCCATTTTGATGTCAATCAGAATCGCCTGGGAAGCTCTGGAAACACTGCCTATTCCTTGCTGCACCCAGACCTTCTGAATCAGGACCTGGGATGTGTGGGTGGGGAAGGGGAAGTGAGGAGTTTGGATTTCTAAAGAGCTTCAGCCTTGGTTCCAATGTGTAGCCAGGACTCTAAAACCAAGGAAGACTCAATCCCATCCTCATTCTTGGCATGTCAGACCACATTGACTGTACTCCAGAACTTCAATATCGGTGGCTTTATCATGGGGAAAAGCAAGCTGGGGGACATTTGGTGGGAGGTGGCCAGGATGTAGGATGCACCCAAAGCTCTGTGAGGGCTGGTGGAGGGAGCCATAGCATAGAAGATGATGGTGAGGTCCACCTTGAGATGGATGAGACTTATTCACCTGGGTCCCAAAGATTGGAATTTTAGGTGGTTTAGGTGACTGTCTTAGATCAGGTTTCTCATGAAATATTATGAAATGAAGATTTGCTTGTAGGAAGTTTATTGGGAGTTATTTAGTTATTTAGTGCTCTCAGAAACAACGTATCTGAGGGAGTGAAGGAATCAAGATTGAGCAAAGAAAACGATCAAGGATGCAGTCACAATCTCGGACTCCTCCACAGGGAGCCTGAAGGTGGGGAGGACCTTTCAGAGTTGGTCCCGACTGAGGTTAAACGCCCTCGTGCAACACTGACCTGGTAGATTATCCTTCATGAAGTCAGGAAAGACAGCTCACTTTGGCAGTTGAAGGAAATGCCTAGGAGAGAGACTCAGCTGTGAGCCATCAGCAGCAACACTCCTGTCAACTTGGGGATAAGCTTCTTGGTCCCAGAGGCAAGATCTGGGTGGTGCATCCTAACAACCAGGACAGTATTCCCCTTTGCACAGCTCAGAAATATTTGTGTCATATGGTAAGCACTCTCTGCCTGGGAAGAGCCACTCCAGAATTCTGGTGATTGTTTCCTCTGGGAAACTTACAGGGAGGCAAGTAGGATGAATTGTAGTCCTCACTACTGAAGCTTGTCTTGGTGTCGGGCTGATAGCCAGCATCCCTCCATTACCCCTTCTAGATTCTCTTTCTCTTCAGCTGGTATCTATTGTGATCTAAGTGGCCCCCCTGGCTCAGGAGTCTGAGCTTCTAATCACCATGCCCTTTTCAAGCCACGCTGCCAAACCTATCAAAATTGGGCAAAAGAGTATCAAGAGAAACACTAGAGGATCGCCTGGGTGCCGAACACATCCTTCCCCGGCCCCATGATAGAGCAGCAGCCATTCTCTTCCCAAGGATCAGGGTCCAGTACCCCCAGCAAGAAGTGACTCCTTTTTCTCGCCTGCTGGTCTCTTGACGCAAGGAAACTAAAAGGTGGGAAGCAGCCACACTTAAAGTTCATGAGTTGGTTTTTTTTCTGTGCCCTCATGGAAATGTTCCACCTCTAGGAACTAGATTCTCTAAACCCAGAGATCCTAGAACTGTAGGAATAGGAACCATAAATTCTTCCAAAGTATCATTGGGAGTGATGGTGAGTGGGGCTGCTCCAACTTCAACCCCATGTTTTTAGGCTTCTGTATCCTACTGCTGGGCCATATTATAATTATTAAACAGGGTGCATACTTCATCCTGGAGCATGATGTCCCACCATCTCTAAAATGGTGCTTCAGCTGCACCTTTGAAAGACTGTTCCTTCACTCTATCAGCTCTTTTCACCAGTAGATGGGTAGCAAAGAATGTGATAAACCCAGAAGCTTCTGTGACTATGTGCCCATTGTTTTGCTGTGAAGTAGGACTCTTGGTCTGATGTAATGTTGAGTGAGATCCCATGTCTATGAATCAAACACTCTTTAAGCTCTCAGAGAGCAGTGCTACTTGAGGCCTTTAGTAAGAAAGAGAAAACAATTCAGAATACATGCCAGTTCAAGTCCAGATAAATCACCAACCCTTCTACATTAAAACCGGTACAATGTAGTCAATTCATCACCAAGTAGCTGGTTGGCTGTCAGATGTTGGCAGGTTGGAGATTTGGCAGGAACAATAAAAAGTCAGCCTTGGTGAATGGGAGCCCATTCTGTTAGGCCTATCCCTGCCACCATACACTATGTGTCGCCTCCATCTATGCCAACTTGGCCACTTTATCTGTGTACCCACTGGGCCAGCACAAGCGGTCAGTGACAAAGACTGACTAATGTCAACTAGCCAAACCATTATAACTACTTGATTATTTAGCCTCTCCTCCATGGTGGGTCCTCTCTGGTGCCCATTAACATACAATGTGTGGGTCTTCACACTTTGTGTCCACTCCTATAGATACATCCACATGCTTCTTCCTGTTCCCAGTTTTCCATTGTTTCTCTTTCTAGGCCTCTAACCAACTCATCAAGCCATTTGTTACAGCCTGTGGGCCTGCACATATTTTTATGTAGGGCTACTCTACCAGGCAGCCATGAAGATAATTCAGGTCTCCAGATCTCAGACACTGTATGACCTTAAAATGTTTGGCTATTCCACTTTCCCCCCTGTACAGTTACCCAAGTAAACAGCCATATTCCCTTTGGGGAAGGAGTAGAACAATCATCACTGTATTGCCACAGTATTACAGAAGCCTTCCTCCTGGGACCCAGTCTCTCCTTCAGTCAAAGGGTTTTGGATCTGAAAATGGAGTCAGGTCTAGAAACCAGACAAGCTATTGTGCCTTTTTTTTTTTTTTTTTTAAGTTGATATTTCTAATCCTTTTATGGGTTTATTTAAGTTGTATTTATTTACTTTGGCTGTGCTGGCTCTTGGTTGCTGTGCAGACTTTTCTCTAGTTGTGTGGAGCAGTGGCTACTTTCTCATTGTGATGTGTGGGCTTCTCTTTGCAGCCACTTCCCTTGGCGTGGAGCGCAGGCTCTCAGTGCGTGGGCTTCTGGAGTTGAGGCCCGTGGGCTCAGTAGTTGCAGCTCCCAGGCTCTAGACCACAGGCTCAGTAGTTGTGGCTGCATGGGTTTAGATGCTCCACGGCACGTGGGATCTTCCAGGATCAGGGATTCAACCTGTGTCTCCTGCTTTGACTGGTGGATTCTTTACCACTGGGCCACCGGGGAAGCCTGGTATTGTGACTTTTCATTGGAGCAACTATCACCAGTCTCCTGGCCTTTCATTCTTGATTTCTTTTCATTGTACAACTCAGCAATTCTGTGTGTGGTCTGTAGATCCCTGGGAGTTCCTGAAACCATTTCAGGTATTTCACACGGTCAAAATATTTGTGTAATAATACTAAGACGTTATCTTTTTAACTGTGTTGACATTTGAACTGATGGTGCAAAAGCCATGTTGGATAAAATGTCTTATCAAACCAAGGCAGTGGAACTAAACTGTTCTGGTAGTGGCCAGGGAGAGAGGAAAGGGAAGGAAAGAAGAGAAGAAAATAGTCAGTTTTACTTAAGAATGTCCTTAATGAAACAATGAAATTTGTTAAATTTTATTAAATCATAACCTTTAAATACATGTCTTTTTAATTTTCTCTGTAATTAAATAGAGCACTGTATTGCACACAGAAATAGAATGGTTCTCTCAAAAAAAGTACTTGCACAATTGAGAATAAGCTAAACTAGCCTTTTGTTTTTCATGAAACATCACTTTCACTTGGAAAAAATAACTGACAGAAATTTCAAACTATGGTCATTGGACTTGGTTATTTGGCAGATATTTTCTCAAATTCAAGCCAAGTAAGCCTGTAACTCTGAGGAAAACAACTGATAGTATCTGTTGCCAATGATACAATTTGAGCTTTCAAATGAAAATTGGAATTTTAGGAAACTTGTATGCACTATCATCAAGTTGACAGATTCCCAATACTTAAAACTTTTTTTGATGATAATAACAAATTTGATTTTTAGTATTATATAATGAATTGTATCAATATATGAAAGATCTGTATAATTCAATGACCTAATATTTTCCAAATGACCAAAGGATGTCACAAAATCATGCACAGGTAGAAAAGTCATCCAGAATGCAAGATATTTTTTTACCAAGAGTATATATTACCTTCTAAAATAAAAATAAAGCTGGTGAATGCTGAAAAAAATAAAAGAATACAAGATAGAGCAATCGACTTTAATGTGATTGAGTAGAAAAGTTCATTGAAAGAGTTTCATATTCTACATTATAACTACCATTTAAGAAAATACCACTTGTTGAGTTTTGGTGTAGTATCAAAGAAAAATACCCACAATTAGCTGAAAAGAGTATTAAAATGCTCCTTTTCCAACTACATATCTTTGTGAGGCCAGATTTTCTTCACACATGTTAACCAAAATAACATATATAACCAAAATAGCCAACCACAGCAGATATGAGAATCCAGCTGTTGTCTATAAAACCACATTTAAGAGACTTGCAAAAATGTGAAAAGGGAATTCTTCGCACTAATTTGCCCCAGTAACGTTACATTCTATTAACCATCTGCATGACTCTACCATCAGGACCTCCCCGCCACTGCCAGTCCAACTTGCTGCCCCTTACAGTGGTGTGCCAATTTCCGGTTTCCATCATTTTGTGGTCCTGCCATCCCCACTGTTATTAGGGAGCCGGTTCTGTTTTGATCTCTTGCTGTCAGCCCTGACCTGCAGAGGACAGCCAAAACTCAGCTTTTCAGTAAGTGCACTCCTCTTTGTTCTGATAACAAGAGTATCCTCTGGGCCCTCCTGCAGAACTGAAGTGGGTTTCTGGCCTTACACAGAATATCCACTAGAGCATGACCACTTCTCTGGGTTTCTTGAATCCTCCTTCCACCTTCTGCCATGATACTTCTGGCGTTTCCATTTCAGTTGGTAGCCTGTCTCCCAGGATCCTTGTCAGGATATGAAATCCTATTTCACAGGAGAGTGCTCCTAAATCAATAAACTCCCCCTCATTCAACTTATTAATACTATTCAGCTCCCCTTGATTCAGCCTGTACATTGTCTCCTGGCTCCTATCATACATACCAGCTACTTCTGCAGCATCTTGGAGATGGAGCCCTCCTCCCGCTCTTCCCAGGTTTGTTGCAACTTGGCCCCATTTGTTGGTCTTGTGAGCCAAGAGAAAGATGCAGCTTCCTTCGGTGCCTACGGGCAATGCTGAGAGACAGTGGCAACTGTGAGCCATCAGAAGTCAACATCCCTAGCAGCTGGAGGAATGAGTGCCTTGATCCTGAGGGTGATGTGGGCGGTACTCCCAACATCCATGACAGAGACAACTTTCAGCTCTACCTATGAGGCAGAGGAGAGCAGAGATCAGGATCTAAGGCCCTAGAGTCAGAAAGACTCAGGTTTGAATTCTCTCTAGTTATGAGACTTTGGATAAGTTGTTGAACTTTTCTGGAGGCAATTTATTCATCTCTAAAATGAAGATAAATAATAACTTCCTGATAGATTATTGTGAGACAAATGAGACAAGGAAGGTAAGTGCTGGCTGCATGCACGTCAGTTGTGTTGAACTCTTTGCGACCCCATGGACTGTAGCCCACCAGACTCCTCTGTCCAGGGGATTTTCCAGGCAAGAATACTGGAGTGGGTTGCCATTTCCCCCTCCAGGGAATCTCCCTGACCCAGGGATTGAACCTGAGTCTCCTGCGGCTCTTACATTGGCAGGTGAGTTCTTTACCACCGAGCCACCTGGGAAGCCCTAGCATAATGCCGAGCATATAATAAAGATGTGGATGTCGGTGCTGCTACAATTGGTCAGAACTTTCCAAACCCTGAAAGGGCTGCCTTAGGGAGCAGACAATAAGGTACACCAACATGGAGGGTCTTTTAGATGATGCTGGAGGGTGCTCCATAGGATGCTGTGGGCAAGGTTCTAGGGTATTTACAAAAGAGGACCTTTGGGGCCTATTCTGTCCCCACGCTGCGTTGATTCTCTACTCTGACTCTACCCACCTTTAGTCCAAGAGAGGCTCTTAAAGAAGCATATTCACTTTCAGGCCACTAGGGGGCCATTTAGTTGCCTGCAATAGCAATGCACTAATGGTTTCTTAATGGCTCAGGCACCACGGAGATCAGGCTCAATTATATCTGAAAGGATTTTGAGTTCCTAGGGTAAAAGACACTGTGTAAATCCAGATAATAAATAGAGCTTATTGATGACAGGTTAAAGAAGCTGGCACTGCTTAGTTTGGAGAAGGATAGGGTGAGAGGATTTGAATAGGGGCTGCAAGTATATTTATTCTTCGGTATGGAAAAAAGTGACAGGCTGTTTTCCTACTTCACTGAGAGCCAAGCAAGAAGAAAGAAGTTTAATTTGCAACAGAAGAAATTGAGTGCATTCAAGGAAGCAGTTGAAAGGAGGCTTTGGGTTGGATGGACTCACTTGGAACCTTTACTAATAATTCACCTTGGTATAGCTGGTAGGAATAGTCCCACCAGGAAGGTCAGAGAGTAAGGGAGAGAAAAGAGTTCAACATCCAGAAACAATCCAGGGGTTCTGACTTAACAGGTCACTCTGCATGATGGGCTCTGGCCACCGTGGGAGCAGAATGGGGAAGGAGTGGTTGTCTTTTCCCCATCAGCCTGCAGAAGGCAATACGCACTCAGTGTCCTTAAAATTTCTCAGAAAAGTAAAAGGGCATGCTGTTCTTGGAAATAAGAATCCGGCTGGCCATTGCTAGTGGCAGGCTCACACCTGAGCTTCAGGAATCACCTGGCTATGGTGCTGCGGTTCCAGGCACTCATCAGCACACACAACTCTGGCCACCACTTGACTTCTGGGCTGCTAAGGATGCAGGGCAGCAGCGTTGGGGTGGGACTTCTTCATAAGGGGGCATGGTGTCTTGAAACTAAGAAGCTGGAGAAATGGAAAAGATAAAGATGGTTCAGCTCCACAGAATCTGAAGCCAGGAGCCAGGAGGAAAGATTCACCCACAGAACCCCATGAGGACTGTCTTCTCCCCACCCCACCCCCACCACTCCAAGGCAGTTCCCCCACACCCATTGAGATACCCAGGCGGTCCATAGACCCAGCTCTGGGAACAAAGGAAGTAGAACTCAAGAGGAGAGAACCAGAAATTTTAGAAAATCTCACAGACAGGGAATGCGGGCGGGGGCAGAGAGAAGGCAAAAGAGAGAAGTGGTTACTGAGAGTCCGAGCTTGGAGAGGGGTCCTCAGCACCTAAAGGAGGGATGACAAGCCCCACATGGGAAGGGTGTCAAAGGAACACCGCCCAGGCTGTGAGACCTGAATTGAGTCAGAGGAGGGGAAAGCCCTGTAAGCCGCTCCACCGGTTCAGTGGAGCCTCTTGAGTCCATGGATCAAGCCTAAACCCGGGAGTCAGAATGCCCCTAAAGCAGGATCTGGGACCTGTTGCAAACTTCAGGACTAAGGTGGGAGGAGAGTCTGGAGAACCAGCTCAGCACGTGTACTCTCCCGAAAGCTCCGGAAGGTCTAGGCAACCAACTCGGGAATCTAAGAGGATAAAGAATCGGGAGAGCGCCTGAAGCCCAGGCGGGATGCGGCTGCGGGTGGGAGTGAGGGCTAGGAAAGGAACCGACCCGACCGGCTGCAACCACAGTGCATTCTCCACGTTCCTGGGTTGCCTACGCCAGACGTGGGCCAGGCTAGCTAGGAGTAAAGGGGTCTGAAAGGCCCGCCCCGAGGGTACGTGGGACCGGGCGCGAGTCGAGAGCACCAACGTGAAATCACCCCCACCTCTGGAGGTAAACTGAGGCCTGGGAGCCAAAGCCGCTGCTGCTACATAACCTGTCACTCGGGCAGTCTGAACACAGAGGGGAGGCGCCAGAGTTGACAGCTCCGCGCTCCGACCGCCCCTCCCCGCCCGGCTTCAGCTCACCACTCCGCCCCAAAAGACGCTGTTCCCCTTTTAAAGAAGAGCCGGAGGCTCCCACCCTCGCCGCGTCAGCCCGTGCGGGGCTGCGGCGACGTTGCCCTTTTAAGAGAAAGCTTCTGTTAACCCTCTCTTAACGGGGCGTCCCGGCGGGGGGCTCCCGGCGCTCGCCAGCAGCCAGCCTCCTCCCCGCGCGGCATTTCCGGACCCCCGCCGTTGCCCTTTTAAGAGGCAGCCCCCAGCAGCGCTTCCCGCCCCTTGTTGCCGGCGCGCGAGGCGGGGGAGCCCGGCTGGAGCAGAGAGCGCTGTCCGCGCGGCCACTGGAGACCGGGCGGCCGGCGGCCGGGCAGGCGGCGGCGGCGGCGGATGGGGACTTGGAGTCGGGCGACTGTTGCGGCTGTGGCTGTGGCGGCAGCGAGGAAGCAACTGACGGGCCGGCGGCGGCGGCGGCGCTGGCGGCGGTGACTGGTCCAGGCCCCGGCGGCGGCTGCAGCTACGCGGTGGCGGGCTGCGGGCTGGCGGCGTGAGGAGCGGCTGCGGAGAGCCGAGCGGCCGGGAACCGAGGGCGCCGGGCCGCCCCTTGCCCAGTCCTCGCAGGCCGCCAGGCCCCCTCCAACCGGGGCCGTGGAGCACCGGGGCAAAGGCCGGGGCCCCCCCATGAAGGAGCGCGACGCGGCCCCGGCCGAGCGGGGCAAGCCGGCCACCTACACCGGGGACAAGAAGGCGAAGATGGCGGCCAAGACCAACAAGAAGTGGGTCCGGCTCGCCACCGTGTTCGCCTACGTGCTCTCCGTGTCGCTGGCCGCCATCGTGCTCGCCGTCTACTACAGCCTCATCTGGCAGCCGGTGGGCGCCGGGACCTCGGGGGGAGCCGCCGGCCAGCCCCCCGGCGGCTCCAACGCCACCGGCCCGTCCGGGACTTCGGGGGCGGCGGCGGGGCCCAACAACACGGGATTGTCCCGCCGCGAGGCGCCGCGCGACGCGCCCCCGCTGCAGGCGGCGCGGCCAGTGTCTCCGGAACCCTCTCCCGACAGCCCCCAGGCCGGGCCGCTGGAGCAGCCGCGGGGGGCCGAGGACGAGGAGGAAGCGGCGGCGGCGCCGGGCAGTCGTTGAACCCCTCGGTGGCAGGGGCGGCCGGAAACCATCCTCCCCAAGCCCGGAGGCAGGACTTTGCAGCAGGACCGGGCGGGGAGCCCGCGGAAGTGACCCCCACGGGAGTGAACGCCTCTCTTCCCCCGATGATCGCCGGCTAGCCCCAGGGGTGAGGGGCCTGCAGCTCATCTTCAGCCAAGGGACCACTGTTCCCCGGGGGCTCCGGTTTTGGTCTTCCTACGGACGGTGCTGCGCCAGGGCCCTGAGCCATAAGGGGGGTGGGGGAGGGGTGGGGAGATCCCAGCACTGAACCCTTCTGCGCCGCTAGTTCTTATGTATTCTACGTGGAGGGGTGACTCGGGCTTTCCCCCAAGACTTAAAGAAAAGAGGGAGCTGTAGGGGCTCTTCTTTAATAAGTCGAAGCTCTTGCAAGGAGGAGGGCACCGAAAGTAGTGGAGCTCAGGTATGTCAACCTAGTTGCAGTGGCCACAGATGCATTTAATTTATAGATCCCTGTATATAGTTGTTGACATATGCACTAGAAGCTATAATTACATAGAACTACATGTATCCTCCCACACCCTGGGTAGCTACTGACTGATGGGGTTAAGCAAGGGCTATTTGCTGGCCCCCAAAGTGCAGCTAGCCAGAAGGGCACAAACACTTTTTTCATTACCCATTTTTTTACCTTTTCCCCCCTCCTATTTCAGAAAGATAGGTTTATGACACAAAAGAGTATAATTGTTCTCAAACCTGTTGAAAGGACGATGGAAAACCTTTGGAGAAGTAGAAGCAGTTTGGGGAGGGTGGGGAATGTACCGGTCCCCTCCTCTTCCCAGCCTAGTGCCCCCACCTAAGAGGCTTTCTGTTGCAGCCCTAAGTATCTGGATACCCGCCAGGGAAGAAAGGAAGGGAAAGAGCAATGTCTCTGTGCTTCAACCCTTGGCCTTCTCACAGAGGTTAGGAAGAGCAAGCTTTTGTAAGTGGAATGGCTCTCAAGTGTTTTATCTTTTTTTTTTTTTTTCTTACTTTTCAAGGTCAGGTCTTGTTCTGTAATCACCTTCACCTTCCGTCTTGCCCTCAGCCTGTAGTGACAGTGTAGCCCTGTGAACGAAATCTGTTGTAAACCCAGAGCTTTGAGCACATCCTCTGGTTTTGAAGAACCCAAAAGGCTGAAAGATGGGCTTCAAACTCAGGATTGTGTTTTGATAGGCAGATAATAGACCACCCATGGGAAGGATAAACTGGCTAGCCTTTACCTTTCCTGATAAGCCCGACTTACATGCAGCCTATACTTTCGTTGAGATGAGAAGCACCAAGTGAAATGACAGATGTAAAGCTAGCTCTGGGGCCACAAGAATTCTACATCCTCAATTTGGATTCCATTTCCTTCCGCCACTTGCTTTTAGGCAACCCCTTCGTGTTTCCTTTTTGGGAATGAGGCACTTTAAAACAACGACAACAACAACTTATCCACCTGAGTCCTGAAACAATTTGTCTCTCCGGTTTTCTGGCCTATACTCCTGTTAGCTCTGATCCAGGTTTACAGGACCACAGCCTCGATTTCAGCCCTGTCCTGCTGTGGGCAAGATAAAAGCAGCTGAGCTGTCATTGCCTAGGGGCAGGCTGGTAGCACCCCCAAGGTGTCTTGGCTGAAGGAGATTTCCGAGCACTTGACTTCAGTCATTAGGAAGCCTTTGAGACCTTTTAAAATTTTTGGTGAGGGCCTGGGGAAAGAAACATAAAATGCCACTTTATAACTTCAATAATAGCCTGTAATTTATATTTATTGTGTGAATTTTTAGTCCTATATTTTAATAATTTGTAAATCGATCTCTTATTCCAAGAATCCTTTGAACTGGCAGGAGAACATCTGGGAGTCCAGTCCCCTGTCCCCATTCTGACCCCTGCATTCTGGACTGTTGAATCCACTCTGGGATGGATCGGCGTCTAGAGAGACCACTCGTGGGTTCAGCTGTTGGCCTCCTGACTCTAACGCCTTCACTGGAATTGGGACATCAGCTCCAGCCCCAGCTGGGAGCGTGACCAGAGACATTATTTATAATTCAGCCATTTAAGATATACCTGTACTCAAAAAGTCCTGTATATTTTTTAAAAGTTTTATTTTTCAGGTGAACAAAAATACATTCTAAGAACTCTACGTCAGCCTGTGTAAGTGGATCGTTTCTCTTTTCATACTTCTTGGGGAAGGAATTAGAGGTTGGAAGAGGCAATGGTCTAAGGTGTGGTGGATGGATGATGATGAATAAGTGTAGGAGGAAAAGCAATTGCTGTAATGTTCTCTGTGCCTGGTAGTTTGACCAAATTGATCAGTGAAGGGTGGCAGGAATCCATCTTAGTCCAGAAGCAATCACGGGGTCAGAAGAACAGTGATAGCTAGTTCAGCTACCTTTGGCTAACCTCAAAATGGTTGGAAAAAAGTTCTTCTTTTAAAGGACTCTGAGCAGATGCCTAACTGAGGAAGCTAAGGGATCAGTAAGCATGCGTTTAAGAATTATTATAAACACTGAGCTGGCTGAGACCTAGAGGATCAGCTGCCTGATAGAATCACTGTTCTTACCTTTAGACCATTGGCCCCTAGAAAGCTCAAGAAGCGCTAATAGTGGGGGAGACAAATGGATGCGTCTGCAGTGGTTGGTCAGAGCTTTGTCTACAAGGGAGGAGGAGGAGGCAGCGAGAGAGCCACAGGGCAGAGAGAAGGTGTGGGTTGCTTCAAAGGTGAGGCTTTTTCTTCCCCAGAGCAAACAATAAAAGACATGTGGGTGAAAAGCACAAATATGAGGGATTAGTTGTGCTGCAAAATACACAGCAAGCAATTGAGCTCAGCTCATTATTAGACAATGCTGCCCTGCGCGAACCAGAGTGAGAAGCCAGTGTCGGCGCAGCCCCCTGAGGCCTGCACTTCTCCGGAGCTGTCGGGGGTGGCTGCTGGGCTTTTATATCACCTTGTAGTCCGCAGGGGAGCCGGGGAAAGTCCGCCCTTCTTTTCTTTCTTTCTTGAACCTACACAATGGCTTTCTGTGAGAGGGCTTGGTAAGGCAGAGCAGAAGGGGAGTGAAAAGAGTTTCCAAGGTTCTAGCCAGCCCCTCCTTTCTGTAGACAGGAACATGTGGCTTCTGCAGTTGCACGCGGCTTCACACACTGGGCACACATAGCAGTGTGTGCAGCAGGAACCTGCTGACCGAAGTGAAGGGCCCTGTTCCACCAGAACAGGGCCTGGAGGCGGGGAGCAGCGGTCAGAATCGTTTTATTTTCAAGGGTTAGAAATTAGCTGCAAAATTGCCCATCAGGTTTTGAGCCAGGAAGAAGTCTGGGCAAGATTGCTTTCCTTTTAACTGCTTTGCACCAGGACTACCTGGACCATTTCTAGGTATTTGCTTATATTACAAGTGACTGTGTGATTTATTTCCTGACAGCCTGAATTTGATGAAATAACCACCTCTTATGAAAGTATTTTGGGAGGATGAGGGGTGAGGAGTTTGCTAAGCCATTTAGACTGGGCTTGTGTGGGTATCATTTCTGTCCCCCATTGTGCTGAGGAAGGGTTTCTCTGAAGTTTGCAGCATAAGAAACATTTTTCTTCCTAACAGCTCTAGATTTCCACACATATGAGACCACAGCTTTGGAATTTTTTCTGTCTACCTTGTTTTTTGCTTTTCACTAGGGAGTCCTAAGATAGTGTGTTCTTGCATTGAGTATTTATATCCTGTTTTGAAATGCTGAGTGGAGAGCATCAACTTGTTTCTACATGTTTCTTTAAGGGGAACTGAAAGGTCAGGTCCCAAGCTTTAGGGCTACCACAGCTATTTAAAAGAGGTAGTAACTGTCCTCCCCTTCCTGTCTGCAGAGAATGGAGGGGTTTCTGGAATTGCAGTGCAGTTACAGAAGGGCCACCACCGTATTCTTCGTTGGTCTCCCTCGGCGGAGGGAGGGACCACAGAGGTCTTATTCATTTCAAAGACCAGCAGTAAGCTCAGGGCCTGGCACACAGGAACAGGCACTCAGGTTTGTCGATCATCTGCTTGATCTGTGTTGGATAGAGCTGGCCCTGGTGTCATTGTGGTGTCCCCATCATGATCCACTTGTGTACCTATACCCACAGTTGATAACCTTGGTTCAGGGGATGGATTGCTAGATGACAGCCTCACTGGCCACTCTGGTCAAAGTTTCTTTGCTGCCAAGTTGAGGGGCTTGGGCTTGGGCTTGGCTGCCTGTTCTTGCCAGGTGCCAGAAGTCCACAGTTGTGTTCCATGTGGTGCTGTTAACAGAGCAGCATGAACTATGTAACCCCTTCATTGTCTCCTTTGTCCTGGCTCTGTGGCCTAATCGTGAGTTATAAAAATATCTGCTCTACAGACAGGTTTTTGGTCACATTATGTCCCACGGGACATAGCCTGTGGGTTTCTACTGCCAGAAAACCTGTGTTATGCTCTTTGTTCCCTCCAGTAGCTAATTTTAAAAGACAAAGACAAAAATTCTTTTTTTCAACCACACACCCAGACTCTACCAGGCCTTCTATCCTGAGAGCCGAAACAGCCACGGCTCCCAGCAGCACACTGCGCTCGTGAACCACCAGAGCCAAACCAGCTTCCCTGTGCCCAATGCCATTCTGTAAACAGTTGTTAAACTACTGTGGGACCAGAAAACTACTGTACAGTGTTTGCCCACGAGGAATGTATAGTCACTCCAACAAGAATCCACTCTTGTTACTTCTCTGTTTTCTTAACTTCAGTTATCTGTTTTTGCTATAGCCTATCCGTTAATCAGTGACAAGATTCTTTTTTTAAAAAATATTGATTTGGCTTCACTGGGTCTTTAGTTGCAGCTTGCCGGATCTTTGGTCTTCGTTGCGGCATAAGGGATCTTTAACTGTGGCATGTGGGACCTAGTTCCCTGACCAGGGATCAAACCTGGGCCCCCTGCATTGGGAGTATGGAGTTTTAGTCATTGGACCACCAGGGAAGTCCCAGCAATAAGATTCTAACTTTCCTTAGGACATTTTCCGTAAACTGCTACCATTATTTCAAGAACTCTTTATTGCCTACAGTGTGCCAAGTGAGCCTCAGAAGTCCCCAAACCAACTTGTTCAAAAAAATGGTTGTTTCCTTTTAGCCTTCCCTCTCTGCTAGCTCAGTGTTCAGAGGATGAGTTGAGGTCTCTCACTTCGTCCTGCAGGCCACCTGTCCCCTTAAGCTCCCTGCTAGTAGTCTGGGTGTCTGGGCAGTGTTGAGTCACAGCCAGTCTCTGAGCTGTAGGCAGCTCACAGTATCACCAGGACCTGGGCTGACCCCGCAGCGGGCTAGGGGCAGGGACCCCTGAACTGGAAGAGACACAACCTACAGACTCAACATTGCATTAGTTATCACCCTTCACCCCTCTCTTTCCTTCTCACCAAATGGGAATTCATGAGGGCAGATGGAGCTAATAGATGTGACAGGGCTTGGAGATCTTGGGAATAAAAGTACAGTATATTCACATGAGGTAATTAATATATTTTCAAGGGAGTGTCTGTCCCTTTGGGCAAAAATGCTGCATAGAAAGAAATGTGAAGGAGAAGGAGTAAACATTACACCAGAGCGCAGACCATCAACATCAGCATCACCTGGGAACTTATAAGAACTGCCATGGCTTAGATCCCATCCCACAGCGACTGGATGAGGAAGTCAGGAGATGGAGCTGGGCAGGGCGTTAACTAGGCTTCCAGGTGATTCGGATGCACACTAACATGTGAGAAGCACTGGTCCAGTCTTTCCCTCTGATTCGGTAAGTTGGGGTTAGGGTATTACTGTTTGGACAGATGGTTATCAAAGGTGACTTTTGACCCTCCTTCTGGGTTGAAGCCAGCTGCCCTGCTGGGGGAAGAGGAAGCACTGTGTCCCTAGAGTTTTAAAAGGGAAAAGGCCTTCATTGTTGGTTCTTTTTGAAAGTTGCAGGAGAACTTACCCTGGAAAGCTTGTTAAGAAGGAGGCAGACCTGAAAGAGTCCTCTCTCCCCATCCCACAAAGATACTGATGTGTTTGCCTGACCTTCTGCCTTGGGGCCTGCTGCTCCTCGAGCCAGTCCTTAAAAGGAGCAGTGGGTGCCACATTTGTTCTTTCTGGTGCCAGGTCTGTGCTATTTCACTTCGCTGGCGTCAAGTGGATGCTTAATGAGAGGCCGTGACGTAGACTGGCAGACTTGTTGAGAGAAAGCAGCCTCGGACTGTGTTTTCTGCAGCTTCTCTCACTGCCTTCCCCAGCCTCACATTCTCCCCCAGCCTCCCGCGGGGCTGTGGTCACCTTGTGTCTGCTCTCCCGCATAAGCCCTGATAGCCCTCGCTCAGGACAAGATGCTTGTAGGGTCTGTGGACACTGGTAAATGACTCAAGAGGCAGAAGTGAAGCGGTGCCTGTCGTTTCTCCTATTCCCTTGAACTCCCCGCCCGGGACTTAACCCCCAATTAAGAAGATGTGGCCATATTGGGATTTTTGGCATTTCCTTTATTCTTTTCTGGGGCCAGTGCCATCTTTTCCTTTTATTCCTGTCCCTGAGGCTAGATTTTGGGGCTGGAACTGATTGGTTCCTTCCAAATTTGGACCTTGTTAGATAGCTGCGGATCCCCTAGTTCCAGAGATCCCCAGTTACCCATCCCTTGATTATATGAAAATACAGGCATGCTACTCCTTTGGGTGGTAAAACTTCGGGAGGCCTGAAGCCAACTCCACAAAGGAGTCTATTTCTGGGGAGTAAATTTGTGAGATTGCTGCTGATGTAAACAGAAGAAAAGAGGAAATGCCTGAACTGCAAAAGCCAGTGTGAAAGTTAGGGGGAAATGTTTAGGACATCCCTGTGATCCAGTGGGTGGATGAGGGCAAAGAACATTTCCTGTAAGAGGAGAGTGACTTCTTGCTGCTTTTAACTCACCCAGACCACCCCAGGGAAGTAAAAGCAGCTTACTGTCCTAGAAGGTCAAGTACCCTTTACAGACCTTCCCTTCTTTTGAGAGTGTGTTGACCCCAGTGAAGATGAGAGTAGAAGAGAAGGCAATGGAAAAGACAGAAAACAAAGTAGACCAAGATCACAACAAATCACTGCTTCTTTATTCAACAAACATTTACTGAGTGTCTTCTTCGTGCCAGGCTACTGTTAACAGAGTGCCTACTATGTGCCCGGGGTATTTTGCATATTTTCATCTTTAATTTTCTTAACAATCCTTCAACATAGGTATTACTAGCTCCATTTTGCAAACAAGAAAACTGAAGCTTTTAGACATTAAAATTGACCAGAGCCATCCAGCTAGCAGGTGACAGACATAAAATTCAGATTCAGTCTCTTGGATTCCAAGGCCCGTGTTTGTTCCACTCTACCATGCTGCCTATCATCCCCCAAATACCTCCCTCACAGCGTGGTCTGCCACTCCCCTCTGTAAGGTGATCAGTGCCAGGACAGAGATGCTTTCCACCTCTTCTGCCTTCCTTGTTTTGAGGCCTTGGGTAAAGCTGTCATGTCCCCGCTGGCCCTCTACTGCCCTCTGCACTCTCCCTTGTCAATTCCCCCAGCTCTGTGCCTGGGCTCCTGATTCCATGTCCCATGAAGAACTTCCCACCTTTGAGGAGCAGTCTTGTCTGTTGGTTGGAGAGGAGAAGGACATCCAAGAAGGCAGCTCCCAGCCAGGCCTTTAACCAAAAGATCCAGGAAGAAACAGAGCAGCCTTCCATGGCCCCGAGCTTTGTGGAGGGATGTCTACCCTTCCCTCCTGCCCCTTAGCTGGTTTCATCCTGGAGCAGGGTTTGTGGCCACCAGAAGTGCTAGCTCATTGCTCCTGAAGAAGGGCTCCCCTTTTCTAAGTAAAGCTCAATGATACTTGCCTTGTGCTATAGTTCTTCCTATAATGAAGATGTCCTATGCCAGACTCCATTCTCTCCAACTGCTAGTGACTCACTCCCATGACATCCCTTCCTCCTAATACCCAAAAGAGAGAGAAGCCCATTTTTCCATAGCCCTTTAGACCAGCTTCCTCTCCCACTTAGGTCTTGTCATGAGGCCTCAAGCAGATCTCTGCCCTAACTACATCTCCAACCCACAGTCAAACATGACTAGGCACATACCCTTTAATGAAGGCACATCTGTATAGTTGGCAGCATTGGTGGTTGGGGGAAGTTTGTACTTCTTAGAATCCAAATTCTGGTTCACAATTTGGGAGACATCTGAATTCAAGGGCTCTGCTTGAATCTGCTCTACTCCGGCTCCATCTTTGGGAGTCATGGGTTCCAGAGCCAGTTTCATGCTCTGAAGTCACAAACGTGTGACCGGATGGCAAGAGGAAAACTTAAGCTTGAAATCTTTCACCCTTGCCTTTTCATATCTCACAGGGGTCTTCTCTCTACATGCACAGAATGTTCCCAAACCTTTCCAGAATTCCTCTGATCAATCCCCACCTCTTCCAACCACCTTCACCTCACCCCACTCCCAATCAACTTTCTCACTCCCCACTACAGGGAGTTGGCACCACAGTTCTCAAGCCTCTAGCCCAAAGCCTCAGCTTCCCACCCTACTCTGAGACCAGGAAGCTCCTACCTGGTGGGGGCAGCCTGCCACCACCCCATGTAGAGCCAGCAGCCAGCCCTTTAGAGTCTAGTCTGTCTCTGTCCTCAGCCCTCCATATATTCTAATCCAAATCCTTCCTCTCAAAGTGTGGTCCAGGAATCCGCAGTAAAGGCAGCACCTGGAGCCTATGAGAAATGCAGGTTCCCAGGCCCAGCCCAGAGTTAGAGTCTGCATTCATCTATACCTTAATGTGTAAGAAGCACTGCTTGAAACAGTCTGATCTGCTGAAAAGTCATCCCCTCCACCCTCCTCCTCAATAGAGGGGGTGGTTCGTGGAGCAAGGGCCAGTGAGGAAGCCTGGCCTCACAGTTGAGCCACAATTCAGACCTCCCTTTGACAGTGGAGAGAAATGCTGGGGATGATCTGGACACTCCCGAGAGAACCCAGAGAAGCCAGTGAAGCCTGGCACCCTCAGCAGAGAGGAACAGCCACGGCCGGGCTATGTGGGGAGATCCAGGCAGGGGTTTGGGGGCAAAGGGGACACCTGATGAGAAAGAGAGGCACGCCCACCTTTGCACACAGCGGTGGGATGGTTCCCTCTGGGCTCCTACCACCATCTTCAGCCCCTGTCGGGCACCTACAGCCAAGAACAGCTCCTGCCGTGCAGCCTGGATCTGCCGGATGACGAGGCTTCTTCCCTCCCTCTTGCTGGCAAAGTCACCATCGCCCACCGGCTGCATTGCTGGTAGTGGGTGCTCAGGAAATGTTTGTTGAATTGAGAGGAAGCCACAGCTTGTGCGGAGTCTGGATAATTCACCAGACGTGGGCCTCAGTGGTGGGGGGAACAGAGACTAAGTAGGAAAGACGAGTCCTGATGTCGTACTTAGCTGGAGTTGCTGTTTCTCTGCCTCGAGTCCCTGCCTGAGACCTCCTCTGACATGACACACTGCAGGGACGCGGTGGGAAGATGGCAGGAAACGACCCCAGGTAGCAGGCTCCCCCTCCCCCACTCAGGATGCACTCAGGTCTGACCTGGGGATGGGGGAGGAGGTCCCCGAAGATGAGCTCCCCCACCCTGCGGTGGGGAGAGGCAGCTGTCTGTCCCCTCTTCACCCCACCCCGCTTCAGAGATCCTTCCTTTCACAGAGGAGACCAGAGCTCTGCTCTTCTGTCCCCAGCTCCGTCCCTGCCGGCTGTGGCCTCCCTTCCTCTGGGCCTCAGCCTCCTCTTCCCGAAAGGATCCCCCGCGGGTCATCCAGTGATTCTGGGACTGAGTGTCACATGGGTACAAGGCTGGGGAAAGTGTAGGAAAGGGCCCCAGGCCTGGGCTAGCCATGCCAGCTGCTGAGGCTGGCAGCAGCTGATGAGCTGGCAGTACCTGACGAGCCAGGAGCCGGCAGCTGGAGAGGGTGGCCAGGCCCCAGGGGGTGACGGGAGCTAGGTGAGCCGGCTGCTGAGTGCTTCCAAGCCTTGTCCTCTCATCACAGCAGGGAGCCTGTGGCCTGGACAGCAGTAGGCTTGGGACAGAGCTCACCAGTCTCACAGACCAGGCGTGGCGCGGGCATGCACCAGCGGCCGTACCTGTGGGCGAGAGCACACGTGTGCACTGGTGGCGCCTATGAGGGCAGGGGCTGGCTCCTGGCCTTCACAGTCTCACTCCCCTGGAGAGTTTGCCAAACTGCTCAGCCAGGCCGCCACAGCCACCAGCCACCACACACCCATGGTGCAAAGACTCTGGACAGTGTCTCCCCTCCTGTCCCCAGCCTGGCCCCCTGCTCCCAAGAGCTTTGCTCAGCATCTTCCTGCAGGGCCAGGACCCCCTGTCCTGCTCCTCACACCTCCCGCACCCCTCGCCCTTTGGCTGCCTCCTCTAGGGGCCCTGCTCCGAGGTGTCAGGCCCTGCTGGGTCCCAGCCTTGCCAGGCCTGTCTTCTCTGGGCTCCAGGGCCCCTGCCTCTTTGGGGGGCCCGGAACAAGTCTGGGCTTCTGGCTCGGCCTGGGGCTCGGTTGACCCCAGGGGCTGCTCATGGCCCTCCAGCTGGGTCACAGGGCTCTCCTGGTCCCCAGGCTTTGAACTGAGCACACAGGTGCTCTCCTGAGGCCCAGAGCTACTGGCGCCTCCTAGAGAGAGATCGAGGGGAACCAAGTCTGAGTTTGGTGGAGAGCCCGGACTGGCTGGACTGGCTGCCAAATCTCCCGACTCCTCTTTCAGCCCCTCTGGTGATGCCGATGCTGGGGTGGGGGTGGTTCCCAGGGCACTGGTGGGTCCGCCCGGCTCCATCCTGCTCTGAGTCTGCTCATGTTCCTTCTCATTCGGAGTCTTTCTGGTACTTTGGCTTCCCTGAAAACAAGAGGTTGGCTCTACTAGTTGGTGAATTTAGGGCTCACGTCCCTAACCCGCCCCATCCTATGTCCGAGTACCCACCTCCTGGCTCTCCGGCTCCTCCCTGTCTTCCTTCATTTCCCACCTGCAGAAACACAGCATATGGCAGGCCCCACTCCTAACCCACCCCACCTCACGTCACCTGCTCCATAGCAGGCAGCCCACGTCCCCCAGGGGGAAACGAGTGCCCAGGGGTCTCAGAGGAAGGTCAGAGCCACAACAAGGCTCCAGGATGTTTCCCTTCCAGCCTGACCTTCCGCCCCAAACCCAGCCATTTCCTCTGAACACTGCCCACTAAGGCAGGTCCCCAGCTGCTGTTTATGGCCAAGCCTGCAGCACCTTGAGTTCTATGGGGACGATGGGCGTGTCCCGGCCTGTGCTGCCTGGGAAAGGCGTGCCTGACTTCCCCCGGGAAGGGAACTGCTGTAATTACACCCGGCCTCCCAGGGCACCAGGCTCTTGCTGCAGCTGCCTTTGCCGATGGTCTCTCCCCGCATCTCATTAACCTGCCACCAGGCAGCAGTCAGCCAAGAGGCAGAGGCCCTGGGGGCTGCAGCAGGCACCTGGGCCAGGCCAGCCTGACCTCCCAGAGGCAAGACAGGGCCAGGAAATCCAGGAGCCCAGAACCTCCCCTGATTTTGCTCCCTGTCTCATGTTACCTGCGGGCCCTGCCAGTCAGCCTCTCTGTCCCTCGAGCCTTGCTGCGTGTGGCCAGCGCCACCATGGGTCTGCCCTGTTGCCCACCCCGAGTAGCACTGCCTGTAAGAGATGGTACACATCAAGAGAGAAGGGGGTCATGGCAGCCCGGTTCCTTCACCTGCTCCTGGGACCTGATCCTCCTCCTCTCTCAGCTCACCTTTGCCAT
Organism: Cervus canadensis; assembly: GCF_019320065.1. Classification (NCBI taxonomy): domain Eukaryota; kingdom Metazoa; phylum Chordata; class Mammalia; order Artiodactyla; family Cervidae; genus Cervus; species Cervus canadensis. The sequence goes on from NC_057391.1 coordinate 36,929,714, forward strand.
CAGGGGACAGTGGTGGGGGCTGTAGCTTTCGCTGGCTCCTGGGACCTAAGGGGGAAGAGGAAATTGGGAAAGGGTGGGATCACAAAAGAGCCAAAGCAGGAACATCAGCTCTTTCAGGACCAGGAAGTTAGTCCTTCTCTTGGTCCAGTTGTGAGTGTTCTGGTTCCCAGAAAGACGTCTGGCCTGGGTGCTAGGGTTGGGAGGGTGCGGTTAGGGCAGTGTCAGGGGAGCTGGGTCCCTGTGCTTGCTTTGCCAGTCCTGGCTAGGTGACCAGCAGAGCAGCCTCTCCAGCCTTGACTTCCTCACGTGTGAAATGAGGGGCCAGAGATGCAGTGGAATTATCCCTATAATAGATAAGGAGCAGCTGCCACCCAGGAGGGTCCCACACCTCAAAAGGACCCCAGTGCTGACTTCCTAGTGAGCCTTCTCTCCAGACCTTCTGGGGTCAGAACCCAGGGCAGGGGTTGTGGGTTTAGAGGATGCGAAGGAAGGTCATGGTGCCTACTCTGATAGGGAGGGGAGGAAGGAAGATGTTCTTTCATGCTTCTTTCCAGCTCTGAAAATAGGTGGTAGACCAAGAGACAAAGGACAGAGAGAAAGAGGGAGCAAGGGGTGAAAAACTGCAGAAGGAGTGGGGGTAGTGGGGTTTCGGCTCACCCCTCGTGCTGCCCACCCTGGCCGGGCCCTCTTCCCGAAGCTTGCTGGAGCCCTGTCGCCTGCATTGCAGAGAGAAGGAGTCAGGCTGGCTGGTGGCGGGAAGGACAGAGGCTGCAGAGCTGCTGGTGGGCCAGACCCCCCTCCCCTTCCCCCAGCCCCAGGCCTAAGGACAGAAGGGAGAGCATGGGCCCAAGGAAGATGGGAAACCCAGCGCCTGTACAGAGCCCGTAGCCCCAGGCACAACCGGAGGGCCAGGCAGATCCTCACACCCTGGGGAGGGGCCCAGCCGCCCTGCAAGAGGCGCCCACAGTTAGCCTGCCACAGCCCCACAGCATGTCAACCCAGCAGCTGCCGGGCCCTGCCACCCACGTGGGCTTGGCCTTGTCCAGGTCCCACGGGCGGCGCCAGTCACCCTGTGAGTCTCTGTGCCGTGCCAGGCGGGCCTGGTCAATCTGCTCCCGCTCCTGCTTCCACTGGGCATAGTCCCAGCCCACCTCCAGGGGGCCCCCCGGTGCCCGGCGGGGAGCTGGGCCTGGGACCAGGGCTGGACTCCGGGGCTCCCGGACACCCTGCAGGGAGAAGACATTAAGCACCATGGGGTGGAAGCAGAAACAGCCCTGGGTTTGGGATGGGGATTCAGAGAGTCTGCTAACCCCTTCCTCTCTGAAGGTTTTGACGTCCCCACCCCAAAATTAGATCCATTCCATGTAGGTTAAATCCTGTTTGCCACAGGCATGGCTTCCATCCAGGGTTAGCTGTGTCTTTGGGGCAAGATGACCTCTCCGTTGGTATTTCCTCATCTGTGAAATGGGGATAATGATAGTGCTATCCAGGGGGTTGTTGCTGGAGTGTGGTCAGGCCCAGGGTGAAGGGACACCCAGCTGCTGGGAGCAAGAACCAAGACTAGGGACTGCTGCCATCTAGAGGTCACACCTGGCACACGGCCAGTTTCACACCCTGGACCCACCTCCTCACCCCACCAGCTTGCCACCAGAGGTCCAGGCAGGGTTAGGGGCTGGGACACGTCTCTCGCTTACACTGTCTCTCACTGCATGACCCACCAGACATGGAGACTGGTCAGAGAAGGGAAGAAGGAGTGGGAATTCTTGCAGGTGCTGCCTGGGCCACATCCCCACAGATGGGGACATATGCGATTCAGCTTCCATGCCTCCCCCAAGTGGGGACCACCACATTCATGTCCCCATCCCTTTTTGGGGAGGTACCTTCCGTGCAGAATCTGAGCTGATGGCCGTTGGCATGCAGGGGCTCCGGCCCAAGCCCCCTCCAGGTGACCCTTCTGCTCCCTGGTTCCGTGCTCTGGTGGGCTTCTCACTTACGATACGCTTGGCCTGGGGGAGGTAAGGATGGGCAGTGTAGCACAGGCAGGGAAGAAGAGGAGGCTTCCTGGCTCATAGGCTTCCCCGACCCACCCTGCTCACCTCGGCTTTGTTTTCCATGGTCACAGCCAGATCCACCCGCTCCCCCAAGCAGAAGGTGCCAGTGTGGGCCTCTGCCTGCTCATCCTCAAGAATCTCACTGGCTGCTCCAGGTCCAAGGGCACTCCTTCCCCAGTTCCGGCTGACCACCCGCTTCCCCTGCAGAATGAGGTGCCATGCCGTGAGGCCACATGGGCAGCACTGGGCAGAAGTTGGGGGTTGGATCCTTTGGGTGCTTCCCAGGCTGGGTTCCAGCCCTGGCCCTCCCTGGAATGCCCACTGAGGAGCTGCCTCTGTGAGGCATTCACATACCAGTGGCATTAGGTTATCCAGGCCTGGGGCCACCCAGGGGCCCAAGACGCCACAGTGGCCCATCTCTGAGCTGGGAAATCCAAAGCACTCAGACAACGAGGCTCTGTTCTCAGACGCTGTTCCTGGCATTCAGCCCAACGTCTCTGTGCCCGGGGACTTGGGGTTTAGGGGCGGCCTGTGCGTGGGGGCACAGGTGCAGAGCTCTGGGGCTGGAAAAGGGCACGGTCACCTTCCAGCTGTGGCTCTCTGGGGTGGGGGCCAGCAGTGGGCCTGGGCTGCATGAGGTTGGGATCTGGGAGGTATGTCCCTGAAGAGAAGTGGGAGAAGCGGAGGAGCAGGGGTGGCTGTGCTCCCCCCGCACAAGCTGGGCCGCCACCTCCCTGCCACCCCACCCTGCCTCCCGGGCGGGTCTTCCTCTAGGAACCTGGCTGACGGTGACAGTGAGGCCGTGAGGACGAAGGAGCTCCGGCGTGGTCACAGCCATGCCCCCCTGCTCTGCCTGCCGCCGGTCTTCCTGGATCTCCTGTGGGAGGGCCCCGGGGTCAGCACAGGCCACGGCCCCCCAGAGGCACAGATACACAGACGCCGACAGGCCTACACAGAGAGACACCAGTGGGACACCAGGGGGCAGATGCACCATATCACAGAGTCCCCAAGACCCTCGCCGAGCCTCTGAGATGGAACACAGCCACCCTCGCCCCGGACCCAGACCCAAGCCTGCAGGGAGAGACCACCATGCCGGAGTCTGCAGGTCAGCCCAGAAGGGCCAGCCCAGTCAGTCCTCCCGCCCCGCACAGCCCACTCACCTGGTACCTGCGCAATAGGGCCTGGTTCTTCTTGCGAAGGGCGACTATCCTCCGGTCCAGCTCTGCATCCTTCTCCTCCTGCCTGCTCATCGGGGACTCAGCCCCGGGAGGCCCCTGCAGAGGGCAGGGGGCCCAAGCTCCTGACTGCTGGGCCCATCCCTTACCAGTTCCTCAACTTTTACATCCACCCGTTCTACCCTATTCTTACCACCCAAGGAATAGACCTAGGCCCAGAGCTAGGGTTGCATGGGGAGCCGGCCCATGGAAGGCCGTAAGCCCCCACCCTGCTAGGCCTGCCTGCCATCTCTCTGCGTCCTCTCCGGGGGCTCAGGTCAGAGCCTTATACCCAGGCCCGCAGCTCCCAGCAGTGGCTGCCCCTCCCCCCGGCTCTCCAGGGAGCTCAGCTGCGGAGCAGAGCCTGGAATGGGAGTTATAAATGGCTCTGGCAGTGGAACCTGCCGTGACTGGGAAGTTGCCAGGGGATTCAGGAGGTCGAGGGGGGAGCTGTTGGGCTCCCAGGCTGAGAACCTCAGTGAAAAGAGAGGCCCTTGCTCTGTCCTGGGCTCCCAGGCCACGGACCCCACTTCTCAGGCCTGCGCCCAGCCTGTGGGAAAGAGCCGCTCCCACAGGCCCAGCCTTTCCAGGCCGAGAGCTGCCGGCAAGAGTCAGCTCTGTGGGTGGGCCCCGCCCGGGAGCCCCCTGGGCACACTGTGATCCTCGGGTCCCTCCTTGTCTGGCTGCAGGGACTCCGTCGTGGCCGACACCCCTGCCCAGCGCCCCCCGCTCCCGCCTAGGCACAGCCCTCTTCCTCCCGGGCCCAGCTGTCCCCAGCTGCCCTCAGAGTGTGGCCGCCTGGCGTCCCAGCCCCAAGAAGCCCCCCGCCAAAGGCAAGGTGCCACTCACAGCTGAGTGCATGGCAACGGCGGGCACGGAGAGAATTCCAGAGCAGTCCTGGGGGGAGCTAGAGCGGGAGGGAAGCCGGAGCCACCGGAGCCGGGCCTCCCTCCGCCGGCCTCTCCCTGCCGGCTTCGCCGCTCAGCACACGAGATCATGTTGTGATTACAAAAGACTCCTCTGGGCTCCCAGCCAGGAACGCCGCGGCCACCGCCCCCACCATCCACTCTCAGAGGGCGAGGACCAGGGCACCGGCAGCCAGCTGGCCCTGCCCAGCACCTCTCCCTGCCCTGCCCCAGTGTCCCCAGACAGACTGGCGGGGACTTCTGCCTGGCGGGGCGAGCCCACACAGGGGGCCTTACGCTCCAGTAGGACCCCAGCCTGGGCCTGCCTGCAGACAGATGGGCAGCCAAGTAGGCCTCCGTCCCTCCCATTAGTAGAGAGAGGCCTATAGTCCAGCCCATTGCCCTGCCTGGTCCGAGGGCCTCCGCTCAAATGAGCGTCCCCTGGCCTTTCACTCTCCTCACCAGTTCTGGTTTAAGTAACTCGAAGGGCTCAAGGAGTTCACCTCCCCTAGGCCATCAAGTACTACCGCATACCTAAAATAACACCATTAGTCATTCATTCCTTTGGGTTTAGCGTTGCCTTCCCTGTACGTTCAAGTACAGTTGCTCCTGGGACGCTCAACTGCCTGGGTCACCCCTTGGTGTGGGGCGCCTCCCTCAGGGCCCACGCCGCCACAGCTCAGGCCTGGCCAACAGCCTTCCTCCTCAGCTCCTACCTCGGAGTCCTTCCTGGCCTTGCTCTCCATGGCTGGCCCTCTCAGCCTCTCTGACCCTGAGACTGGAAGGAGCCTCTTCTGGGGAAGTCTCTCCCCAGATCTTGCCAGTACACCTGAGGCTGCTGTCTCTGCCCTGGACAGCAGCTTGCCTGGCAATCTCACCCCTAGGGCCTCCAGGACCAGGAGTTTCGGGGTGCCAGGAGGAGGGGTGGTCTCTGTATCAGGAGCATCTGGGGTCTGGTTCTGTAGTAACAGGTCCCCAACCTCCAGGCCCTGAAGGACAGGTCAGAGGTTCCTGCATTCCCCCTCAGTCCTGACTGACTGGGGCCTATTTCCCTAATCCCATGGATGCCTTGTCCCCTCCTGTCTCCAAGGCAGAAAGCCCTGCTGCCCTCTCCTTCCTACCCAGACCAGCCCAGGCAGCCAGAGATCCAGCCTCTGCTCCCCTTGAACCACCCCTTCCTATCTGCTCTGCCCTCCCCTCCCCACCACACTGAGCCTCTTTCCAGGCCAGGCCTTGGAGCAGCACCACTGACCTGGCAGCCGCTCTCCGCCACCTTAGAGTTCCCATCCTGCTTGGAAATGCCACTGCGCTCTCTCTTCCTTTCATGCCGGATGTTCCCACTGAGTCAGACTCGTCTACATTCCCAGCTACAGTGACGCACCCAGGCTACACACACACACACACACACACACTTCTCCTACCCTTTCCACGTACTGCCTACTGAGTTCCAGTCTAGTCTCTGACAGCCAGAGCAGGGCCCTGGTGGGGTGGCAGTTGGGTCTCCTGTTACCTGTCCCATGCCCCGTGTTTGGAGTTGGAAGGCCCTCAGAGTACCAGCCTGGGAATGAGGGATGCAGCTGAGACCTAATGATCTCCATGATCTTTGGAACCCAGGTCTGGGGAGGAGGAATGGAGATAGAGGAGACAAGGTCTGCTTTCCCCATTGTGCCTGTTCCCAGCCAGGGTGGGGGCCAGACAGCAGCGAGGAGCAGCAGGCTGGGTAGATATTCAGCCATCATACAGGATGGGCGACCCAGATCTCTGGAAGGGCCTGCAGGAAAAGACTCCCCTAACCTCGTGGCAAAGGCCTCTACATCTAGCAGGCTGAACGCCCATGTGATCAGGACGGACCAATAGTCAGACAGCCCCACGGCTGCAGGCCATGTGCTTCCCAAGTGTTACTCACACAATGTCATCCTCAGAGCAGCCCCCACATTCTCCTATTTTCTCCAGAGTCTGTGGTGTGCCTGTCTGTTCCCTACTGGGGAGAGGCTCTCTAAGGGCAGGAAAGGTGTACTGAGGGCCTCTAAATCCCCAGGGCCTGGCAAGTGCCCCTGCAAGCTACAGTGCCTTCCTGGGGGCTTGCAGAATGAATGAGTAACTCACATGAGTGAGTAACCCACGTTGTCCTGTGCATGGCTCTGGGTACCTGTGCATCGACTGGGGCTGCTGTTCCCTCCACCCAGAATACTCGCACCTGAGGGAGGAGGTGGTCGGTAATGTCCACCGTGAATTTCCTTTCCCTGTCTGGAGAAGGCAGGGCATGACCACCAGAATGGTCCCTGGTGCAGGGGATGGGGACCATGCCGTATTAGTCTGTGTCACCACTAGGGGGCAGCAGGGCTTCAAAAAGCCTGGTTGGAGGTGGGGGATGGCTCTTCTTCACCCACTTCTGCTGCCAGCTCCTCTCAGCAAGTCTGAATCAACCCCACCTCCCAACTCCATCAAACTAGAGAAGCCACACAGGTTGTAGAAGCCCCATCTTATTGGTGATGAGACCAGAGAGGTAGCACCCACTCCCTGGGCTGCTCAGCCTGTTTGTGGCTCAGAAAAAACCAGCACGTAGACATCTGCCTCCTGCCCATTGCTCTTCCTGGCTGCTACAACAACACTGTTTCTGTTGACACTCCATGCTGTGCCCTCCCTTTCTCTGCCCAGGAATAGGCCCATTGTCCCAATACCTCAACCATAGGTCTGGGTCATGTCTCTTCTGTGGCTGGTTCACCACCCTCTCAGGCAGCCTGCCAACTGGGCCCATAGCCATAACTACCCACCTCCAGCACCTTCTTGGATCAAGAAACTGCTGTTACGATTCCTATTGACTAGAGATTTAGTTTAGGCCTCTCAGCTCAGGCCAGGCCTGGCCCTGGGTAAGGAGGACTCAGAGTGTGTGATGTAGGGGCAGATGGATGAGCTCTTGTCAGGCTGCAGCTGCCAGGGACAGTCTGGGCCCTACGGCTCCAAGAACACAAATGCCAGAGCGGTTGTTGTTGTCGTTTAGTTGCCCAGTCGTGTCAGATTCTTTGTGACCCTATGAACTGCAGTACACTAGGCTTCCCTGTCCTTCACCATCTCCTGGAGTTTGCCGAAATTCATGTCCATTGAGTCAGTGATGCCATCCAACCATCTCATCCTCTGTCGCCCCCCTTCTCCTCCTGCCTTCAATCTTTCCCAGCACCAGGGTCCTTTCCAGTGAGTTGGCTCTTCTCATCAGGTGGCCAAAGTATTGGAGCTTCAGCTTCAGCATCAGTCCTTCCAATGAATATTCAGAGTTGATTTCCTACAGGATTGACTGGTTTGATCTCCTTGCTATCCAAGGGATCTCGAGAGTCTTCTCCAACATTGCAGTGCTAAAGCATCAATTCTTCGGTGCTCAGCCTTCTTTATGGTCCAATTCTCATATCCATATATGACTACTGGAAAAATTATAGCTTTGACTAGATGGCCCTTTGTCAGCAAAGTAACGTCTCTGCTTTTTAACATGCTGTCTAAGTTTGTCATAACTTTTCTTCCAAGGAGCAAGTGTCCCTTAATTTCATGGCTGCAGTCACTGTCCGCAGTGATTTTGGAGCCCAAGGAAATAGTCTGTCACTATTTGCATTTTTCCCCCATCTATTTGCTATGAAATGATGGGAACGGATGCCATGGTCTTGGGTTTTTGAATGTTGAGTTTGAAGCCAGCTTTTTTATTCTCCTCTTTCACCCTCATCTAAAGGCTCTTTAGTTCCTCTTCGCTTTCTACCATAAGGGTGGTGTCATCTGCATATCTGAGATTATTGATATCTCTCCCAGCAATCTTGGTGCCAGAGCAGGGTGGAGCCGAAGTCCTTTGAAGCAGTGGGTGGCAGAAAGATGGCCCAGAGGCCCCTCTTCCAGTCTGCTCTCCAGGGCACACCCTGGGCTGGGGTATCCTGAGTTTTCCAGCTCCGGACTAGTAGTGGGAGAAGAGCTCTGATATGGACTGAACTCCTGATCTACTTCACTCAGCCCCTTCAGCACAGGGGAACAAAAAGTGAAGATCCAGGCTCCACCTCAGAGGCATTTGAGGATACCAGGTTGCCTTAGCCTGAGGCTAGGGTGACATGGGACCCAGACCAACTGAGTTTCCCAGACGATAAGCTTCCAGGGGAAGAGCAAGACTCAGCAAGGGGCTGGCAGTGAGAATGTTGCAAGAATGCAGCCTGAGAAGCAGCAGTGTCTTCTTACCAGTGAGGGAACATCAGCTTAGGAGGGTGCAGTCCTAAAGGGGAGGTCACTGAGGGGCAGGCCAAGGGGGCAGAGGAGTCCAGAGGGGCTCACTGAAGGTTTCACAGCAGGGGCCAAAGAGGCCATGCAGTGGTTTCGGAAGCCAAGGAGGAGGCCAAGTCCAGATCCTGGAGGGAGGGGTCTGCACCAGGCAGGGCAGGGGACTCTACAACGGAAGAGTGAGCACAAGCACCTCAGAACATCAGAGTGTGGCGGGGGTGGGGGCAGGTCCGTGCATTCAGTGAGAGATGGGGCAGGGCAGCCAAGACAGTATCAAGGACTGCAGCCTGGGGCCCTCATGGATGCGGGGAGCAGGCGGGCTTGCCTGCATGTGCCCGGGTGCTCCTTCCTCCCGACAGAGAGGCTGGAAGGCTGGCTTGGGATGGACAGGCTCTCCCCACCTTGACACTTACCATGGAGGGCTGGCTCTCAGGGGGGTGAGATGTGGATGGGTTCATACCCTCCAGGGATGGGGAAAAGATCTGGCACAGTTCTGACAGCAGGTCACCAGTCCCACTGAGAAGATGAAAGGGCCTGTGGAATGGTGGGGCGTGGCATGGGTGGTGTCAGCCAGCCTAGAGGCTTCAAGGCGTGAGAGGTGAGAGAGAATGCTGACATGCCTGGAACACCAGTCACCATGGGGAAGAATCAGCAAAATCACCCTGGGGGTGGGAAGGCAGTAGGGTGACCTGTTGTCCAGGTTTGCCTGGAATGGAACCCAACTCAGCACGAAAAGTCCTGTGTCCAGAGCTGCTTCGGTCCTAGGTGAGCCTGGCTGTTTGGTGACTTTCTGGGGCAGGAGGCTGCGGCAAGTGGCTGGAGCAGGGAGGGAACCTCTCAGGAGCCTGTGAGTGAAATATTCTGAGTGAAGCTGGAGGCCAAAGGTAGGGATGTGTCCTGAAGGAAGATCCCAGTGTAAGGCAAGGGGAAGAACAGTGAGGCCAGGAAGACAAATGGGTCATCAGTGCTGATACTACCGATCATCACAATAATACCTTGCACTTACACCCAACACTGCCAAAGCCCTCACACATACCCTGTGTCATTTGATCTCATCAGGCTTTGAAATCTGTGAATTAGTCAGGGCTGATGTTTTTCACTTTTTGGAGATCAGGGTCAGTGACCTGCCCAGGGTTCTCTGTGGTGAGGTGGAGGTCTCCCACCAAACCTGCCTGGTTCCCATGGCACTCTCTCCAACCCAAGCCAGAGCCAGCCACCTATGCCCTCCTGCCATGGGAAACCTGTCCAGCCCCCCTCCCCAAACCCTGCAAATGTGCCTGGCTCTCCTATCTCCCTCCCCACCTTATAGGACAGTCCAGGAGCAGGGGCCTTGCTGGCTCTGCTGAAAGGGGTTAGGGGGTCACAGAAAGGGCCGATATCCTGCCTTTTGGCCTTCACTGTCCATCCACATGCTCCCTAGGACCGCCACCATTGGCCTCTCAGCCTCTCCTCTCCCTGAGCCCGGAAATGTCTCTTCTTGTCCCCTGAGTGCCTTTATTCTCCACTTGGTGCCTTTCTGGCAGGGAAGGGCCACCTCTCTCTGCCAGGCAATAAACTCAAGCACTTGGTGAGCGCTTAGTATCTGTTGACTAAAAAGACACACAATGAGTTGCAAGTTAAGTTTTATTTGGGGCAAAATGAAGGCTGCAGCCCCGGAGACAGCACCTCAGATAGCTTTGAGAAACTGTTCGAAAGAGGAAGTGGGGGAAGGTCAGTATATATGATTTTGGTGACGGTGGAAAAGTGAAAGTGTTAGTTGCTCAGTCGTGTCCAACTCTTTGCGACCCCCTGGACTGTAGCCCGCCAGGCTCCTCTGTCCATGGAATTCTCCAAGCAAGACTACTGGAGTGAGTTGCCATGTCCTTCAGGGGATCTTCCTGACCCAGGAACCTGGGTCTCCTACATTGCAGGCAGCTTCTTTACCATCTGAGCCACAAAAGGCTTTCTTTTGTGTTTAGTGCAGTCAAGCGCTTACTTTACAAAAGGTTTTCTGATAGTCATGAGAAGCTGATGTCACCATGAAGGGATCTGGTGATTTTCTAGATATGAGGAGATGCAGGGATTGGGATCTGGACATCAGTTCCTGCAAATATCTATGTAAAGACCTGTTCCACCAGTTTCCCTGGAGCACAGAGTGCCTCAGTCTCCACCCTGAATCCCCCTCAGGGGCTGTTGAAGGTCGACAGCTGCACAGGGTTCAATCTCCTCCACAGAGCAGATGGCAAATGCCCCTGCTATTGTTGTTCAGTCACTGGCAAATGCTCTTGGCTAGTGCCAGTTTGTGGCTGACCTATCTGTAGTGCACAGTGCCTGAGGGTGGGGGGACTCACACGTGGTCTAGGCTCTGCTCACCCACAACATCTTAGGACTGGGTAGGGGGATCCCATGAATATCATGCATGCTCAGTTCCTCAGTCGTGTCCTACTCTGTGACTCTATGGACTGTAGCCCACCAGGCTCCTCTGCCCATGGGATTCTCCAGGCTAGAATACTGGAGTGGGTTGCCATGCCCTCCTCCAGGAGATCTTCCCAACCCAGCCATCGAACCCATGTCTCTTACATCTCCTGCACTGACAGGAAAGTTCTTTACTCCTAGCACCACCTGGGAAGCCCCACATCATGCTCTGCTATAAATTGACTCCAGTGTGCCCACCACTGCTATGGGCACTCTCCTCGCTTCCCAAAGGCCTGCGCGCCACCTGTCTGAGGACCCACTCAGACGATCCTCACTTCTCTGTCCGCCCCATCAAGATGGGTCTCCCTCCTTGGCCCAAGACCTCAGTACTGCCTACTACCTACCTGCCTGTCATGACCCAGACCCTGACTCCAGACACAGGGAACTGGGGTACTGAGCCCAGAGCCGTTACTGCCCGCCTCAGCCCTGCAGCCCCCTCTCCCCTTTGGAGTCCATGAAGTCATAGGCCTCTTTTTTCAACTTCTAGCTAAAGGGAGGTGACAGTTCATGTCATCAGGACGGTTCCTGTAAGAGGGTGCTGGAAGGGCTGGGGAGGGCAGGGTGTGGTGGCCGTGGGTGGTGCCATTCAGACAGCCCAGGCTGCAGGGTGTGAGCATTCCAGGCCCATGCCTTTGTGAACCTCTGCCCGCCCTCCATGCCCTGGCTCCCTGAAGGCTCACAGCAAATGTGTGCATGATGGATTAATAGCTCCACACCCAGTCATAAACCAAAGTCCTTTGTCCACAGTGTTACCAAAGCAGGCTGGAATTTTTCAGAAGAGCATTCCTGAAAAGAGAGAAAACATAATCTGGAAAAGGGGCCCAGTCTCTAGACTCAGATGGTCCCCAACTGGGACCAACTACACACTGGCTAGGTGACTTCAGGCCAGTGTCTTAACTTCTCTGAATCCTGGCTTTTTCTAATCTAGAAGAGAGAAGAAGATAATAACACGTATCCCCAAGACCTGATGTGAGATAATTGGTATTTTAACAGAAGCTGACACACAAAATACTTTCCATTCCTGCCCACCATGGAAATAAAGGAGAATCACTATTTTCCGCCTCTCCATTTTTCAAATTGTTTTCTGATGTGGTTATGTTGCTTCTGTTTTTACGGCTCTGATGGAAGCCAAAATGATATACCGGAAACAGCACAAATTATACAGTTTAATAAGTTTACTCCATGAAAACATCACCACAGTCAAGATAATGAACACATCCCTGAAACGCAAAGCTGTCCTGTGTCCCTTCCTAACGGCTCCCTCCAGCCCCTCCCCTTCCTACCACATTTTCCCTGAGCAACCACTGATCCGCTATCATTATCAGTTAGTTCGCATTTTCTAGAATTTTACACCATTCTAGAATTCTATAGACAATTATATAGTGTGGATGCTTTATGTCTTACCTTTTTCACCAGCAGTGATTTTGAGGTTCCGCCATGGTCTCCTGTGTATCAGCAGTTCGTTCCTTTTTACTCTGGGGTTCCGTGGAGTTCGGGGACTTCCCTGGCGGCTCAGATGGTAAAGCGTCTGCCTGCAGTGCGGAAGACCCGGGTTCGATCCCTGAGTCGGGAAGGTCCCCTGGAGAAGGAAATGGCAACCCACTTCAGTACTCTTCCCTGGAAAACTCCATGGATGGAGGAGCGTGGTAGGCTACAGTCCATGGGGTTGCAAAGAGTCAAACACGACTGAGCAACTTCACTTTCTTTCGCTTTCCATGGAGTTCATGTACCATGACCCATTTATTCATTCACGTGTTGATGGATGTTTGAGAAGTTCTGCCATTTTAATTATTCCAAACAAAGTTACTATGAACATTCAAGTATAAACTTTAGTGAGGCCCAGGTTTTCCCTTCTTACTTTTGTTAATATTTATTTATTTTTTTGACTGCATCAGGTCTCAGCTGCAGTACTCAGGGTACTTGGGTTGTATGGAATCTTTCACTATGGCATGTGAGATCGTAGTGTCCTGACCAGGGATCAAACCTGTGTCCCCTGCATTGAAAAGTGGATACTTAACCCCTGGGCCGCCTGGGGAGTCCTAGGTTACTTTTTAAAAATGAATTTAATGCAGTTCAGGGGCATCCAGTTCAGTCAGGCTTTTTCCAGGCCACCCTGGGGACAGCAGCTGCTTTAACCTCTGTGCTTCCTCCTGTGTGTTCTAGATTTCACATGATCATTGTTCTCCTGGATTGAAACAGGGCCCGACAGAACCCCTTGGCCTGGCTGAGGGTGGGAGTGTCAGTTGGCCTGTTTCATCCAGCACGGGTGAGCCCAAGGGTAGGCAGCCTGAACTCACGTTAGCCGAGGAGCTGCCTTTCTGGGAGAGATCCTCCTGCTCCTTTCTCTAGGAAAAAAAAAAAAAGCCTAAATTTGTAAAAAAGAGAGAAAAATAAGCACAAAATATAAGCCACAGAAATCAAGACCAGTTATAACCCAACAGTAACTACCTAAAACAGATTCAAGTGATGGGTGTGCATTGATGAACATAAAGATTGCTTCCAGGACTATAGAGTGGATACTTTTCCCTTATGAATTAAGCTTTTAAATTATCAGCTGTATTGATTTAGTGGCTTCCCAGGTGAAAGTGGTAAAGAATCCACCTGCCAATGCAGGAAATTCAGGACACAAAGGTTTCATCCCTGGGTCAGGAAGATCCCCAGAAGGAGAAAATAGCAACCCATCCCAGTATTCTTGCCTGGGAAATCCCACAGACAGAGGAACCTGGCAGGCTACACAATCCAGGGATTGCAAAGAGTCGGACATGACTAAGCAACTGAGCAGAGAGCACACGACTACCCTTGAACCCTGCCTTCATTCACCAGATTGTCATCTGGTGATAACACCTGCTGAGAGCCAGGAGATCTGCTAAAGGCCAGTCCCTGGGAATACAAAGGTGAGCAGACAGTCCTATGGAGCAGGAGACAGGAGAAGAAAGGACCAAGGGAGAGAGGGGAGCTTGTAACAGGGGCACCTGGTCTGTCTGCAAGGGCCTAAGGGAGGTCAAGGGGTGTGGCACATAGCAGAGGCCAGAGGGCTCTGCAGGCCCAGGCCACGGGGGGCTTACAGAGCACAGACAGCTAGCGAGCTGGCAGCCTGGACTGCAAAACCCCTTCCTGCTTGTCGATATTCCATCTCCAAAGTCCCGCCTTTGTTTTGTTTTTTTTTCAATATCCTGGCAAATGATTAATCTTATCCCTAGTCCTGCTTTAAAACATTTTTTAAAATTGAAATGCAGTTGCTTTACAATTATTTTTGTAGATTATATTCCATTAGAGGTTATCACAAGATGATGAGTATAGTTGCTTATCTTTGTTGCTTATCTATTTTATATATGGTACTTTGTATCTGTTAATCCCATACCCCTGATGTGTCCCTCCCCTCTTTGACAACCACAGGCTTTGTTTTGTGTTTTTTTTTCCTGACTCATTCAGCTGCCACCCCCAGGCAGCTCCCTCAGCTGGGGTGGCACATGGGAGAGCTCAGGCCTGGGGTTTGCTGTGCAGGGCAAAGGTTCCACAGGCGCATCGTTGCCTCCTCCACCCATGGGAACAGGCGATAAGCTCACTGTTCTGTATGAGTCAGTGGGTTAACTACAGAGTGTGAAGCACTTCGTGGCCTGACATTCAGCAGGAGCTCCGTCAGTGTTCAGAGATGGCCCCTGGGTGCTAAACAGCCTTGCCATGGTGTGGGCCCCCTGCCTTAGTTCTGTGGCAGCTTGTTACCAGACTGATGGGGTACTGGGTTCTTCCCTGCTCCCTCCCACCCAGCCTCCTTACACACACACACACACACACACACACATTCACACACACACCCTGCTTCCAACCACTCTTTGCCCTGTTTAAGTTTAGCCCAACCCTGTTCATTCCTCCACACCCTCTGCCCAGATCCTCCCTGTGAACCTGACTATGCCAGCCCCTCCCCATCCTTTACAAATACTCCTGAGGACAGACAGCGCCTTAGATTGCCTATTGCCCCCTGCTCTGCACTGCCAGGTAAGGGTCCAGCTCTGTGGGCTGTGGGAGGGGACAGGAGGGGCTCTGTGAGCTTGTGTTGTGGGTCTGTGTGATCATGGTCTCCCTGGGTATGCATGTCTGTGTACTGAACTGGTATCTGTGTCACTGTGTCTTGTGTGTGTGTGTGTGTGTGTGTGTGTTGGTCTGTATCTCTCATAAATGCAATGTCGGTCTGTGTGCTGTGTGTCTAGGTGCCTGCCCCCTGCCCGGCCCTGCCCCCACTCCTAGGTCTGCTCTCTACTTGAGTTAGAATTGAATTTACAGCCTCTAATGTGCCAGGCACAGGGGTTTAGCTGAGGTCGAAGGGATTGTATTAGTTCCCTTCCAGAGCCACCAACTCCTATCCCTCAAGCACCTTAGCCTGAACTGGGGAGGGACAGTCTAAGGCCTGTCTTTTTTTTTAAATTGAGGTATAATTATTGATAATATTAATTATCGATATCAATATTGATATCAGGTGTACAACAGCTGTACCTTTTGACCCCCTTCACCCACTTCACCCAAACTCTACTCACCACCTCTGGCAACCACCAATCTGTTCTCTGATTCTATAAGCTCAAAGTTTTGTTTGTTTGTGGATTTTTTTAGATCCCACATGTTAGTGAGATTATACAGTACTTGTCTTTCTCTGACTTATTTCATTCAGCATAAGGCCCTCAAGATCCATCTATGCTGTCACAAATGGCAAGATTTCATTCTCTCTTATGGCTAAATACTATTCATTGTGTCTAATATACATTTTATGTATCCATTCATCTGTTGATGGACACTTAGACTGTTTTCATGTCTTGTCTATTGTAAATAATGCTGCAATGAATATATGAGGGTGCATATATTTTTTCAAGTTAGGGTTTTTGTTTTCTTCGGATAAATACCCAACAGTGGAATTACTGAATCATATGGCAGTTCTATTTTTAATTTTTTGAGGAACCTCATACTGTTTTCTGTAGTGACTGTACCAATTTACATCTCCTTTTCTCCACATCCTCGCCAACATCTTTCTTGTTTTTTGGATAATAGCCATTCTAGTGAGTGTGAGGTGATATCTCATTGTGGTTTTGGCTTCCACTTGCCTGATGATTACTGATGTTGAACAACTTTTCATGTACCTGCTGGCCATCTGTTTGTCTTCTCTGGGAAAAAAATGTCAAGTTCTCTGCCCATTTCTTAATGGGGTGGTTTTTTTTTTTCCAAGGCCAGTCTTTTCTCTTTCTTCCAAGTCAGATCCTGGCTGGCCCTAACATTTTCTTTATCACTCCCTCCCCCAGAACTAGTCCCACGAATTTCTTCCAGACTCATCACTCATTAAGGGGAAGGAGGAGGGGGCAGGGAGGATCATAGCATAGCTCAGAGGCTGACCTCAGCCCAACATCTGGGGCCCAAGTAAAAGCCAATGACGCGGGTGACTCCAAAGGTGCCAGGGTTCTGTCTTGCAAGAGGCTTGGGCTGTTGCAGTACAGATGTATGTGTGTATGTGTATGTGGTCTGTGAACATCTGTGCTTCCATGTTCAACAACCAGAGTGCCCTGATGTCAGGCATTTGGTCTGTATGTTACATATTATATTTTGAGTTGTGGGTCAGAAGGGAAATGAATATACTGCATTTGCACTGGGTCCATTCTGGAATTGCCCATTATGACTTATGCACCAGCCCCATGCAAGACAATGTCAGCCTTGGCACCAGAGTACCTCAGAAGCCCAGAAGATCCATCCTCTGATAGCACACTTGTTGGCAGATGACAAATTGACTCAGACCACCAAGCCAGCTTCCACTCCTAGTGGGAAGAGTTGGAAAAGCAGCTTGGATCAGGGAAGGTTTCCATTCATTTGTGCCTTGGAGGCACAGGTCTTAGGGTCCCCTGCATCCCCCAGAAGCCCCCACCCACTAACCCAGTCCTCCCAGCTCTGGGTGCACTGATCTCCAAGCTTCCCCCTCTGCCTTTATGCCAGACATCCACACAGGGACAAGAGTCTCTAGGGACTGACTGAGTACTATAAACTGACACATGGCAGGCATGCTACACAAATAATTAACATGATTGAAATTGACCCAAGTAGAAACGAGTTAATACATGATTGTGAGTCTGAGGTTGGATCTTGAGAGGTCACATGTAAGGGTATATGGTTCAGGGATACATAATGTTCTCATGTCTCTGTCTACATACCATATGGATAAACCCACTGCATTCACTCAACACCCATACCTGGCACCTACTCAGTACCCAGCTCCATACTGAGCCCCAAGCTAAGCCAGAGGGAGCAGTTTATCCCTTTCATATCTTAAGGGGCTATGTGTGTACATCCCTGGGAGGAAGAAGGAGAGACTGAGGTTTAGATTACAGTAAACTAAACTTTACCCATTGATTCATAGGTGTTCTTTTTGTCATTCCCTGTGACTGCTCCAAAAAGATGGAGCCACGTAAGTACTGTGGTGGGAGGCCGTAGTATAGAAGAAAGAATAAGAAGGAAGGGAGGGTCATGAAGTCAGGGGCAGTCAGTCAGTCACATCTATTGTGAGCCGTGTGTGTGTGCGCATGTGTGTGTGTGTGTGGTGGTAGGGTTCCAAAATGAAAACAAGCCCTATGTTTTTAATATACTCTACATTTTAAGAAACATGCCCATACATCCTTCATGTTACTAGGTCTTTGACTTCAGGAATGAAATAGGCAGGGGCTCCCTCCATTGTACACGTGAGCTCCAAGGAAGTTATCAGTCTTTCTCAGGGTGAGGCCCTGGAGGTGTGGCAGGATCTGGAGCTCAGAACTCAGCTCTCGGCAGCTATGCCATTGGCTCCCCTCAAAAGGAACAAAAGACCATGATGGCCCTCAATATAAATCTCATCAAGTAGGTGATTCCCACCAACAGAGCACTTCACAATACTCAGGACCAGTCAGATAGGTTATGGCAAGAATGAGCCCACTGGACCTGAAGCTGGGCAGGCAAGGCAGGCAGGACGGTCCAATCCAAGCGAACTTCCTGCAGGAATGTAACACAGAGTGAAGCAAGAAAGATTTCCAAGTGGCAGGTTACAAGAGCAAAGTCTGAGAGCTGGAACCAGAAGGTCATAAGCAGGAGCAAAGAAACAGCTGAGGAGCTGAGCAGAGATCAGGCTGAGAAAAGTGGAATCTGGGGGGAGGGGGCAGAGGAGGAGGCTATGTGGGGCCCACCTGAAGGCGGAAATAAAAGAACCAGTGCGCCTGCTTTAGTGTCATGGAGTTTGACATAGGTTGGGAGGGTACACTTCGTACAGTTTCTGTGTTGCAGAAATTAACACAACATTGTAAAACAATTATACTCCAATAATAAAATTAAATTATTTTGTTTTTAAAAAGGTTGAGGGACTTCCCTAGTGGGCCAGGTGGCTAAGACTGTGCTCCCAGTGCAGGAAGTCAAGGTTTGATCCCTGCTCCGAGAACTAGATCCCACATGCCACAACTCAGAGTCCACACACTGCAACTATGACCTAGTGCAGTCAAATAAATTTAAAAAATTAAAAAAAAAAAAAAAAAAAGGTCAGGGAGGCAGACAGCTGACAGAGTGAGGACAAGAACCCACACCTCCTAACCAGCCCCACCCCACCCAGGAGAACTCAGCCAACTCTTGAGCAAACAGGGACACACAACTGAGCTTTGCATTCACACAAACACACACACACACACACACATATGTGTGTTGAGTGAATGAATGAACGAAGGAATGATGGTCAGGCAACTGGTCAAGTCTGAGGAGCCTTGTTGGGGGAGGGCAGTGGAAGGTGGGCACAAAATCAGCACCAGGAAGAAGAAAGGATTCTCACTGCAGCACCAAATAACCAAAGCTCTTTGTTTTTTGTTTTTTTTTCCTTCTTCCTCTCCCACAGGCCCACAGGTAGGAAAGTTCTCCAGCCATCTCCCTTTTCCCTTTTCCCTCCCTGCTGTCAGCCTCCTTCCTAGACCATCTGGCTGTAGCCCAGACATCCCCCAAATGTAGCCCGGACATCCCCCAAATGTCCGGGGAGGCCTCAGCCCCAGGGCGGAGGGTATCACAGTGCAAGTCCATCCCCTGCCGGCGGAGGCCTTCTCCTCCACTCCTCCCCAGTTTTCCCATCTGTCCCTCTCCTTTTCTCACATCCCCTCCCTGCCTCAGCAGCTCATCCTCTCTCCTGCTGCTTCCCCTCCTGTTCCATGCTTCTCTGCTTTCCTGGCTACCCACAGCCCTCTCAGATGGCTGGCTTACTCCCAAATCCCAACCACACTGCAGGCCTCCCATGACCTGCCTCTGCCTGCCCTCCTCCCTGCTTCCCCTCCCCCAGCCCCCCACCACTAGCAGACCCAACTCCTAGGCCTGGAATGCCCCCACCACAAAAGAGTCATAGAAGAGGCAAGCAGGGTGGGAAGTGGCAATTTCCAGGCGTCACTGAGCCTGGATGGGGCAGTGGCTGCCTTAATATTGTCACAGGAAAGATTCCTAACCCTGGAGCCTGCCTCTTTCCCGAAGGTTATAGGCCATTATCAGGTCCTACGAAGCAGAAGCAGAAACTGGGGAGTTATCCAACCCCTAGGGACTTCCCAGGTGGCGCCAGTGGTAAAGAATCTGCCTGCCCATGCAGGAGACTTAAGAGACATGGTTTGATACCCGGGTCAGGAAGATTCCCTGGAGGAGGGCAGGGCAACCCACTCCAGTTCTAGGCAAGAGAAGAGTCAGATCGCAGAGTCAGATACAATTGAAGCAACTTATGCACACACACAGAGTGGGGCTATAACCCTCCACTGCCTGCTCCCTTGGGGGTCCCAGGCCCCCAGTGCCCAGCACCGGAAGCAAAATTGTGTCTCCTCTCTTCCCTGGGCCTGTGCCAACAGGCAAAGAAACTCTTCTGGCCTCGGGGCCTCAGGAGTGGTTCCAGCCAAGACAGAAGGTTAAACCACCCATTCCAGGAGTCTTCTGTCTCAAGCAATAAAACCTTGATTTTACCCTCTATTCTTCCTGATTTCATGAGTCTGGCACCTGCTCAGGGACAGGCATGGGCTCACATGTACTCCTATTGACATGTATACACGTAGCCAGGCACATGCACCCATAGGCATGTACCTGTGTACACAAAAGGCCTTTACAGGCTCATGTATACAGACATAACTATTTTTATGTAGAGGCAGTACATATCTTTACCTGCACACATGTAGTACCTACATAGAGAACTAGCACATCCTTACCTTTGTCTCCTCCCACCCTTCAGCTGACTCCTCCTTCCCCTTGGCTCCTGCATCCCTCCTCACTGTGCCTCCTGTCTCTTCCATGGTCCTGGCCCTCACTGAGTTCCTCTGTAGCCTCCCGCAGCCCTACCTTCATTTCTAAGTAGTCAACATGGCAAAACCTCTAATCACTCTTCACGGGTTCTTGGGTGAAGGAAGGGAGAAGATGAGATACTTCAGCTTCTTAGTCACAGATAAAAAAAGCCGAGGTCCAGAGGGTGGGAGTCATATCAGCTCAAGGAATAGAACCCAATGAATCTAGTTTCCTCCCGTTGTGTCTGCTCTGTGCTCTGGTTTCATCAAGGCAAAAGGCCTAAAACTAGGAGCAGTCACTTGCTATCTCTGTCTCCCAGACCTCTACCGTGAGCCCCTACTAGTGCCCAGGAATCCTGAGTCCTCTAGAGGAGGAGCAGCAGAGAGACAAGGGGAAGGGAGAGGAGGAGTTGATCTCAGGTAAGACTGTCACTGACCTCTGACTCTAATATTGTTCATCTGATTTTCCACAGGGACATGGCCATGGGCACCCCCCTGGCCCTGGGCACAGCCATGGAGGTGGGCACCCTCCTGGCCCTGGGCACCACCATCCCCCTGGCCCTGGGCACAGCCATGGCCCTGGGCACCCCCCTGGCCCTGGAAACCACCCTCCATGTCCCCACCCTGGATCAGGGCACTGTCCTGGAAGGGGCCACCCACCAGGCCCCCCTGGGCACCCCCCTGGTCCACATCACTGAGGAAGCAGAAGAAACAGGACTCAAGAATGTGGAGCCTGATCTAGCATGGAGCCTGAACCAGAATCTTCTGTTCCTAATAAACAGCCTCCTAGAGGCCACGTTCTATTCTTAAAAGAGCCTGTCTTCCTTCACATCCAACCTGACACTCAGGGGGCCCAGTGGTCTCTGAATTTCCTAGTTATGAAATTGATACCCAGTCAGGCATACTCAGTAGTTTGGTTCAGTGGTGTCCACAGCACATGACTGAATAAGGTCACCCCTCCTTTGTTTTCACTTCTGCCCCACTCCCCATTAAAGGGTCTCAAGGATGGTCTCATCACCTCTACCACATCATATACACTCAGACACGGTGGGCTGTGCATGCCTCCTTCTAGAAGGATCCACAGAAGCCTTCAGCAGATCCTGAACTGACTATCACCTGAAAATATATAGAACTTTCCAGACTCTTTAACTTTGCACAGTTTCCCCATCACCACCACCTCCACCTCAGCCCCGGTCAGGAATGCCTTCCTTCCAAGCCAGCTAAAGCTCTACCATCAACATGAAGCCTTCCCTAGAGCCCTTTAGGATGAGTGAGGTCCTCTCTGTCTTTGCACATTGCTCCTTTCTCTGCAGCTTATATTGACCATTGCATGGGCCCAACCACACCCTACCCAGTTGGCATCAACTAATGGGACAGCTTCTATCTCTCCAACCAAATTAAGCTACTCAGGGAAGGGCCACCACTTCTACACCTCTAGACTCCCCCACCCTCATCCCCTACTGGTCTATACCTTGCATAGAGTGGTGTTTGCACACAGTTTAGGGATACCCAGAGTCCAGACACTACTGGGTTCTGACTCTTCCCAGCCCTATTCTTCAGCCAAGGCATCTCCCAAACATATAGACAGCCTGCTTGCTGTAAAACCTGTTCTACCCATTCAAATTCCACATTTGGGGGCCTCTCTACTTCCCAATTCCTAGGCTTCTCACAGGGACCCTACCTATTCTAGTGCTACCAGAGCTCTAGGAGCATGCCTCTCCACCTCCCAACACACTGCCCCTCTCTCACATCCATTCCCTAATAGGGGAGGCAGCGAGAACTCAGAAATGAGTGGCTAATGAGTACATTTCCAGGTTGAAGTGGGGTAGTTATAAGAAAAAGAGCTGGGGATTCTCTGAGTCGCTTCTCTCTCTTCCGGGTCATACTCGCACTTGAATAACAGAATCGAGGTTCCACATCTGAGGTGCACAGACCCAGGTCCAGACCAACTTGGAGAAAGACCGAACTTGAACAGGTGCCTAGCCTCACTGGGAAGGAAGTGGTAGGGGTCTGCTGAGGGAAGCTCAGAGAAATGTGGGAGTAAAAGTAGCCCAAATTTTCAACCCTTCAGCATCCTGAGCAGTAAAGTGCCGGCATGGAGCTGCCTGCTCTTCTGGGCTTGAAGAATCAGCGTTACAAGTTATGAGGCTCTCGACACGGAGCCTGGGGTCGCGTTTCCTGTTCCCTCACGGAAGACCGATCCCCCCCAGAAACGCCGGTGTGCGAGCTACAGTCAGATGGCCAGACTCCTAACAGCAGCTGTCAGACATGTCCTGGGTAGAGGGGCCCACAACACCAGCTTGGGGAGTCTTTTAAAGACAGAGAGCCCCCAGCTCCTACAGCGCCGCGGCGGGAAGCCTCCGTCCCCGCCCCCCAGTGACGCGCCCATTGGCCAAGCTCTTCCTCGGCCCCGCCCAGCGACCGGCCCGCTTGGCGTCGACGCATGCGCAGGAACCCGCCGCCGCCGCGCCGCCGCCGCCGCTTCAGCACCAGCGCCCGGACAGCGGCGCCGCCCACGGGCATGGACGGTGGTGGCGGCAGCAGCAGCAGCGATCCGGTTCCCGGCCCGGGTCCGGAAGGGGAGCAGCGGCCCGAGGGGGAGCTTTTGGCCCCAGAAGGCAGCTCCCCGGACAGGTAGGGGCGGACTGTTCCGCAGACCCAGCTCTCAGTCCTTCCCAGAACCCGCGCCCCAGATATTCCCAGTAGCCGCCATATGTCGCCCCATTCATTCCCCAGACCCTCCCAGAGCCCGTTCTGGCGCCTCCAGACTCCTGGCCCCCTGGCCACGCCCTCTCTCTGCAGAGTCGATTTTCACTCTCCCTGATACCCCCTAATATCAACCCCCTTCGCCCTCGTTGCCCCAGGGACCTGCCCCACCCACTGTTTCTACCTTACCTCTAAGACCCCGAGTTCCCCCCGCCCCTCCGGCCTCCAGAGCCCCTCCCTCTAGGCCCTGCCCCCACGTCTTCTCTGTAAGCCCCAAGCCTGCAGCAACCTCACTCCGGGTTCCAGCATGTCAATGTGCTCGAGGGTGCGTGTGTATTGTAGGTGGGCTCACCAAGGTGTATGTCCTAGGGAGAGGGCAGACACTCGGCCGCCAAACTAGGGTCTGTCTTTGTCCATCACCATCAGTCTCCAGTCTGCCGCCCTGCATGGCCAGCTGCGCACGTGTGGGCTGGAGTCCCCACGTGTGGCAGCCACCTGCACTCTTTGGATGTGATGGGTTGGCAGGCTTTGAGACTCTGGTCGCGGTCAGTACCTTCCCTGAAGGAGCACCAGGCTGGCAGGACAGAAGGAACACCTTCCTGCTGAGGGCCCAGATCTTGGTGCCTCTCCTCTCCCTTCCTCCACCATATGTGTGAGGGAACAGCCCAGCCAGGTAACAATATGGCGCAATTTCTGTGCCCTGCTTGTTCTGCCGCCCCCAGGATCCCTCACCTGACATGACGCTGCCTCTCTCTCCTGCCTGGACTGAAATACGAAGCATTCTTTGGGGGAAAAAGCAGAGGTGGACACATTATCTCCAGACTGCCCCAGTTAAATGTATATTCTGTACCGCAGAGTGAAGAGGAGATCCCAAAAGCAGAGAGAAATGTTTCCTTCCCTCTATTGTCAAACCAGCCTGGATAGATTTAGCCACCTTTCAGACTGAAAGGCACAGAACTTTCTTCAATAGGATGAGAGACAGGATTAATGTGCTCCTTGGACCAGGCGACTGCCTGGCACTATGGCCCAACCAAAGAGCCAAGGATGGCCAAGGCAGAGACAGTGATAGGGAAGGGGCCAGGAGCATCCCTAGAAGGGGCTGGAGAGTCTTTTGCTGCCTCCGATATTTTGCCCAGGATCAGCCCTATCTTGATCTACTCACTTCCCCTGCACATAGGGCTCATACTTGGACACAGGAACTATTTGCTGTCTTCTAGTAACTACCTGAGACTTCTGGCCCCTCTCTGTACCTCCCCAGAGACAAATCAGGCAAAGGGACTCATTTCAGTCCAAGAAACAAAAATCATCCCTGCTGAACTAAGCAGCACTGTGGAGAGTAAATAAAACAGCGCATGCACGTGCACACACACACATTTACTAATGTACAGACAACAGGGCAATTTGAAATGGTTCATTCTTTGCGTCTTTAAAATTACTTTTTATTTTCCTAGTGGCATGAACTACTCCCTCATCTGTCCTGATCATTCTGCCTGATCACATGGATGTTCATATAGCTATATGTTTGTGGGCTTGGGGCATGGTTAATTTGCCCCTTATAGGGCTCCCAAGTGAGGGTCTGGGGCACTATTAGCCAGGCCCTGACTTCTATGGCCATGAATCAGACCTGTGTCTTCACTTTTCATTAAACCTTCCTACCTGCCCCAGTCACTTGGCCTACAGGCCAATGTGCTCAGGCAAGCAGCCCAGGAAACTGGTCATCCCAGTCAGAGCCATGGAACTGAGAGGGTGAGAAAGAAAGCCCCCAGGGGAAGCAAGGCAGATAGTTGATCCTAGGTTCCTAGAGAGGGATAAAAGGGATTGACAGGAAGGGGCTGGCCTAGGGAGATCCCAGTAGAAGCAAACCAATGGTGGAGACTGAAATCCCCCTTGAACAGGAGCCTGCTAAGCAAGGGGGTTGCTGATGAGATTTGGTAGGCTGGTTAAGGAGGACTGAGTTCAGTTCTCAGCCACAACTCCCTGGAGTGCTGGCTTCCCTTCATGAAAAAGAAACTGACACTCCAAGTGGGGACTTGACTCCTAAGACAAGCCCAAAGCTCAGTGATGCTTTAAGATCACGGGCAGCTGAAATAGGCACCCTGGCTGCCCCACCCTCCTGAATCTGGAAAGCAGGCCCTAGTCTAAAGAGGGAGACCAAGACTAAAATGGGTCACCTTGTGCTTCCCTGGTGATCCAGTGTTTAGGACTCCACCTTTCAAGGCAGGGGTATGGGTTCAACCCCTGATCGGGGAACTAAGGTTCCACACCCCACAGGGTGCAACCAAAAATGTATACAAAATAAAATGGGTCACCTTCATGCCTTCAGGGTCCAACCCAGACCAAGCACAGTGCCCAGCATATGGCAAGTGCTCAGAAAAGAATAAAAATCCTAAAGAAATAGATATCCCCACTTATACATATGAAACCCAGGTCATTTTTCCAGCTTCCCTTTGGCCCACAGGGATGGAGGTATGAGGGATTTATCTGCCAGGACACTGGTTGCTATGTCATTAACTTTATGGGGTCATCTGAGGTCTTGCTTCAGTCAAATTCCTATTTTTCTAAATGCACAGTTAGTAAAAAAAAAAAAAAGAAGAAGAAGAAGAAGAAAAAGTAGTGGTTTAAATCATGAGACAAATTCTAATGCAGCTTTTGATAACAAACAGAAAAGTACTGGGAGTTCCCTGGTGGCCCAGTGGCTAAGGCTCCATGCCCCTGACGTAGGGGGACTGGATTCTATCCCTGGTCAGGGAACTAGATCCCACATGCTGCAGCTAAGACCCAGCACAACCAGAAACAAATAAATATTAAAAAAAAGAAAAGTAATTATAATTATGTATGTAGACAGATTCTTAAGGTGTGAGAAGTTCTCAAATGGAGACATATTATCTGAAGTGCCTAAAGAGTTCAAATTGTAAATATAAATATACTTCTTAATCTATATACTTCCTGCAGCACTGAATGTGAAGAGGCAGGAAAGCAAATGTCTTCCACATGCCAGGCTCCATGCCAGGCACCTCACGGATCTTACCTCAGTTAATTCCCATACTAACTTGAGAGGGGGACCTTATCCTCATACCCTCACTCAGCAGACAAGGATGCCAATGTTCCAAGAACTGTGTATCTTTCCCAAGACCCCAGAGCTAAAGGATGATGGGGCCAGGATCCCACCTCCACTGCTCCCCCATTTTAGTCTCAGCATGAGGGTTATCCCCTGCCCCTCGACTGTCTGACACCCAGCTTTCTGGCAGGAAGAGAAGGAGCTTGCTTTTTTTCAGTTCTTCTACTTGGTTTCTGGGCAGAACCCAGCCTCTGTGGGCAATGTCCACTTGCCATCACAGCCAGGACTCTGGCCCACGGCCCCTTCAGCAGTGCAGCAGGCAAGACTGGAAGCCAGGGTTGGCTCAGCAGACATCTGGCTGTCCCATGGGAGCTATGCAAATTCTAGCAGGCCAGGTGAGCCAGAAGGATGAAGGAAGGAGACTCACTGGTGGGCCCAGAACCCTCTGGGAATCACCCATGGCTCTTAGGCACTTGGCATCTGTCCTAGGTCTAGCAATCCTGCCACTGGGGTAGACTCCAACTCCCCCTGCACCCAAGGAGTGGGGCTGGGTCCATGCACAGAATACTGCCCCCATGAGTAATTTGGAAAGACAAATCTATTGCTGATTCCTCCCTGGCAAGTTCCTTGGGGGTCCTAACTCCCTCTCCCAACTGTGCACACCTTTGCACAGCAAACCTGTTCCCCAAGTCCCAGGGTTGGTAAAAAGGCAGTAATTGCTTATGCCAAACTTTCCCTGGCTTTTAAGGTGGGAACAAAAGTGCAGCAGGTGCTTAATCAGCGTGTGACAAGAGAATGAAGAGACGATTGCAGCAGACAGAGCTGGGCTCAAGGCCCGGCTCTTCAGGGCTCACTGAACCTCAGTTCTCAAATCTATAAAAGGAAAGTACTTCCCCTGTATGGTTTTTAAAGGCACAAATAAGATCATATGTGTTTGGGGGTGCAGGAACCAACAAGAGAATGAGACAATGAACCCCAAGAAGCAGGCTGGAGGTGTAGACCCTGAGTCCCCATCCTCGTCACCTCCTGCCAGAACCAGTAACAGAAAAACCCAAGCCCCATCCATCTCAGCTCACTGAACACTGCTGGGGCATGGTATGGACCACCACTGTCCCACTCCCATTTTCCCTGCCTCCTCCTCCCCCAGGTCCCAGAGCAAGGCTGTGGCCCCGGAGGCCAGTCCAGAGAGAAGCTGCTCCCTCCACAGCTGCCCCGTTGAGGACCCTTCCAGTTCTTCTGGACCACCACCAGCAACTTCCACCCTCCAGCCTGTGGGCCCATCCAGCCCCTTGGCCCCTGCTCACTTTACCTATCCCCGAGCACCGCAGGAGTACCGGGGGGGAAGCTCTCTGCCAGGGCTCGGGGACCGGGCAGGGCTGTGCTCCCATGGCTCCAGCCTCAGCCCTTCCCCAGCCCCCTCACAGCGTGATGGGGCCTGGAAGCCAGCATCTGTGCAGCACCATGTGGTCAGCGTCAGGTAAGGAGGAGTCCAGCAGTTGGCCAGCTGCCCTGGAAGGTAGGGCAGGGCTTCAAAGTGGGGCCAATTCCCCGGGGTCTAGACTCCTTCACTGGGAGGCAGCCCAGGTGTCTCCTGCCTCTGATGGAGGAGGCAGCCTGGAGGGAAGAGGAAGGAAGGGTTGGAACTCGGGAGTGGGGAGGCCTGCAAGGGTCGATGCCAACTTCCTCTACCCTCCACCCCTACTCCAACCTCCCACCTTACAAGAGGACTCCAGCAAGCAAGTGTCTTTTCTTCTCTCCCATAGGCAGGAACGGGCCTTCCGGATGCCAAAGAGGTAGGCCTGGGCCTTCTCTGGACCCATGGGGTGACCAGGCCCAGTTTAGCTCCACCATCCCTTCTTGGTGGCTTCTAAGCTCACCCATTCCCTGCTACCATGCCCAACACCAACTCATGTGGGATCTCTTCCTCTTTCCCAGCTATTCCCAGCTGATTGCGGAGTGCCCAGTGGCCGTGCTGCTGCTGTGTCTGGCTTTCATCCTCCTCTGCACCCTGGCTGGACTGCTGGGGGGCCAGCTACCTGATTTCTCCAAGCCCTTACTGGTGAGGGGCCACAGGGAGGGATGGGGCCCCCATGCCTGGCCACCTCAGCTCGGTCTGGGGCAGAACTTTGGAGTGGCCCTGCTGGCAGTGGACTCTCCAGTGAGAGCTCAGAAAGGGTACAGAGGTGATCCTCATGTCCAACCATACAGGCAGGCAGGCCAGGCCTCCCTGCTCCAGGGACCCAAAGGAGCAGAACTGAGAAGGAAGAACTCCCCCTCTTTCTGGTCTGATCTTCTCTGCCCTCCTCCCTACAGGGCTTTGAGCCTCGGGACACGGACATTGGGCGCAAGCTAGTGGTCTGGAGAGCACTGCAGGCCCTCACAGGCCCCAAGAAGCTGCTTTCCCTTTCCCCAGACCTTGAGCTGAACAGGTAATGGCTTCCCATCTTTCCATTTTTGGGGGAAACCGGAGATAGAACAAGGTCTCCAGAGAGGAGCCAAAGACAGGTCAGGGGACTTCCCTGGCTATCCAGCAGTTGGGACTCTGCATTTCCACTGCAGGGGACACAGGTTTGATCCCTAGTTGGGGAACTAAGATTCCACGTGCCATGTAGTGCAGTCAAAAAAGAGTTTAAAAAAAAAACAAAAAAAGGCAGGTCAGAGGGCCTTGCTGGAACCCCCTGGGCAATGGTATCTGGCCTCTTCTGAGCCCCTCACCTCTGGACAGTGCCTGATACAGATTTTTTCTCTACCTTAGCTCAAACCCCCACACCACTCTGAGCCCCGCCACACCCTGGAGCAGTGCCCAAGAGGAGTTGGTCCGGCCTCGAAGGATGGTGGAGTCCTTGGAGGACAGAGGGCAGGAGAGCTTCTTCTGTGGCCCCCCTGGTAAGCTGCAGCCTGGCCAGTTCCTGGCTTTAATGGTGGTTCTCCCTCTCCCCACCTATTAGAACTGAAGGGCCCAGGAGAACAAATCTGGGCAGACAGAAGGGGAAGGAGACTGGCCAGTCACATTCAAGGCAAGGAAATAGGGTTACAGCTGGGAGGATGAGGCAGGTCTCAGTTGCTCCAGCCAGGAAGGGTCAAGCTGGATGGGGGTGTGGCACAGGGGAGGGATGCAGGCCCAGCATCAGGCAGCCAGGCACAGGTTTGAGGATCCTGAGAATCTGAGCCTCATATGGCCTGGAGTAAGCATCTTCCCTTTGGTGGGCCCAGGATCTGGGGCCAAAGCACTAACCTCTGGGCCGTGTGTTGCAGAGAAGAGCTATGCACAGCTGGTGTTCATGTCCACCTCAGCGGGCAGCCTCTGGAATCTGCACGCCATTCATTCTATGTGTCGCATGGAACATGACCAGGTGAGCCGGCTGAGGGGGTGCCGGGGCTTGGTGGGGGTGGGGAGAGCCAGGGACACCAGGGACCTGATCATAAGGAAATACAGTTGAACCAAGTTTGCCAGGCTGGGCTAGGAAAGAGCATTCCCTGCTTAGAAAATTATTGCAACCCTGCTAAGAGGCTCCAGGTTGTGGGGGAAGAGGAAAGTGAAGAGTCAGCTGCTTCCAGAAGTGCCAAGACATAGCTGCTGGAAGACAGACCCTCAGAGCCTGGGGATTTTCAAAAGGTCCTGAGGCTCCTCCTTGAAGCAGTCAAGATGTAGCTGCTGGAACAGGGGCCTGACCAGTCAGGTCAAGATACCTCTCTGCCTCTGCCCTGCTGCCTCAAAGGAAGTGAGAGAGCCTGGGACAGTGCTTGGAAACCTGGGCCCCAGCAGTTCCCCTGAGCTCTCTCCTGCTGTGTGTGCCCTACAGATCCGCTCCCATCCCAGCTTTGGGGCTCTGTGCCAGCGTACGGCAGCCAACGAGTGCTGCCCAAGTTGGTCCCTGGGCAACTACGTGGCTGTGCTCTCCAATCGCTCCTCCTGCCTAGACATTACTCAAGCTGACACAACCCGCACGCTGGCCCTGCTGCGGGCCTGTGCCCTCTACTATCACCGTGGTGCCCTGGTGCCCTCCTGTCTGGGACCCGGAAAGGACAAGCCCCCACGCTGTACCCAGGTTCCCACCAAGTGCTCCCAGAGCAGTGCTGTCTACCAACTCCTGCACTTCCTGCTGGACAGGGACTTTCTGAGTCCCCAAACTGCTGACTACCAGGTGCCCTCCCTCAAGTACAGCCTGCTCTTCCTGCCCACCCTGAAGGGTGCCTCCATGATGGGCATCTACCTGGACCGCCTCGCTATGCCCTGGGGGCTCTCCGACAACTACACATCCGTCACCGGCATGGATCTGGGCCTCAAGCAGGAACTGCTGAGACACTACCTGGCCCAGGACACGGTGTACCCCTTGCTGGCCCTGGCTGCCATTTTCCTCAGCATCGCTCTCTACCTGCGCTCGCTCTTCCTCACGCTCATGGTGCTGCTGGGGGTGCTGGGCTCCCTGCTGGTTGCCTTTTTTCTCTACCGAGTGGCCTTCCGGATGGCCTACTTCCCCTTCGTCAATCTGGCAGCCCTCGTCCTGCTGAGCAGCGTCTGCGCGAACCACACCCTCATCTTCTTCGACCTCTGGCGCCTCAGCAAGAGCCAGCTGCCGTCCGGGGGGCTGGCGCAGCGCGTGGGCCGCACCATGCACCACTTCGGCTACCTGCTGCTGGTCTCGGGCCTCACCACGGGCGCGGCCTTCTACGCCAGCTACCTGAGCCGCCTCCCGGCCGTGCGCTGTTTCGCGCTCTATATGGGAACGGCTGTGCTGGCGCACCTGGCGCTCACGCTGGCCTGGCTGCCTTCCTCCGCGGTGCTCCACGAGCGTTACCTGGCGCGCGGCTGTGCGTCCCAGGCGCGTGGCCCGTGGGCCGGCAGCGCGCCCCGGCGACTGGCACTGGCCCTCCACCGACGGCTCCGCGGCCTCCGGAGGGCGGCCTCCAGCACCTCGCGCCTGCTCTTCCAGCGCCTCCTGCCCTGCGGCGTCATCAAGTTCCGTTACATCTGGATCTGCTGGTTCGCCGCGCTGGCGGCTGGGGGCGCCTACATCGCCGGTGTCAGCCCCCGCCTGCGGCTGCCCACGCTGCCGCCGCCCCGCGGCCAGGTCTTCCGGCCCAGCCACCCCTTCGAGCGCTTCGACGCCGAGTACCGTCAGCAGTTTCTGTTTGAGCGGCTGCCTCAGGGCGAGGGCGGCCACATGCCCGTGGTCTTGGTGTGGGGCATCCTGCCCGTGGACACGGGCGACCCCCTGGACCCTCGCAGCAACAGCTCGCTGGTGAGCGACCCTGCCTTCTCAGCCAGCGGTCCTGAGGCCCAGCGCTGGCTGCTGGCCCTCTGCCGCGGAGCTCGGAATCAAAGCTTCTTCGGGGCCCAGCCGGAGGGCTGGCCCACATTGTGCTTCGTGGAGGCTCTCCAGCGCTGGATGGAGAGCCCCGGCTGTGCCCGCCTGGGGCCGGGCCTCTGCTGTGGCCACTCGGGCTTCCCCTGGGCCCCGCAGCTTTTCCTGCACTGCCTCAAGATGATGGCTCTGGAGCAAGGCCCCGAGAGCCCCCGGGACCTGGGAGCCCGCTTCAATACCCAGGGCGGCTTGGCTGCCCTGGTCCTGCAGTTCCAGACCAACTTCCCCTACAGTCCAGACTACAGCCAGGCTCACCACTTCTACACTGAGGTCAACCACTGGCTGGCCGCAGAGCTGGGCAGGGCACCCCCTGGCCTGCGCAGGGGTTGGTTCACCAGCCGTCTGGAGCTGTACAGCCTGCAGCACAGCCTGAGCACCGAGCCTGCAGTGGTGCTGGGCCTGGCGCTGGCGCTGGCCTTTGCCACACTGCTGCTGGGCACCTGGAATGTTCCCCTTAGCCTGTTCTCAGTGGCGGCAGTGGCAGGCACTGTGCTGCTCACCGTGGGGCTCCTGGTTCTGCTCGAGTGGCAGCTCAACACTGCCGAGGCCCTCTTTCTCTCTGCCTCGGTGGGCCTGTCCGTGGACTTCACTGTCAACTACTGCATCTCCTATCACCTGTGCCCGCACCCTGACCGCCTGAGTCGCGTGGCCTTCTCGCTGCGCCAGAGCAGCTGCGCCACGGCGGTGGGGGCCGCGGCCCTGTTTGCAGCCGGCGTCCTCATGCTCCCGGCCACGGTGCTGCTCTATCGCAAGCTGGGCATCGTCCTCATGATGGTGAAGTGCGTCAGCTGCGGCTTCGCCAGCTTCTTCTTCCAATCTCTCTGCTGCTTCTTCGGACCAGAGAAGAACTGTGGGCAGATCCTCTGGCCTTGTGCACACCTGCCGTGGGATGCCGGCACTGGGGAGCCTGGTGGGGAGAAGGCAGGTCGCCCACGACCAGGGCCGGTGGGAGGGGTGCCCGGGTCCTGCTCAGAGCAGTACGAGCTACAGCCCCTGGCACGACGCCGGAGTCCCAGCTTTGACACCAGTACAGCCACCAGCAAGCTGTCTCACCGGCCCTCCGTGCTCTCTGAAGATCTACAGCTGCACGATGGCCCCTACTGCTCCCGGCCCCCGCCAGGCCCTGCATCCCCAAGGGAGCTGTTCCTGGACCACCAGGCAGTTTTCAGCCAGTGCCCGGCCCTGCAGACTTCCTCTCCCTACAAGCAAGCTGGACCCAGCCCCAAAACCCAGGCCAGGCAGGGCTCCCCAGGGAAGAAGGCTGAGCTGGTGCAGGCCTCATTAGAAGCCCCAGCCCACCCTCCCAGGCCCAAGCCCCAGGTCGTGGAGCCCCCTGATTGCCTCTGCTCTTCAGCCAGCACCCTGGAGGGGCTCAGCGTCTCTGATGAAACCTGCTTAAGCACCTCTGAGCCCAGTGCCCGCGTTCCAGATTCTGTGGGTGCCTCCCCAGAGGACCTGGATGAGACCGAGCAGACAGTACCTGAACGGGGCCAGCTCAATGAGAAGCGGGACACGCTATGGCTGGCGCTCAAGGAGACTGTTTACGACCCATCTCTGCCTGCCTCACACCAGAGCAGCTCGTCCTGGAAGGGCCGTGGGGGGCCGGGGGATGGCAGCCCTGTGGTGCTGCCCAACAGCCAGCCAGATCTGCCAGATGTTTGGGTCCGCAGGCCCAGCACCCACACTTCAGGCTATAGTAGCTGAGGGAGGCCCAGGGAGGCCCACCCGGGGCACAGAGCCTGTTGGGGATGTAATGGCCGGAGCAGCACCAGGCTAGAGCCTGATAGTGTTTCCCCACATCAGCGTGGGGAGGTCTCGCCCTCCAGCTGTGGATTTTAAACCCTGCCAAATGTTCTGGCCCTGGTCTGGGCTGCTGCTTACTCCTCACACCTGGAGGATTCGGAATGGGGAGTGGTCTTTGGAGTGAAATGCCAAGCTCTCCTTTTGACCTGCGAAGGGCTCATCTGCTCCCACAGTGCCAGCCAGGACCCACCCTCTGGAAGGGTGAAGGTCATGTGGGCAGCTCCATGTATCAGGGGAAGCTGGCTTGGCCCCCATGCCAAGGGGCATGAAGTTCAGTGGGACTAAGGGACCCAGTCCTTGGGATCCTATGGGCCCCTTCATCAACCAAGAGCCCTGGGAAACCTCTGCAGCCTCCTGGGCCTCTCACCTTTCAGAGGCTTTTTTATCAGGACACTTCCTTTTCTTTGGGGGGGGCCTCCTGGAGTCATAATTGGTCTGGGGTCTCTGTCCTGAATGGCCTGCCCACCTCACATTACCCAGTCTGTTAAGAAATTTGTCCCAGTCAAGTAGAGATGGCTTCTGGGAGAAAAGTAGGTGGTGGAGAGATGGTGAGTCTCAGAGCATCCCTGAATTGCTAATGGTCCCTCATGGGAAGCTGCTCTGGCATGGAAGCGTCCTCTCCCCTGTTAACACTAGTAAGAATCGTTTATATCCTGCGTATTTTGGTTTGCGGAACACTTCCATACCCATTGTGTCCTGGGAATCTCATCACTTCTGTGTGAGGTAGCCTGTAGTTGGTTAGGTCCTTTTGCCCCCAGGTTACAGATAAAGACATTGAAACTAAGGTTACTGTTTTCACAAAGTCCTATAATGAGTGGGTGGCAGAACAGTTTTCCTAACTGACTCCACCAAAGCTCCCACTCTCCTCCTGTTTACCTGCCCCAGGGACGTTGACCTACAGCTATCTTGATCTTTGCTCTGGGCACCTTTAAACAACCTGTCTTCACAGGTGCCTCTGAGTACCGCTTTAGGCCTCTGTCTCCAGAAGAAGCTACACTCTGAGCAAGCCTGGAATTCCTCCCCACAGCCACTGGACTTCCTTCCAGCTCCAGCTGAGATGCCTACCATCCATGAGGCACCTAAGCTGATCTGGTTCCCAAGTTCAGGGTCAGGAGAAGGCCTTGTCCGTGGCCTCAGTGTGCAGAGAGCCCCTGCCAGGAGAGGCACTGAGGGCCATCGAGGCTGAGCAGAGTCCAGTTAAGGCAGTCCAGGCCTGCCCTCTTTGGGGGTATGGCAGTCTGAAGCTGTTTTGCAGGTCAGGGTTCTGGTTCCCAAAGGACAAGTTTCTCTAGGGGCACTCAGCAGACAAAAGGCTGACTCCCCTTCCCCAAAGCAAAGGGTCTCTCTGGAAGGTTTTATCTCACATGAGAGCTCATGACACATGGAGCATCAACAAATTTACTGAGCACCACTCCACCTATGGCACTATAAGAAGACAGAGGCATGGAGGGAAAATCAGACATCTGCCCTCAAGGAACTCATCCTCTAGCTGGGGAAACAGCCCTCCCCACCACCCCGTACATGCAGGCATCAGTGGGTCACTAATGGCACCATATAGCACGTGCTGAGGGCCATATGCCTGTCACCATGAGCATTGCTGGAGCTCAAGCACCCAAGCCTGGTAACCAGGACAGAATCCTGAGCTGGGCTTCAGTATCTCAGCCTGGAAGTGACCTTAACAATAATTTGTTTCAGCAGTTCTCAAGCTTTGGAGCCTCAGGACCCTTCGTTGCAAAGAATCCTTGTGTGGAAACACCGCATGTAAAGCTGAGAAAAAGCAACTACACTGGTGGGTGCTGGGGATGGGGAAGTCCAAAACCAGATCAGCCTCCTTTTCTACTGTGCCTCTCAGGGGACCCTGGGGAACCCTGAAAGCTCTTGGTGGCTCTGAAGAATGTGGCTTGAAAACCACTGATCCAGGTCATTTTACAGATGAGCATCACAGAGGGGAAGGATTTTTCTGGAGCCAAAGAGACAACTGGCGGCAAATTAGAGGGTTTGGGCTTTATATGGGATATGGCCATATCAATGAGATATGGGAGTTGTGGAAGTGACAGAAGACCATGGGCAGGAATGACAGGTTACATTGGCTTCTTTGCAAGATAAAGATACCCATCTGACTCCTGGTGTCAGGAAGAAAAGACAGTGACTAGGACTAACATGGACCATCTCCCTGGAGTTCTGAGGGACCTCTCTCTCTTCATGTCAGAGAGGAATTCAGCCTCTCTGGCCTAGGACTGCTCATCAGCCTCTGAGTCCTGGCTTCCCTGCACTATAGACCGTCTCCTGTTATCACACAGCCATGTCGGGAGAGCTCTGGTCATCTGGGATCATCACCCAGAGGGAGGACAAGGTGAGCCCTTCCTCCTGAACACGAGCAGAAGTGTGGCCTTGACTCCGTCATTGTAGTTGCCTCTCGGTGACTCACTGCAGCTCTTCTGCCCTGTGATGTGGGAGGACTGCAGGGCCCTGGACTGAAAGAACCTGCTCCCCCACACCCTCTTTTGTGTCTTATAGGGGGAAACATTGGTGTCTGGGGCTGAAGCTTGGCCTGAACACAACCACTGACATGTTTGAGAGAGTATGAAGGGATGGATGGGGTGGGCATCAGGGATCTGAGCACAACGAAGAGCCCTCCTCGGGGACTTCTGGGTGCCCTTCTCACAGGCCAGGGCCGCATAACCCTTCAGGAAGGCAGATGAGCTGGAGCAGCCAAAGTATCGACTGGATTTGTTCTTTACACCAGCGGGCCCAAATGACTGGAAGAACTCAGTGTAATCCCAGTCAGTGACTCGAACTTGGAGTGGCTCGAACCAACAGCAAACATCACAGCAGTGGGTAATCCCACCTGCATCTCTAGCTCCAACTTTGGTGTTTGTTTGTTTGTTTTTTGTTTTTTTGGCAGGGCCTTAGTTCCCCGACAAGGGATCAAAGCCGTGTTCCCTGTAGGGGAAGTGCAGAGTCTTAACCACTGGACTCCCAGGAAAGTCCCCCTTGCCCCAGCTTTGGAAATCAAGGTTTGAAGTATTTTCAGCAGATTTACTATCATCATTATGGTGGTTACAAAGAGTGTATGGCCCTGGACACACATGGAGAGAAGCTTAGAAGCATGCTGTGAGGCTCTGGAAAATTCAAGAAATGGCTTCTTAACACTGAGACACTGCATTAACACTAATTTGGGACCTGCAGTCATTTCTCCTATTTGTGCCACAGATCCTTGAACTCATACCCAGAGCATGAGAATGTGTTATTGTATGTTTTAAAAATGTAACTTGGTATAGTTTGTTACTATGGGAAAACCCATCCTTCCATGGCTGTGGCACTTTGGTGACAATGTCAGAGACTGAGTTGACTGGTAGAATCTTAGATTTTACAGGCACGGGGCTACCCTATACCATGATATTTAAGCAGTATCTCAGCTTGAGCCTGATTCTGAAAGAGACATCTCAGGAGAGATTTATAAGCCAAATGCCCTCAGCCCGCTCCAACTCATCCCTCTCCTTCCAGTCCATGACAAGGCAGGTGAGGGGATCAGGAGAGAAGATACATTGGAGAGTTCCTGATCTTTTCTTTCCTGGTGGCCTTATCTTGGCCTTTGATAATACATGTGGGCAATTATGAGCTCTCTGGCAGCCATGACATGCATCAAGATCTGCTTGGGAATGGGAAAAAACAGACATTCCTTACCCTTTCTACCCTCACCCTTGTTCACAGGGGTGACAGTAGCTCAAGGTGGTGTAGAGGTATTTATGCTTAGGAGAAGAAGTTGTCACTCAGTTCACTGGGAAGGTGAGAAACAAAAGAAAGCCACCGCGTGCTATGTAAATGGTGGGCTGTCGCAAGCCACCTTGTTCTGAAGAGCCCTGGAAGGACCTTGATAAACTTATCATGATCATCAGGCCTCTGTGTGGTTATTCATGTTATACCTCAACATAAGGGGAAGATCAACAGTTTACCAAATTCACAAACAACAAATAAGAGCTTCAAGATCACTAAAGAGAATCCCTCAGCTGGGCAGAATGATGTGGATTTGGATTCATGACCACAGCCTCGCCTGCAACCTCAGCTCTGCCTAGCCTGCTTCCATTCTAGTTACTAGTTTCAGCTCTTTGCAGCAGTCATTTCATACTTTCTCCACTTGCTTCCAACATCAGATGCCCTTCATCTCTCTGCACACCTACTTTCAGTAGTCAAAAAACTCATTATTCATAATGAAAGCTGGAGGCATCAGATAGAATTTTCCTCACCTTCAAGGCACCAAGTCCCCAGCTTACCTACCCTGCTCCTACTGGCTTCTCTCCTCATCCCTTCTGTTACAAAGAAGGAAGCAGTTAATGTCCCCACCAATGGTTTATAGCAGGTGGATATAGATAGCTAGGAAGTAAATTTCAAGAGCTTCCTTCATAAGTTCCCTCTTCTCATATTGATCAGCCTAAGAAGGAGTCTTTGGCCAGCAATCTCTCCTTCCCAGCCTCCATTTTCCCAGGTGACCCTTCGTTCATTCTGACTCCTACTACCCTGGCACCATTTTCTGCACTATAAATAAATAAATATATAATAAATAAAAGGACTACTTGAGAATGTTCTGCTTGAGGAAGTCTTTGAGAGAGCAAAGCCAAGAACATATAAACATTATCATCACTGCATTCCATATGGTTACATAGCTTAAATATATGTATATATATATACATATACATATATATATATACATATATATATATATATAATGGGGCTTCCCTGATGCTCAGCAGGTAAAGAATCTGCAGGAGTTACAGGAGATATGGGTTTGATCCCTGGGTCAGGAAGATCCCCTGGAGGAGG
Organism: Cervus canadensis; assembly: GCF_019320065.1. NCBI lineage: Eukaryota > Metazoa > Chordata > Mammalia > Artiodactyla > Cervidae > Cervus > Cervus canadensis. Next base: position 36,967,615 of record NC_057391.1, read on the forward strand.
GCATGGAAACCCACTCCAGTATTCTTGCTGGGAAAATCCCATGGACAGAGGAGCCTGGTGGACTATGGTCCATGGGGTCACAAAGAGTCTGAAGCAACTGAGCACATATTTTAAATACCCACATTGAACTTGTAGAGATGAAAACTAAAATGTCTGTGATTTAAAAAAAAAAATCCCTGGATGGAATCAACACTTTAGATGTTTTAGACAAAAAGGATCAGTGGACTTGAAGACATAGCAACAGAAATTAAATAAAATGAAACATCAAGGGAAAAAATAAGTTTAGAAATAAATACAGAGCATATACAACAGGCAGAAAATGTGTCCTTTATAATTATTCAAAATTATGAAATAATTTAGGCAATAACCAAAAATGAAGAGGGTACATTTTAAAAATTAGTATTTTGTGAGGGAATATGAACCAAGGAATCTGAAGATGCTGCTGTAGGTACCATCCATCTCCTTTGCCCCTTTCTCTCTGCCTTTGCTCCTTTGATCATCCCATCTTCCTTCTGAAACATCCTTTTCTTTCAGCTGGCTCATTCCCATAAGCACGTGTATCCACTACTATCTACATCTTTGAGAAAGTTCTTCCTTGACCACCACAACCCACCTCCAGTTACTGCCCAATTGCTCTACTCCGTTCACAAACTCTCTTTGACATCTGCCATCTCTGCCTCCTCATATCTTCTTCAGTCTGCTCCAGTGTAGCTTCCACTCCAGCCTCTCCACCAGAATTCCTCTTCCTAATACAATGACTTTTGTGTGTGTGTATGAGAAAACATATGCATGAGTTTATTTATTACAGGATTTTGTACTCACCAATGACTTCTTCGTTGCTAAATTAAATGGATCCATTTAAATTCTCATCTTGCTTGCCCTTTCATTTATTTTTGTAATAGTTATTTTTATTTGACTGCACTAGGTCTTTTGTAGCATGTGGGATCTTTTTAGTTGAGGCACATGAATTCTTAGTTGCAGCATGTAGGATATCTAGTTCCCCAACCAGGGATGGAACCCAGGGCCTCTGCACTGGGAGCTTGGAGTCTTAGCCACTGGACCACCTGGGAAGTCTCGAGTTATTTTCAATAGTTTATCACTTGGTTCTTCAACAGTTTACCACTTCCTCCTTCCTAGCTTCTAGGACCCCACTGTTTCTTTGTTTTCCTCTCACCTCTCTGGCACCTCTTTATCAGATTTCTTGGCTTGGCACCTTTTTATCATTGCAACTTCTGAGTACTGGCATCAATGTCCTAGGTCCTAAGGCTCTCTGTACATTTCTTCCCTTGGTAATCTCATCCAATATTGCAGTTTTAAACACATGTGTGTGTGTGTGTTAGTCGCTCAGTCGTGTCCAGCTCTTTGCGATCCCATGAACTATAGCTTGCCAGGATCCTCTGTCCATGGAATTCTCCAGGCAAGAACACTGGATTTGGTAGCCATTCCCTTCTCCAGGGAATCTTCCCAACCCAGGGATTATTGAACCAGGTCTCCTGCATTGCAGACAGATTCTTTAATGTCTGAGTCACCAGGGAAGGCTTAAATACATATATATGTATGTATATATGTATGCACATATGTGTGTGTATATATATATGCCCATAACCAATCCAGGCTCTCCTCTGGGCTCAAAGGTATATTTTTCAACTGCCTACTTGACAGCTCCACTTGGATGTCTCAAAGGCATTTCAGGTTTGTCATGTTCAAAACTGAACTCTCAATCTCTCTGCAACACAAAATAATGACTCTGATAGCTTACAGTGAATGATGTCAGATTCATGATCTCTGAAGAAGTTTTAGTTTTGGGACCAGGAACCAGGCTTGATCACTCAGAGCTTTTGTGTGGCAGAAGTTCTATGTTGACATAGACATCAGAAGGGGAACAGAGAGTGCCCCACTCCTAGTCTTATCAAGGCCTTCATATACTTTTACCAGACGCACTCCTACAACATACATCTTAAATTAACAAGATTAGAACTAACAATAGAAAAGTCTCACCAGACCCACTCTCACAACATACACTTAAGATAAAATAAAAAGATTATCAGAATGTTCTTGTTAGGAAGGAGAAACATCCCCTCCAGCAAGATACATTGTGTTTCATAATCATTCAGTTCAGTTCATTTCAGTCGCTCAGTCGTGTCCGACCCTTTGCAACCCCATGGACTGCAGCACACCAAGCCTCCCTGTCCATCACCAACTCCCAGAGTTTACTCAGACTCATGTCCATTGGGTCAGTGATGTCATCCAACCATCTCATCCTCTGCCATCCCCTTCTTCTCCCATCTTCAATTTTTGACAGCATCGGGTCTTTTCAAATGAGTCAGCTCTTCGCATCAGGTGGGCAAAGGATTGGAGTTTCAGCTTCAACATCAGTCCTTCCAGTGAATATTCAGGAATGAGTTCCTTTAGGACGGACTGGTTGGATCTCCTTGCAGTCCAAGAGACTCTCAAGAGTCTTCTCCAACACCACAGTTCAAAAGCATCAATTCTTCAGCACTCAGCTTTCTTTAGAGTCCAACTCTCACATCCATACATGACTACTGGAAAAACCATAGCCTTGGCTAGATGGACCTTTGTTGGCAAAGTAACATCTCTGCTTTTTAATATGTTGTCTAGGTTGGTTATAACTTTTCTCCCAAGGAGTAAGCATCTTTTATTTCTTGGCTGCAGTCACCATCTGTAGTGATTTTGGAGCCCAAAAAGTAAAGTCTGCCACTGTTTCCACTGTTTCTCCATCTATTTGCCATGAAGTGATGGGACCGGATGCCATGATCTTTGTTTACTGAATGCTGAGTTTTAAGCCAACTTTTTCACTCTCCTCTTCACTTTCATCAAGAGGCTCTTTAGTTCTTCTTCACTTTCTGCCATAAGGGTGGTGTCATCTGCATATCTGAGGTTATTGATATTTCTCCCAGCAATCTTGATTCCAGCTTGTGCTTCATCCAGCCCAGTGTTTCTCATGATGTCCTCTGCATATAAGTTAAATAAGCAGGGTGACAACATACAGCCTTGACGTACTCCTTTTCCAATTTGGAACCAGTCTGTTGTTCCATGTCCAGTTATAACTGTTGCTTCCTGACCTGCATACAGATTTCTCAGCAGGCAGGTCAAGTGATCTGATATTGCCATCTCTGTCAGAATTTTCCACAGTTTTTTATATTCCACACAGTCAAAGGCTTTGGCATAGTCAATAAAGCAGAAATAGATGTTTTTCTGGAACTCTCTTGCTTTTTCGATAATCCAGCAGATGTTGGCAATTTGATCTCTGGTTCCTCTGCCTTTTCTAAATCATAATCATTAGTACAGAGCTTAAGGAGAAACATAACTTTGAACAAGATGAGTTGTTTTATTATTTAATCACTGAAGTGAAAGTGAAAGTCACTTAGTTCTGTCCAACTCTTTGCGACCCCACAGACTATACAGTCCATGGAATTCTCCAGGTCAGAATAGTGAAATAGGTAGCCTTTCCCTTCTTTGACTTCCCTGGTGGCTCAGACCATAAAGCATCTGCCTACAACATGGGAGACCCGGGTTCAATCCCTGGATCAGGAAGATCTCCTGAAGAAGGAAATGGCAACCCACTCCAGTATTCTTGCCTGGAAAATCCCACAGACAGAGGAGCCTGGTAGGCTACAGTCCATGGGATCGCAAAGAGTTGGACACGACTGAGCGACTTCACTTTCACTTTCCCTTGTTCAGGGGATCTTCCCAACCCAGGGATCAAACTATCAACTGAAAAAAGATGTACAACTTGAGAGTTGCAAGTTAAGTTTTACTTGGGGCAAAATGAGGACTGCAGCCCAGGAAGCAGCATCTCAGATAGCTCTGAGAGACTGCTCCAAAGTGGCAGAGGGGGAAGGTCAATATATAAGGTTTTGGTGAAGGGGGAGCTCAATACCATGAAGCACTCATTTTTACAAATGGTTTTTTGTTATTCATGAGGATCTGATGTCACCATGAAGGGATTTAGTGCATTTCTAGATATGAGGAGATTGAGGATTGAGATGCAAGGATTGAGGTAATAAAATCTGTTCCTAAAAATATCCAACTATCTAAAGACCTGTCCCAGCAGATTCCCTGGAGCACAGCGTGCCTCACTCCACCCTGAATTCCCTCAGGGGTTGTTGAAGGTCAACAGCTATAGCAGCATGGCTTCAATCTCTGTAGGGGCAGATGGCAAATGCCTTCGTTGTTCAGTCATTGGCAATGCTCTTGGTAAGTGCCAATTTGTAGTTGACAGAACCCAGGTCTCCAACATTGCAGGCGGATTCCTTACCAGCTGAGCCACAAGGGAAATCCAAGAATACTGGAGTGGCTAGCCTATTCCTTCTCCAGTGGATCTTCCTGACCCAGGAATCAAACCGGGGTCTCTTTCATTGCAGGCAAATTCTTTACCAACTGATTCATCAGGGAAGCTAATAACCATTAGCTTTAATGATAAGTTAATAATCATTAGCTCTGGGCTTAAAGAAAGTTAGTCTTAAATATTGTTGTCATAACAACTCAGAGTTTAAGAAAAAATGTTTTATGTGACTAAGACAAAGCAATGTAGGGGAAAAACAGTTTGTCCCTTTCTCCTCCTGGAGAGCCCTGGACCCCTTTCTCCTCCTTGAGGGCCCCAGACCCCTTCTTCCTCGAGGACCTTAGACTCTTTATCAACCTACCTAAGAATTAACTCTCTCAGCTCTACACACAAGATTATTCAAGCCTGGCAGTCATCCTTAAGATCTCTCTACCCCTCAGCCCTCCTTCTCCCACATGCAATCTAGCACTGAGTCCTGAGATTCTGCCTCCAAAAATGGTCTTAAATATGTCTGCCTCTCTCCATCCAAGCCACCATAATCTCTCACTGGAATGATTAGAGTAGCCTCCCAACTGTCTCTCCAATTCCTCTCTTGTTCCCCTTCAACCCATTGTCCATGGAGTAACCAGAGGAAACTGTTTAAAAATATAAATGTAAATATGGCGGTGGCTAAAAGAAAAGGAAGGGAAAAGCCCGCGAAAATAGAACAAAGGAAGGTCAAAGGAAGGTCCGAGGACCTGAGTGAGGACCTCAGGTAGAACAAACAGCACTCCTGGCCGGCCCAATTTACATAGGGCAGGTGGGGGGAGGGAAAAACATATAAAAAGAGGAGCCAAAGGGCTCACTCTCTCGCGCTCTCTCTCTCCCCGCCCCTCCCTCCCTCCCCCCCGCCATGCCCTCACGCCTGGAGGGTGGATTCTCCTGCTATTTTCTAAATAAAATAGAGTTGTAACACTGATTTGTCTAAGAGCTGTAACACGGTCTGTTAGAGACCTGAGAGCTATAACACGGTCTGTCCAAGACCCGAGAGCTGTGACGTGCAGAGGGCTTTACTGTCCTTCACTTCAAATCTTTGTTGTGACGAGACAGAACCGAGGAGCATACACTAGCCTGACAGGACTCTGGGCTCCTACTGCCAGCAGCTCAGGTTTGACCCTTACTTGGGGAACTAAGATCTCACAAGCCACACAGTGTGCCAAAAATATTTATATATTGAATGACACTCTCCTGCTCTAATATTTCAATGACTTCTAATTAGTCTTAAGAAATGCTCTACTTTTGGCCTACAAAGACTTTGATTTCCATTTGATTTCCTATCTCTCCAGCTTTATCCCCAAGAAAAATAAAATGTAAAAAGGCAAAATGGTTTTCTGAGGAGGACTTACAAATATCTGAGAAAAGAAGAGAAGTTAAAGGCAAAGGAGAAAAGGAAAGATATTCCCATTTGAATGCAGAGTTCCAAAGAATAGCAAAGAGAGATAAGAAAGCCTTCCTCAATGATCAGTGCAAAGAAATAGAGGAAAACAATAGAATGGGAAAGACTAGAGATCTCTTCAAGAAAATTAGAGATACAAACGGAAAATTTCATGCAAAGATGGGTTCAATAAAGGACAGAAATGGTATGGACCTAACAGAAGCAGAAGATATTAAGAAGAGGTGGCAAGAATACACAGAAGAACTATACAAAAAAGATCTTCATGACCCAGATAACCGCAATGGTGTGATCACTCACCTAGAGCCAGACATCCTGGAATTCGAAGTCAAGTGGACCTTAGGAAGGACTATGAACAAAGCTAGTAGAGGTGATGGAATTCCAGTTAAGCTATTTCAAATCCTAAAAGATGATGTTGTGAAAGTGCTGCACTCAACATGCCAGCAAATTTGGAAAATTCAGCAGTGGCCACAGGACTGGAAAAGTTCAGTTTTCACTCCAATTCCAAAGAAAGTCAATGCCAAAGAATGCTCAAACTACCGCACAATTGCACTCATCTCACACGCTAGTAAAGTAATGCTCAAAATTCTCCAAGCCAGGCTTCAACAGTACAGGAACCGAGAACTTCCAGATGTTCAAGCTGGTTTTAGAAAAGGCAGAGGAACCAGAGATCAAATTGCCAACATCTGTTAGCTCACAGAAAAAGTAAGAAAGTTCCAGAAAAACATCTACTTCTGCTTTATTGATTACGCCAAAGACTTTGACTATGTGGATCACAACAAACTGGAAAATTCTGAAAGAGATGGGAATACCAGACCATCTTACCTGCCTCCTGAGAAATCTGTATGCAGGTCAAGAAGCAACAGTTAGAATTGGACATGGAACAACAGACTGGTTCCAAATTGGGAAAGGAGTACATAAAGGCCATATATTGTCACTCTGCTTATTTAACTTATATGCAGAGTACATCATGTGAAATGCCAGATTGGATGAAGCACAAGCTGGAATCAAGATTGCAGGGAGAAATATCAATAATCTCATATATGCAGATGACATCACCCTTATGGAAGAAAGTGAAGAACTAAAGAGCCTCTTGATGAAAGTGAAGAGGAGAGTGAAAAAGTTGGCTTAAAACTAAACGTTCAGAAAACTAAGATCATGGCATCCGGTCCCATCAGTTCAGTTCAGTTCAGTCGCTCAGTCATGTCCTACACTTTGCAACCTCATGGACTCCAGCACACCAGGCCTCCCTGTTGTAAGGAATAGGCTATGCACAGGCCTCTACTATAACTAACAGGGTTTCTTTGAAAAATAAGAATGACTTTCTTATCACCCCCAGGTGAAGGGCTCGGAGCAGTAAAAAGTTCATCGTGGAAAAATATCTTGAAAACAAGCTGTTGAAGTACTGATGTGACTGATGGAAAACCATTAGTGAATGTTTCCATAACCAGAGCCTTGAGGGAGTGGCTGAGAAAGGGCGTCACTAGCCAAAGGGCTAAACAGAGTCATGAAAGGTCTGAAGGTTTGACATTGAGGACTGTGCCTTTTGTATCTTTATCCCTGATCTTTACAATTCCTGATTGTAAAGAACAGATATCTCTAGAGCATGTACAAGGAAGTAGATGTTAACAATAAAAGGTATGCAAGGATTAGGATCTGGGATTTTGCCTATGAGTGGCATCAGCTCCCTGATCCCCACTTTATTTCTGAGTCTTATTTTTCCTTATTCTTCTGCGGTACTGCTCCCTCGGGTCGGTTCATTGTTGAGCTGGTCCCGACACCTGTCCATCACCAACTCCCGGAGTTTACTCAAACTCATGTCCATCAAGTCGGTGATGCCATCCAACCATCTCATCCTCTATCGTCCCCTTCTCCTCCTGCCTTCAATGTTTCCCAGCATCAGGGTCTTCTCAAATGAGTCAGTTCTTCACATCAGGTGGCCAAAGTATTGGAGTTTCAGCTTCAGCATCAGTCCTTCCAATGAATATTCAGGACTGATTTCCTTTAGGACGAACTGGTTGGATCTCCTTGCAGTTCAAGGGACTCTCAAAAGTCTCCCCCAACACTACATTTCAAAAGCATCAGTTCTTCAGCACTCAGCTTTCTGAGCCGGTCCCACCACTTCATGGCAAACACATGGGGAAACAATGGAACTAGTGACAGACTTTATTTTGGGTGGCTCCAAAATCACTGCAGATAGTGACTGCAGTCATGAAATTAAAAGATGCTTGCTCCTTGGAAGAAAAGCTATGACCAACCTAGACAGCATATTAAAAAGCAGAGACATTACTTTGCCAACAAAGGTCCGTCTAGTCAAAGCTATGGTTTTTCCAGTAGTCATATATGGATGTGAGAGTTGGACTCTAAAGAAAGCTGAGCGCCCAAGAATTGATGCTTTTAAACTGTGGTGTTGGAAAAGACTCTTGAGAGTCCTTTAGACAGCAAGGAGATCAAACCAGTCAATCCTAAAGGAAAACAGTCCTGAATATTCATTGGAAGGGCTGATGCTGAAGCTGAAACTCCAATACTTTGGCCACCTGATGCCAAGAACTGACTCACCGGAAAAGACCCTGATGCTGGGAAAGATTGAAGGTGGGAGGAGAAGGGGACGACAGTGGATGAGATGGTTGGATGGCATCACCAACTCCATGGACACGAGTTTGAGCAAGTTCTGGGAGTTGGCGATGGACAGGGAAGCCTGGTGTCCTGCAGTTCATGGGGTCACAAAGAGTCAGACATGAATGAGTGACTGAACTGAACTGAAGAAAAGCCCATTCTTACCTTGGGATTTTGAATTCCTCATCAGGTTAATTCCTACCCCCTCCCCCTTTTAGTCAAACATCACTTAAGATATCTTTCCTGACTCTGCAATTTAAACTAGGTTTCCCTGCTTTTCTCTCACAGCACGTTGTACTCTCCCCTAATAGTTTTACTATAGTTGATAAATACATATTTTTTTCTAGTTTAATTGAGATATAATTGACAGGTTTGTATGATTATTTGCTGGTCCCTGGGTTGTAAACTCCAGGAGGGCACAGCCCAAGTTAGTCTCCATATTTGTTGTCCTCATCCAACCCACCCACTTAGAATTATGGTCTGACACAAAGCAGGTGCTCAATGAATATTTGTTGAATGAAATGAATTAGCGCACTAAATTTAGAGAACTCTGCCCCATTGGCTAGGAGTAGCTTGGAATCTCAGCTTAAATTCTGGATAAGTGTTTTAAAAGTTAGGACTGAGGATACGTGTCTCATGTATTTCAGCTCACAAACCCTCTCCAAATCTCACCTGCCACTCTCCACCATGTTCTTTTTTTTTTTTTCTACCAACCTCTCTCTGTGCTCCTGGCTTTCCGGCATCATGCACCGTCCCTAACAATCACAGACCAAATAAAGAGAAGGATTGTGACAAGGACCCTAAACGTGACTGCGTTTCCGTCCCAAGGCCAGAATATGACGCCAGTGGCTCATAGCTCCATTCAAGACAGCAAAGTGCACCACTTCCCTTCCCCCGCCCAGACCTGGGGACTCCTATACCCAACGCGAGGAAGCTCAAACTCTGGCCTCGACTGAGATCTTCCGTACAGCATGGCAGCCGCCGAAGGCGTCGCCCAAGCCAGTGGCTACCGTACAACATGGCCGCCTACAGAGAGCGCACCACACCCCCTTCCGCCCGGTCGCCGGAAGTTTCCCTTTGAAACCCAGGCGGCAGACGCGGTCTGTGGTACGGCAGTTATTGCCGAGCATCTTTTGAACCAGAGCGACGAGGCGTGCGGGCAGCAGCAGCAGGCACCTGGGTTCGGCTCTCACGGGGCAGGAAACTGGGCTGGATGTGGGAAGTCGATGGGATGGGCTGGGAATGGAGGATTTTCGCTCTCCTGAGTCTCGCTCTCCTGGGGCCTCCGCCTGCTTGGTCTCCTTGGCCCAGCCCTGGGTAACCATTCACCTTGTAATTTCTAGGCCCCAGCCGTGCCGCCTCGTTACGATGACCAGCGTGGTTAAGACAGTGTACACCCTGCAACCCTCCTGTGTGCTGAGCAGCGGCCTGCCCGCAGGTGGGTGTCCACGGGGCCCTTGCCCCCTGGCACTGCGAACCGGCCCTGGGTTGGTCAGGCCAGGAGTCTGGGGACGTCAAATCTATTGTTGGGAATGGGTGGCACCGGCAAGGGAGGGCATTCTACCGGCTTTGACAGCCTACTAACTCCCTAGGAACCGGGCTGTCTAGTTTATGATGGGAGTTAGGGGAAGGGCAGTAAGGTAGAAATTTAGACTTGCCCCACCCCCCTGCTTCTTCAAACCAAACTGCTGCATTCACCAATTAGATTCAAGTTGCTGACTATTCTACAATATTATTCGCAGTAAGCTGGGGATCCATTTTATACCTATCAGTTTTATTTCCAGACTTGGGCTGTCTGGAGGGACTGGGTTTGTTGTCAGGGAGGAGAGAAGAGAGTCATTTAAAAAGCAGGATAATTAGGGAGAAGCACTAGGGTTCACACCCTGTCTGGTTCCCATTTGTAACTGCACAGTGCCCTTTATATAGTACATTCTCAGCAAACATTTGTTGAGTAAAGTGAGAGAGAGGGATCAGGCCTAACTAATACTACAGAACTTTGGGAGAAGAGGCATGATTAAAAGCAATGTTTGATTGCTTTGCTATTTTGCTTTGTGTTACTTAGCTTGGAGTTGAAATCATCTTCTAAATTCTGCAATTGTCGAGTTGTCTAATCTAGAGATTATAGCAGAGAATTGGCTTCAAACATGAGAACCGGGTGGTGGTGGAAGGTTTTGAAGCAGCTATTTAGGATCCTTTCCCAGGTGACTCCATGCAGCTGATTGATGAGAGTAGTAGGATTGACCTATGAAGTAAATAGGCTTTTCTCCAAAGGTCTTACAGGATTCTGTTTGTCTTATATTGCTTCAGATCACCTGAATGGCAATTCTGTCATCAGCAGGGCTTAGGAGTTGATGGAGGAACTGGACTCAGTCTTACACTGCCTTTCCCTTAGAAAGCGGCGTCTTTAGTGCAGTGGGGAGTGACTGGCATCTCGCCACCCAAACTGAAAGTTTTCATCTTTTTGCTTCTTTCCCTGTCCCAGCTTTACGGTCATATGTAACCTCAATATTTTAACATTTTTAGGCTGCCTTCCAGGTTTTTTGATGTTAGGCAAGGGTTGGTTGTTTTTTAGTTTTTTTTTTTTAACAGATAACATATACACATGTTAAAAAAAATCCAAAGTTTGGAAATGATATACAGTGAAAAATTAGTCTTTCCATGCTTGGCACTAGCCATCCAGTTCCCGCCTTAGCATCTCTCATTTTAAGAAGATAGTCTTTGTTAAACCCTGCTAAATTTTTCCTACAATACCATCCTTAGGTTCTAACAAATATGGGTGATTGGAACCAATTCTAGTCAATGAAGAGTGTTAATTTTGATCAGTTTGCTGTTGATACCTTTTACATGAGATATTTCTTATCATGTATGACTTATTAATAACCTGAGAGAGGAGAAGGTAAATTCATTCACCCAAGGTTACCTTTTACTTCGGACAGATATCAGAAAGAACCTTTTTAATACTTGCTTTGTGTGAAAGAGTGTGGAAAATAGGATGTCAGTGCCCATTGAGTGTACCTATAAATGAAATAATTTGTTAGCCTGAGAAATCATATTTATTCCAAACTGTTGTGCAGCCAAAGTCATCAAAATAAATCTTTATCAAACACAAAGTTTCCTAATGCCTGCAGTTCAGTGCTTTGTACCTCATTTCTTCATTTTGATTTAATTGTTGATTTCTTCAACTTAAGATAGGTCAAACTCTATTTTTGGTTGCGCAGTCTTTCTGTAGTTTTGGAGAGCGGGAGATTCTTACTGTGGTGGCTTTTCCTGTTGCAGAGCACAGGCTCTAGGCAGGCTCAGTGATTGTGGCATATAGGCGTAGTTGCCTCGGGGCATGTGAAATCTCAGAAACCAGGGTATGGACACAGGTTTTTAAAGGAGCCATTTTACAATAAACAAAGTGAAAGTTGGTATAAAGTAGAAGAATTCTTTGCATGTATTAGATGGAGTCGGGTGAGTACTTAACTCCAGAACAAGTTACTTGGATTTGCTATGGAATGAAGGTGGTAGAAAGAGGTGTGTGTGGAAAAAAAAAAAAAAGGTGTGTGGTGGAGGGCGGCATAAGGGCTAGGAGGCAGATGCCCTCTTCTAGGGAAGAAGAGTGTCATGTCAGGGCCATTTCTCTGGTTATCTGGCAATAGCCTACCAGGATCAGAACAGAATGCCAAATAAGGAACCTATGTGAAACTCTAAACTTAAAGATGGATAAACAAAAATGGATGGTAAAGGCCAGCATGGAAGAGGAGAAGATGACGAAAGGAGCTAGTTTAGAGATGGTCTGTGAAACTGTGACGTGTTCCGTTTACTCAGTAAGCAGGTTTTGAATTTTTGCTAATATGCCAGATACTCTCCTAGATGCTGAGGTACAAAGACATCTGCAAAGCAGGGGGCCCCAGCCTCCAGAATCTAATGCCTGATGATCTGAGGTGGAGCTGATAATATAATCATAGAAATAAAATGCACAATAAATGTAATGCACTTGAAGCATTCTGAAACCATCCCCACCCCACCCCTGGTCTGAGGAAAAATTGTCTTTCAGGAAACTGGTCCCTAGTGCCAAAAAGTTTGGGGACCACTGTCTTAGAGAACTAGCTAGTGAGCCAGTCTGGTCAAAACAACTAAGCAACAGCTGAAACTTGAAACAGCTTGCATGTAGCTTAGGGGAGCAAGCAGGGTGCTTAAGAGCAGAATGAGATAGTCCCATTGAACTGCTGTGTGAGGCAGGGTCCAGCTGTGTTTTGCCTTGCTGGCAGCCACACTGCCTCTTGTGTTCTTTGCTTATATGAATCTCCACCTTCACATCTACACCCTCTGGCCATTTGGTTTGCTGTATTGTCAAGCTTCTGTCCACCCTCAAACACACTGCACTATCACATTTAAAGAATTTTGGTTTCTATTCCCAATTGGTCCATCAGTTTTATTCTTCAGGATTTATAGAGTTGGTAGCTGTTGTTCATGATGTGTGAGGTTTCACCCTCTTGTTTTCCTTTGCAGATGCACAAACTCGAGCCACTTTTAAGAGCCAGTTACCCGTTAAGTCCAAAGAAGTTGATGTTTCCAGACCTCATTCGGGAGCTTCAGAGAATGATGTTACAAAAATCATCAAACCGAGACGAGAAAATGGGTGAGAGTCAGAACATCGGTATCCAAATAGAACTTCTGGCTAGAAATTGTTCAGTACCAAGAATTAGGGTTTTGAGAGCACAAGGTGTCTGATGGATTGGCCTGTAGTCAAGTGGCCCAAAGCATCACAGCATTGCTGAGCTGTTTTTCAGAACCCTTGGTGTTGATCAGCTCAGAAGAGGTGCAGCCAGGGTTATAATAGATATTTTTTTCCTCTCTCAGCATTTGCTCTGCATGTACAAATAGCAGCACTGCAGCCAAACACCGGCCCTAAGTGGTAGTCGTGGCAGGGGGGTGCTAGTTGTGAGCCTAGGTTGCTAGTGTGAGCACAGGTCAGCCAGGTGTAGTGTGTCTGTGTATCCCTCCCCCAGTGCTCAGCTGCCACTGAGTCAGGTTGACATGAGGTAGCCATATCATTCTGAGCAGGAGCAGGTCTGTCAGGCTGTCAGCGTGGTCAGGAAGGGAGCCCATTCCCTATTCATAAGCCTTTTTCAATAGTCTGGGCGGAAACAAAAGTGCGTGGTGCCTCAGAGCTTCTCAAGCTTATACTGTCTGCACTGTATGTAACCTCTGGTTCTTGCCTTAGAAAATCAAGGTTCTTTTTGTTCTGCCTTTTCACAACATATGTAACAACAGTACCATGATTCTCTGTGATTGATTCCTTTGTTATTATTATTTAATTGAGGTATAGTTGACATATAACATTGTGTTAGTTTCAGGTATGCAACATAGTGATTTGATATTTGTAAATACTGTGAGATGATCACCACAGTAAGGCTAGTTAACATCCTGATTTGTTTTTGCTTCTCCAGGCAGGTGAAGGCTACAGATACCTCCAGAAGGAACCTGAGGAAGAGGTGAGCATCAGGGTAAACGAAACTTGGCCACCACGTTAGGGTATTGGGGCTTAATACAGAGTGGGGCTCTGGTTGTACCTCAGAATCACTCATGGGACTTGTTTTACCATGTTGGAGTCTGGTGCCACCCCAGAAATTGGAATGGAATTTTCAGGGGTGAGACACAGCCAGGCTCAAGAAGACCCAATGTCAGGACAAGAGTCAGTGATGTGACAATCTTGAGTTACAGACAGGAGTTTGGGGGCTCCATGCCAGGACCACTGCTTAAACCCAGTGATGGCCCATTAACAAGAGCAGGAAGCCCTCAGGATGGGAGAAGCTGCATGTGTTAGTGATTTCAAAATGGGTGTTCTACTGCTGGTGGTAAAATCTTGGAGAAGGCTGCATCTTTCTGTACTTGAGGCTTGCTTGGCCATTACAGTCCCAAAGGCAGAAATAATATAAGCTGGAAAGTTTGTAGAAATAGGTTGTAATTCCACATCTATTATTTGAGCATGTCTTAAAAGTTCTAAAGACAAAATACTATTAAGACAGACTCAGAGAACTTTAAAAAGATTCAGTATTGATGATGATAATGGCTATTACTGATTAAAGTTTACTATGGGTCAGTAACTGTGCGACGAATTGCACGTGTATTCTCCTTTATCCTTCACAATAATAATAATATGAGATGAGGGTATTAATTCTACAAATAAGGAAACAACCTGAGAGGTTACAGAGCTCCCTGAAGGTCATATTCCACTATGTGGTGAGGCCACGATTTCAACCAGCCAGTTTGTGTAACTCCATAGCTCATACTCTTAACCCCTCCACATCTTCATCTAAGTACAATTATCATTACAGCTACAAACCATTGAGTAAACAGAAATCAGAAGAAGAGCTCAAGGATAAGAACCAGCTCTTAGAGGCTGTCAACAAGCAGTTGCACCAGAAATTGATTGAAACTCAGGTAAGAGACCCACCAGACCTCTGCCATCAGCTGCCCTGGTGATGCGTGTGGACACCTGAGGGGCCACACCAGGTGGTCCTGAGGGCAGGCAGAAAAGACACTGGGCTTGTGCTGTGACTGTTCCCGAGGAATGGGATGGGCCTGGCCTGTCTGCATGTTCACCCCAACAGGGAGAGCTGAAGGACCTGACTCAAAAAGTAGAGTTGCTGGAGAAGTTTCAGGACAACTGTTTGGCAATTTTAGAAAGCAAAGGCCTCACCCCAGGTAAGAACTGCCGTCAGAGGAGTCGGTGCATGCGCCCTTTCCTGAGCGATTCTGGGCTGTGTGTCAGCTGACCTGGTCAGGGCAGGGGTTGCCTAGCAAAGCCCTGAAGGTTTCAGGGAGCTCCTCTCTAGTCTCTGGTGATGTTGACTCTGCCTGCCCAAGAGCGTTTCACATGTTGGGTAGAGAGGGTTATCTCTTTCTTACCTGAACACTTTATGCCATTCTTTTGATGCTGACAGGTATGATCTTGCAAATAGGTCAGAAATATCTTCTTTCTTTCAAGGGATATGGCACACAAGGAATCTTCATGGGTGGAGAGAGAGAGATGATACTGAAGCTGGCTAATAATCTAAGTCATGTTGGTTAAAATGTGATTCTTGTTCTTACCCTGTCCCTAGAGGGGACAGTCTATAACAAAGAGGAAACAGCGGAAGGGATTACCCAGAGACTTTCAGAGAGCCTGAGTTGAGGAATTTAAGAATGCCCAGGGAAGGAGCCCAGGCTTCTTAGAGTACTGATTTTGAATACTGCCATTAAAATAGTGCATTTTAGGATGTATTCATTATAGTTACCATATACGTTTTTGCATGATTTTGATTGCCTATATACATGCATTGTTTTTACAATAAAAATGTTGAAGGCCTCTAAAGATTTTAGAAATAGTTTTATGTACTGTAAACAGACCCAAAACCTATACATTTCTTTTGGACAAATTTTCTGCTGAGCTGAGGAGAAAGTTTTGGCCATATCCATACCTGGAGAGGAAGGGGAAGTAAAATCCAGCTCTGGAGAGCAGGCATGGGGGACCCTGCCGAGGTGAAAGCTCAGGGGAGAGAGTCCAGGCCCAGGCCCTCAGAGAAGTTTCCCTCATGAATACTCCTGTGGAGGGCTTTTTATTTTCTTTTAAGTTGCAATTCCCTAGGCAGGGCTGACTCTGTTGTTTCTACTGGTTTTAGGCAGTGAGACCCTGGCATCACAGCAGGACTCGACCGAAGATCACATGGACTCCATGGTGAGGGGGCAGGTGTGAGGGGGCGAGGGGCCAGTGAGAGTGGGGCCTTGCAGATCTAAGCGGGTCTCTGCCACATGCTTGGCAAAGCCCATGAAGCAGCCTTTGGTTATCCAGGAAGAGGGTGGTTGGATGTGTACTCAAAATAGCATGTTTTCCTTAAGGGTGATTTTGTGCTTACAAATAAGAGTGAGTCTAGGTTGAAAATGTACTACATTAAAACCCATAGTAGGGTGGACTAGTGGAGACAGCTTTCTGGTTTCTCTGTTCTACGCTTTATCAAATTTTCCCCCTTATTCCTTTGCTAAGAACTGTGTCTTACAAAGGTCCAACCTGAATTAAATTTGTCCTCTCTTTGGTTCCTTCCCAGAAGTAGGAAGGTAATTTGTTTGGGATTAAAGCCTTTTGAGCTTCTATGATCTCTTCCCCAGGAAGATAGGTTGTCATCTTAGAATACTAAGCATGGATACCTTCCTCAGCTCCCCAAGGCAACTTAGTCACCCCTTCAGTGGCTACTGCCTTTCGTTCATATTGGCCTGTGTAGCACGGAGCATGTGGAGGTGTAGTCCTCTGTCCCTCCTGTGGACTCCGTTTCTCAGAGGAGCCTGGCACATGTGTGGACACTCAGTAAATGACTGAATGCAAAGGATGTTAGTGATCATCTAATTCAACTCCTGTGAGGAGATGAATTTATTTGAAGAAAAGTTCTCACCTTTCAATAAAGATCTGTTACTATATTTGCTTCTGCTTTTCTCTTAGCTGCTGTTACAAACTTTGCAAGATGAACTGAAGCTTTTTAACGAAACAGCCAAAAAGCAGATGGAAGAGTTACAGGTGAGAGGCAGACATCACCCCAAGGCAAAATTACCATTTCTTACTACAATAGGAGGGTCTGTGGAGGGCTCTTTTATTTATCTGTTTATTCATTTTTAATAAACTATTTTGCAACAATGTTAGATTGTGACAAAGTTGCAAAAATAATAGAGAATTCAATTCCCCTAATATTAACATCTTACATTGTCATGGTATATTTGTCAGGACTAAGAAACAAATATTGATGCATTACTATTAACTAAATTCCAAGGCTTTGATTTCACCATTTTTTTCAACTAATTTTTTGTTCTAAAGATGCTTAGAAATGTTTACATCCACAGGGCACGAAACAGTGTGCAACATGCTAGATTCCTCCAGGTGAGAGTTGACACCTGTGCGAAGTCTATGCTGTGGAAACTTGATATCTCAGGGGAACCTGTAATAGGAAACCCAGATTCTTGGGGCTGGACTTTGAATTGCTTGGATGAACCATGGGATACTACATGGAATCCTAGAGGATTTCAGTGCTCCAGCTGAGATAACAGATTCTGTAGTAGACAGTTCTTAAAGCCAACACAGATAAATCTAAAAAGAGACAGTGTGTGTTAGTATTCCAGTGGTCTTCCTCAATGGAACAGAATGTTCTGGTTATTGTATTGTCTTTTCTGAATCAATGTTTTGTGGGTTTTCTTGTTTTTTAATGTCTTTCCATGCAGGCCTTAAAGGTAAAGTTGAAGATGAAAGAAGAAGAGAGAGCCCAGTTCCTTGAACAACAGACCTTATGTAGCAGTCAAGTAAATGATTTCACAACAGCCCTTGAGGAAATGGAACAGCTATTAGAAATATGATAAAAAGCAGGTGGCCACATGGCTCTCTCTTGGGGATAGACTCTCAGAGGAAGCTACTTAGGACATCTGCTTCTTGGCCATGATCTTCTAGGACTCACCATCCCCAGAATAAAAACAGTTTCTGCAGTAGGATTAAAGACAATTGATGTTGGAATGGCAATTCCTCCCTTAAGCAAGCATTCGTTCCCAGCCTTCAGATTGTCCAGCTCTCCTGAACCTCACAGTTCATAATTAGGGCCTACAGGAGAGGGGGCCTGAAAGCTTGGATCAGCCTCCTAGGATCAAAAAGCAGCACATCATTAGCATCAGGAGACTCTAAACCAGCCACAACCAGAGAAGCCAGAAGATGTGCAGAAAGAAACAGTGAAGCATACATGCTCCATGGGAGACATCACTGAGGAGTCACATCCCTTCCTAACTTGGAACACATTCTGTCCCATCCTGGCTGGGCTCTGTAACCTCACTGTAAATTTATGAACTGAAAGTTACTTGAAATGGCTTCATAATGGGGTGAAGGTATAGATAGCAATAACACGTATGAAACAATACAACTTGGAGCTTTTAATCTAAATCATTTCTGTGTTTTTTTTTATAAAGTGTTACTTTTAAATAAATATTTCTGTAACTATTCAGACTGCAATATTGACAAGTGAAACTAGCTTTTTAATCTAAATATGGCCACTGAATACTCCTGAACTAATCTGTTAACAAGTTCAGTTACAATTTCACCCAGAATGTTTTTCTTCTATTTAACCCAGAGTATTTTTCTTCTACTCATTTTTAAGTGCTCTGTAACTGGCCCCCCCTCCCCACCCCCTCTTCTATGAGCATTAGTTAGTCTTCTGCGGGTGTTGCCTGTTTGCAGCAGTGTGTGCCAGACTCCTTCCACCAGGTTTGTGTCACTAGCTGCCTGTATTCCTAAATATGATTAATCTCTGCTGTTGCCTTGTGTGGCTAATCCTGGACCTGGCCCGCTGGATCGTTAGTCAAATGAAGTCCACAGCAGGCCTTCCCTCCCCCTCCTCCCCCCATGGTTCACCAAAGGCGCAGCCATAATTTATTTTCTTTTTTTTTTCTTACTGGATCCCAGTTCCCCAACCAGGGATTGAACCCGGGCCCTTGGCAGTGAAAGTGTGGAGCCCTGACCACTGGTGTGCTTGGTCATTCAGTCGTGTCCAACTCTTTGTGACCCCATGGACTGTAGCCTGCAGGCTCCTCTGTCCATGGGATTCTCCAATCAAGAAGGCTGGAGTGGGTTACCATGCCCTCCTCCAGGGGACCTTCCCAACCCAGGGATTGAACCCAGGTCTCCCACATTGCAGACAGATTCTTAACGTCTGAGCTACCAGGGAAGCCCCTAACCACTGGACATCCCAGGAATTCCCCATATTTCATTTCTTAGTCAAACTAGGCAGACTTTGGCTTTAGCCATCTCCCATTTTTCCCTGCACTTCCCAATTTCTTCACCAACTCCCCCTATTCTGGGACTGTCCAGAGGCACCCAATCAAGTCAAGTAACATCCCACCCTAATTTATAGGGCTAAAATTCTTTGCCTTCATGCCCATATAGCATTCACACAGTTGATTATGTCTCAAATATTTTGAGGGGGAAACCCAGTTAAATAATGCACAGTGAGAAGAGCTGGATATTCTAACCATTTTCAGGATATTTATAGTTTAAAAGGTTATTTGAGAAAGAAAAAAAAGTGTTAGTCGCTCAGTTGTGTCCCAACTCTTAGTGACACCATGGGCTGTAGCCCACCAGGTTCATCTGTCCATGGAATTCTCCAGTCAAGCGTACTGGAGTGGGTGGGCCATTCCCTTCTCCCGGGAACCTTCCTGACCCGGGAATCAAACCCAGGTCTCCTGCATTGCAGGTAGATTCTTTTTTTTTTTTTTTTTTTAAAAGTCTCTTTATTGGGACTTCCCTGGTGGTCCAGTGGCTAAGACTCTGTGCTCCCAATGCAGGGGGCCAGGGTTCAATCCCTGGTCAGGGAACTTGATCCCACATGCTGCAGCTAAGGCCGGGAACAGCCAAATAAATAAATAAAATAAATAAATATATTAAAAAAATAAATAAATAAAAATAAAAAATAAAAGTCTTTATTGAACTTGCTACAATATTGGTTCTGGTTTATGTTTTCGTTTTCACAAGGCATGTGGGATCTTAGTTCCCCGACCAGGGATTGAACCTGCACCCCCTGTAGTGGAAGGCGAAGTCTTAACCACTGGACCACCAGGGAAGTCCCTGCAGGTAGATTCTTTACCATCTGAGCCATCAGGGAAGCCCCAAAAGGTTATTTATCCAAGTGAATCTGTAATTGGCATTTCTGGTCCCCTTAAAAGTTCTTTTTTTTTTTTTTATTAGTTGGAGGCTAATTACTTCACAACATTTCAGTGGGTTTTGTCATACATTGATATGAATCAGCCATAGAGTTACACGTATTCCCCATCCCGATCCCCCCTCCCACCTCCCTCTCCACCTGATTCCTCTGGGTCTTCCCAGTGCACCAGGCCCGAGCACTTGTCTCATGCATCCCACCTGGGCTGGTGATCTGTTTCACCAAAGATAATATACATGCTGTTCTTTCGAAACATCCCACCCTCACCTTCTCCCACAGAGTTCAAAAGTCTGTTCTGTACTTCTGTGTCTCTTTTTCTGTTTTGCATATAGGGTTATTGTTACCATCTTTCTAAATTCCATATATATGTGTTAGTATGCTGTAATGTTCTTTATCTTTCTGGCTTACTTCACTCTGTATAATGGGCTCCAGTTTCATCCATCTCATTAGGACTGATTCAAAAGTTCTTCTTGAGAGAAGGGGTGGGAAACGTAGCTGTGAGATCCTCACCTCCTTGTCCTGCCTCCCTAGTTAACTCCTAAGAATGAACCTATCTCAGCCCCTCCCTGACTCATCTTTCCCAATGTACAGACTCTGTTAGCTCGAGGCCTGGCCTCAGGGGCTCTTTGCCCACAGTTCTGCTTTGCACCAGCAATCAGCATTTGTGCACTTTTGCCTTTTCTCCTGTGCCTTCTGACCTCTATTCCATTGCCCTTTTCTACATGTGGAGGTGTGTGGGTGTTTATTCTGGTCTGGAACCTGAATAAATTCAGCTTCAGCATCAGTCCTACCAATGAACGCCCAGGACTGATCTCCTTCAGGATGGACTGATTGGATCTCCTTGCAGTCCAAGGGACTCTTAAGAGTCTTCTCCAACACCACAGTTCAAAAGCATCTATTTTTCAGCACTCAGCTTTCTTCACAGTCTAACTCTCACATCCATACATGACCACTGGAAAAACTGTAGCCTTGACTAGACGAACCTTTGTTGGCAAAGTAATGTCTCTGCTTTTTAATATGCTATCTAGGTTGGTCATAACTTTCCTTCCAAGGAGTAAGTGTCTTTTAATTTCATGGTTGCAATCACCATCTGCAGTGATTTTGGAGCCCCAAAAAATAAAGTCTGCCACTGTTTCCACTGTTTCCCCATCTATTTCCCATGAAGTGATGGGACCAGATGCCATGATCTTAGTTTTCTGAATGTTGAGCTTTAAGCCAACTTTTTCACTCTCCTCTTTCACTTTCATCAAGAGCTCTTTAGTTCCTCTTCACTTTCTGCCATAAGGGTGGTGTCATCTGCATATCTGAGGTTATTGATATTTCTCCCAGCAATCTTGATTCCAGCTTGTGCTTCTTCCAGCCCAGCATTTCTCATGATGTACTCTGCATATAAGTTAAATAAGCGGGGTGACAATATACAGCCTTCATGTACTCCTTCTCCAACTTGGAATCAGTCTGTTGTTCCATGTCCAGTTCTAACTGTTGCTTCCTGACCTGTATACAGATTTCTCAAGAGGCAGGTCAGGTGGTGTGATATTCCCATCTGTTTCAGAATTTTCCACAGTTTATTGTGATCCACACAGTCAAAGGCTTTGGCATAGTCAATAAAGCAGAAATAGATGTTTTCCTGGTGTTCACTTCAGCAGCACATATACTAAAATTGGAACGATACAGAGAAGATTAGCATGGCCCCTGAGCAAGGATGACACGCAAATTCATGAAGCATTCCATTTTTTTTTTTTTTAAAGATGTTTTCCTGGAACTCTCTTGTTTTTTTGATGATCCAACAGATGTTGGCAATTTGATCTCTGGTTCCTCTGCCTTTTCTAAAACCAGCTTGAACATCTGAAAGTTCACTGTTCACGTATTGCTGAAGCCTGGCTTGGAGAATTTTGAGCATTACTTTGCTAGCGTGTGAGATGACTGCAATTGCACAGTTGTTTGAGCAATCTTTGGGATTGCCTTTCTTTGGGATTGGAATGAAAACTGACCTTTTCCAGTCCTGTGGCCACTGCTGAGTTTTCCAAATTTGCTGACTATGGAGTGCAGCATTTTCACAGCATCATTCTTTCAGGATTTGAAATAGCTCAACTGGAATTCCGTCATATCCACTAGCTTTGTTCATAGTGATGCTTTTTAAGGCCCACTTGACTTCACATTCCAGGATGTCTGGCTCTAGGTGAGTGATCACACCATCATGATTATCTGGGTCGTGAGGATCCTTTTTGTACAGGTCTTCTGTGTATTCTTGCCACCCCTTCTTAATATCTTCTACTTCTGTTAGGTCCATACCATTTCTGTCCTTTATCGAACCCATCTTTGCATCAAATGTTCCCTTGATATCTCTAATTGGTATCTCAGTAGCCCAATATGCTACTGGAGATCAGTGGAGAAATAACTCCAGAAAGAATGAAGGGATGGAGCCAAAGCAAAATCAATACCCAGCTGTGGATGGGACTGGTGATAGAAGCAAGGTCCAATGCTGTACAGAGCAATATTGCATAGGAACCTGGAATGTTAGGTCCATGAATCAAAGCAAATTGGAAGTGGTCAAACAGGAGATGGCAAGAGTGATGTCAACATTCTAGGAATCAGCGAACTAAGATGGACTGGAATGGGTGAATTTAACTCAGATGACCATTATATCTACTACTGTGGTCAGGAATCCCTTAGAAGAAATGGAGTAGTCATCATGGTCAACAAAAGAGTCTGAAATGCAGTACTTGGATGCAATTTCAAAAACAACAGAATGATCTCTGTTTGTTTCCAAGGCAAACCATTCAACATCATGGTAATCCAAGCCTATGCCCCAACCAGTAATGCTGAAGAAACTGAAGTTGAACAGTTCTATGAAGACCTACAAGACCTTTTAGAACTAACACCCGAAAAAGATGTCCTTTTTATTATAGGGGAATGGAATGCAAAAGTAGGAAGTCAAGAAACACCTGGAGTTAACAAGCAAATTTGGCCTTGAAGTACGGAATGAAGCAGGGCAAAGGCTAATAGAGTTTTGCCAAGAGAACACACTGGTCGTAGCAAACACCCTCTTCCAACAACACAAGAGAAGACTACACGTGGATATCACCAGATGGTCAACACCAAAATCAGATTGATTATATTCTTTGCAGCCAAAGATGGAGAAGCTCTATACACTCAGCAAAAACAAGACCAGGAGCTGACTGTGGCTCAGATCATGAACTCCTTATTGCCAAATTCAGACTTAAATTGAAGAAAGTAGGGAAAACCACTAGACCATTCAGGTATGACCTAAATCAAATCCCTTATGATTATACAGTGGAAGTGAGAAATAGATTTAAGGGACTAGATCTGATAGACAGAGTGCTTGATGAACTATGGATGGAGGTGCGTGACGTTGTACAGGAGACAGGTGTTAGGTAGTTAGAATAGAAAACAGGAGTCCAAAATGGCAGTGGCTAAAAGACAAGGAAGGGAAAAGCCCTCGAAAATAGAACAAAGGAAGGTCTGAGGACCAGAGTGAAGACCTCAGGTAGAACAAACAGCAGCCCTGGCTCAGCCCAATTTGCATAGGGCAAGCCCAGGGGGAGGAAAAAACATAAAAGGAGGAGCCAAAGCGCTTTCTCTCTCCACCCCCCCCCCCCCCACGCGTATGTGCGCGCTCTTTCTCTTGCTCTCGCGCTCTTTCTCTCTCTCTCTCTCCCTCGTGCTGGGGCACTCTTCTCTTTGCGTCTTTGGGTTGACATGCCCTCACGCTTCAAGGATGGATTCTCCTGCTAACTTCTAAATAAAATAGAGCTGTAACACTGATTTATCTAAGAGCTATAACATGGTCTGTCCAACAGCTGTGACGCGCCGAAGGGGGCTTTAATGTCCGTCACTCCAAATCTTTGTTGTGACGAGACAAAGAACCGAGGAGCATACACTCGCCTGACATCTATGGTGCCATGACTCGGCTTTAACGTGGCTGAAACAACCTCCGCGTGGAAGAGGCCAAGTGCAGCAGGAGCCCAAGTCAGCGAAACTCCCGCGGTAGAGGCAGAACGTGAAGAAAACCCAGCGCAGGGGAAGGCCCGTTGTGCTGGAAACCAGGACAGCGAAAAACGAACTCAGCAGAAAGCTCACGTGGCTCAGTCTCAGATTCCAGAAGACCTCCGGTTAAGGTAGGAGTGCCTCACTCCTATGGCTGGAGGGACATGCCTAACGAAATCTTAATTCCTTTACAATTTCTCGTTTCTTGTTTCCTTGAACCCCCCGCCAACAGGCAGGCAGCAGTGGGCGCAATTGAGGGACTCTGGAGAGGCTACTCTTTGGTATGTCCCAAAGGCACTATCTGCTGGGCCACAGTAGCTGTTACCCAAGCTGTTGGGGGTTCTTCTGTCCTTACTCTTCTCTGTGCCAAGAATCAGGCCAATGAAAACTGTGAGCACAGGTCAGGTACTTAGCAGATTTTCCAGCAGGCTATGAAGGGGATCCCTTGCCATGTTTTTCCCACTGCTTTTTCCTCCTGTCCTTCAGCTCACTCCTGGTACTCGAGCCCGGCCAAAACCCAGTATTCCTGGCTTCAGGACCTAATGAAGCTCAGGCTCTGATGTCTCATTGCAAAAATTCATTGAGAGACAATAAGTAAGAGGTAGATTTGTTAGGATTCAGAAAGAAGCCCACTCTTCAGGGTGTGGGCCATTGCTGTGGGCAAGGTCTTGGGCTAGATTTTTGCCAGTGGGCTGAATTCATATGCTACTGAGTGGGAGGATCATCCCAGCCATTGGGAAACCACCCACTCCTCCCTCTCTTGACAAGTGCCTTACAGCTTTCTGTCACCGCTGGGTGTGTCTTTTGGCTTACAGACTGGGGGTTAAGGTTTACTTGAATTTGACTTGTCATGTTGGACCCAATTGATTTTAATTGGTTTACATTATGCCCTTGTGCTATGTCATTCTTTCAAAGGTTGTGCTCTGCCTCTTTCCCTCCTGTTTCATGCTCCTTCCTCAGCCCCATCCGGGCCCACAATGTTGCCTCTACAATCTTCTGGAGGGACAACCAGAAAATAGCTGGCCTTGGGAGGGAAATACTGTATAATATCCAACCCCTTAATCCTACCCAGCACTGGTCATGCTGGAGATCTTGGGGATGCCCAACTCCAGGCCGGGGGTCCCAGGAGATCAACCTGCCTTGACCTGCCTAGGGGTCTGGTCCTTGAAAGGTTGTCATGCCTCAACCTGCTCGAGGATCCGCCAGTCCCAGGGGTCCCAGGAGGTCGTCACACCTCGATCTGCCCAGGGGCCCAATTCTTGGGTGGCCATCACATCTCGACCTGCCTGGGGATTTGATCTCTAGGAGGCTGTCACGCCTCAGCCTGCCTGGGGATCTGCACCCTGACCCGGGGACGCCTGGCTCTCAGGTTGCAACAGTTCTGGGTAGGATAAGCTTCAGAAAGACTCACCCCTAAGGAAGTCCACGCATGGAAACAGAAGGAAGCCTATTATTTGTGGGAATGTGCCCAGTCTCAATAATAACTCAGGAGCCCAATGAGAACCCCATTGCCTTTCTGAAAAGGCTAAAAGAGGCCCTCCAAAAGTTTATCAATCTGGACTTAGACTCCTACGAGAGACAGGTGATTTTAAAGGACAAATTCCTGTCCCAATGTGCAACAGATATCAGAATTAAGTTACAACAGCTACAGCAGCAGGACTCTGCTGCTTCTTTAGATGAGATGGTCCAGACAGCCACCAATACCTTTTATAACAGAGAACAGGAGAAGGAGGCCAAGGCCCAGGAGAGGGAGAGAAGGAAAGAGGCAAGGCATGCCCAGATGCAAGAGTGTCCAAACCGTGACAAGTCTCCTAAAACAGCTTGCTACAAATGCCATCAACTGGGACATTGGGCGGCACTCTGGCCTCAGGACCCAAGAGCGTCAAGGTCAAGTGCCAAGCCTTCCCTCACAATGGTTCAAGAAGACTGAAGCTGCCCGCTCTAGCCAGCCCGCCTGTCACAGATAACCATCACGAGGCTGGAGCCAAGGGTGCAACTGGATGTGGCAGGTAGGTCCGAGAATTTCTTGGTCGACACAGGGGCTACCTACTCTGTATTGATCTCCTACTCCGGAGCCTTTTCCTTCCAAACCTGTAACATTTTGGGTGCTACAGGAAAAACAACTACTAAAAGATTCACCTAAGGACTTCTTTGTTGCTGGGATGGACAAATATTTTCTCACCAGTTGCTGGTGGTCCCTGAGTGTCCTACTCCCTTATTGGGAAGAGATATACTCACTAAATTGGGGACCACCCTTGTGATGGGAAGTTTTTCAACCCCTAGAGCTCTACAGCTCCTGGTTACTACTGAAGAACCCATTACACCTTCTCCAATAGAGAGGGACCAAAAACTATGGGAGGACAAAATTAACCCCCAAGTGTGGGACTAGGAGATTCCTGGACGAGCCCACCAAGCTGAACCGATCATCATTGTCCTCAGAGATCCCACTCGGTTTCCTAACCGAAAACAATATCCCCTCAAAAGAGAGGCTCAGGAGGGACTACAGCCTTTAATAAATAAATTCCTTGCTTGTGGGCTATTGGTCCCCACCAGTTCGCCATGTAACATCCCAATCCTCTCAGTAAAGAAAAAGGACGGAACCTGGTGAATGGTTCAAGATCTCCGGATCATAAATGAAGCTGTAGTCTGCCTCCATCCCACAGTACCCAATCCCTATGTAATCTTGGGAGAAATCTCACCCAGTGCCAAGTGGTTTACAGTCTTGGATCTCAAAGATACATTTTTTTTGCATACCACTGGCTCAAGAATCCCAGTATCTTTTTGCGTTTGAGTGGGAGGCCCCTGGAGAAAAACACCAACAGATGACTTGGACAGTATTACCTCAGGGGTTCAGAGATAGCCCCCACTTGTTTGGACAGGCCCTTAGCTGGGATCTCCTAGATCTGGACCTGGGACCTAATGGGAAAATATTACAATACGTAGATGACCTACTAATCTACTCTCCAGATGAGAAAAATGCCCAACAACATGCAATTCAGGTTCTAAACTTTTTGGTAGAAAGGGGATATACAGTCTCCCGTGCTAAGGCACAGATGGTTGAGACAAAGGTCACTTACCTGGGAGTTCAGATTACACATGGGTCTAGGAGGCTGTCCTCTGATCGGGTACAAGGAATAGTCCAGTTGCCCTCCCCCACGACTCAAAAACAATTGCGAGCTTTCCTGGGGCTAACTGGGAATTGTAGAATCTGGATACCCAACTACGGTCTAATTGCCCAGCCCTTATATGAAAGCTTAAAGGGACGAGATGATTCAATCCCACTGATGTGGGGAACTCCTCAAAAGAAGGCAGAGTCTACACTAAAACAGACCTTAATTCAGGCACCTGCCTTGAGGTTGCAAGACCCAGAAAAAACATTCCAACTTTATGTCCATAAAAGAGAGGGAATAGCCTTGGGAGTGTTAACTCAAAGGTTGGGATCTGAGCCCCAGCCTGTAGCTTACTTATCCAAGAGACTTGATCCAACCACCCAAGGCTGGACCCCCTCCCTTCGAAATCTTGCAGCTATTGCAATCATGATAGAAGGTGCTTTAAAACTCTCCTTTGGGGGCAAACTATTTTTACCAGCCACCAAGTAAAACAACTCCTAAATGGGAAAGGCCATTTATGGATGTCTGATCAAAGAATCCTCAGATATCAAGTAATGCGGATGGAAAATCTAGGCCTCACTATATCCCCTTGTGAGGTTCTTAACCCAGCCACCTGCCTGCCTACCCCCGAGGACTCTCTCCCCTTTCACTCTTGTCTAGAAACCTTGGACCACTGGACAAACCCCAAGAGGGATTGTCAGAAGATCCTCTGACCAATCCTGAGGAAATCTGGTACACTGATGAAAGCAGCTTTGTCTTGGATGGAAAAAGAAGAGCCGGATATGCAGTAGTCTCCAATTTTGAGATCATAGAGGCTAAGCCTCTGCCACCAGGTACTTTAGCCCAGCTAGATGAGCTCATAGCCCTGACTCAAGCTCTAGAACTGGGAAAAGGAAAAAGAATAGCCATTTACACTGACTCCAAGTATGCCTTACTGGTGCTACATGCACATGCAGCTATTTGGAAAGAAAGGGGTCACTTGACCAGCCGAGGGTCCCCAATCAAATATGGTGATCAAATCCTTAGACTCTTGGAGGCAGTCCATCTGCCCACTGAGGTTTCAGTCTCCCACTGTAAAGGACACCAAAAAAGGAGCACGGAAGTGGCATCAGGGAACCAAGGAGCTGATCAGGCAGCTAAGAGAGCAGCATTACAGAACCATGACCTAATAGGGGTTGCCACCCTAGTTCCACAGACTAATTTGCCAGAAACTCCTTCATATACTGAAGGTGAGACTCTTAAAGCTAAGAGTGAGGGCTTTCAAGAAGATCATATGGAGTGGTTCCAAAGGGAGGGACCCTTTTTTCTGCCTGGAAACCTCCAATGGAAGATGGTTAACTCCTTACATGCCACCACACATTTAGGGGGAAAGGCCCTTCAAAAATTACTAGAAAGGTCCCTCAGAGGAACAGGCTTCCAAACAATTATAAGGCAAATGGTCTCCTCTTGTCCCACTTGCCAATTAAACAACCCCCAAGGAGCTCGAAGACCCCAGCTGGCCCAGCCCGCCCAATGATGTGGGACCTATCCAGGAGAGGACTGGCAGATGGACTTCACCCAGATGCCAGTTTCTCAAGGGTATAAATACCTATTAGTCATGATAGATACATTCACAGGATGGATTGAAGGCTTTCCCACCGGGATTGAGAAGACTGAGGAGGTGGTAAAAAAACTGCTCCATGAAATCATTCCAAGATTTGGTCTGCCCAAGTCATTACAAAGTGACAATGGGACATCATTTACTTCTAAGGTCACCCGAGGAGTCTCTAAAGCATTGGGCATTACTTATTATCTCCATTGTACCTGGAGGCCTCAGTCTTCAGGAAAAGTAGAAAGAGCAAGCCAATTCTTAAAATCAGCGATAAAAGAGATAACCCAGGAGACCTCCCTGGGATGGAAGGAGGCTTTACTAATAGCCCTCTGCTGCACCCGTATTGCCCCTAAGGAACAGGTTGGTCTTAGTCCCTATGAGATGCTATATGGGAGACCTTTTGTTTATGTCAATGACCTCTTCCTAGATCCTGAGGTTCAGACTCTCCAGTCTTCCATGGCCATTGGGCAATTCCAACAGGATATACGCTTGTGGGGTATGAACCAGGATCCAAAAGACTCTAAGGAGTCACCACTATATGCTCCAGGGACTCAAGTCCTAATTAAAGTCTGGAAAGATGGGTCCCCAAAGGCTCAACTCCAGCTCACATGGAAGGGCCCCTACCCTGCAATACTTTCTACCCCCACAGCAGTCAAGGTATCAGGACGTGACTCTTGGATTCACTACTCATGAGTCAAGCCATGAAAGAAAACAGAAGAGGACACTCAATACACCTGTGAGCCCCTCGGAGATCTCAGATACCTATTCAGAACTACAAATGAGTGCCACTCTAATGAACACCCCCAAAATCTGGTTTCTGGGGATAAGATTTCTCAGGATAGCTCTAAAGAGACAACACAGCTTGGCAGAGATTGTACTCCAAAACAGGCAGGAAATAAATCTTCTGATCCCTGAACAAGGAGGGACTTGAGCCATCCTGGTGATGTGAATTTAGAATTGGCTAATGCCTACACATGGACATCACCAGATGGTCAACACCAAAATCAGACTGATTATATTCTTTGCAGCCAAAGATGGAGAAGCTCTATACACTCAGCAAAAACAAGACCAGGAGCTGACTGTGGCTCAGATCATGAACTCCTTATTGCCAAATTCAGACTTGAAGAAGGTAGGGAAAACCACTAGACCATTCAGGTATGACCTAAATCAAATCCCTTATGATTATACAGTGGAAGTGAGAAATAGATTTAAGGGACTAGATCTGATAGACAGAGTGCTTGATGAACTATGGATGAAGGTTCATGACATTGTACAGGAGACAGGTATCAAGACCATCCCCATGGAAAAGAAATGCAAAAAGGCAAAATGGTTGTCTGAGGAGGCCTTACAAATAGCTGTGAAAAGAAGAGAAGCAGAAAGCAAAGGAGAAAAGGAAAGATATTCCCATCTGAATGCAGAGTTCCAAAGAATAGCCAGGAGAGATAAGAAAGCCTTCCTCAGCAGTCAATGCAAAGAAATAGAGGAAAACAACAGAATGGGAAAGACTAGAGATCTCTTCAAGAAAATTAGAGATACCAAGGGAACATTTCATGCAAAGATGGGTTTGATTGGCAAGCCTCCAATACTCAATTTCCCTCTCAATTGGGAACTCTCAACTTTAACTGGGGTTCAAATTACAACCACCTTAAAAAACAAAGCACCCAGTTCCATTCCCTCCAAGTTAATACCTACCTTCGATTAACAGTCAAAATTCTCAAAATAAATAAATGAATATTTTTTAATTAAATAAAATTTTTTTTTATCATTCCAAGACTTTGCCTTCCAGTGCAGTGGATTCGGGTTCCATCCCACATGCTTCAAGGCCAAGAAAACCTAAACAGAAAACAGAAAAAGTATTATAACAATTTCAATAAAGACTTCAAAAGAAAAATCCACATTAAAAATAAATGGAATTCCCTGCAAGTCCAGTGTTTAAGACTCTGCTCTTCCACTTCAGGAGGCCCAGGTTCCATCCCTCATCAGGGAACTAGGATTCCACAAGCTGTGCCACCCAGCCAAAAACAAACAAACAAACAAAATCTCACGAACTCATTGTTCTCTTGCCTTACAATTTGGCTTAAAGGCAAAAACAATTTTGTAAGGTACCTAGAGTTGGCAAATTCAGAGGGACAGAAAGTATACAGGTTACCAGGGACAGGGAGGAAAAGTGAAGGGGGAGTTATTTTTAACATATACAGTTTTTGTTTAGCATGATTAAAAAGTTCACAAAATTGGAATGGATACTAATGGAAATGGATAGTAGTGATGGCTGCACTATATTGTGAATGTACTTAATGCCCCTGAACCATACACTTAAATATGGCAAATTTTATGTATATTTTACCCTGGTGGCTCAGATGGTACAGAATCTGCCTGCAGTGCAGATGACCCAGGTTTGATCCCTGGATCAGGAAGATCCTCAGGAGAAGGGAATGGCTACCCACTCCAGTATTCTTGCCTGGAGAATCCCACCAGCTAGAGTCCCAAGGAGTCAGACATGACTGAGTGACTAAGAACCACCACCACTAGAATTTTAAAATAAAATGTAATGAGGCTTAACAAAGTGTACCACCTTTAAGCATACAGGTCAATAAATTACTGCCCCCTCCAGAGATGAGCACTATCCTGACAGGAAATCACCCTCTATGAGTACTGTCTCTTCTCGAACTTCACATAAATTGATGTGTCCATTTCATCACTGTTAAATAGAACGGAACGAATTGCTCAAAATATCGTTTTTTGAATCTATAAAGGATCTGAAGTCTGTCCTTTTATTCTCAACATTAGTAAATTGCAACTTATCTTTTTTCTTGATCAGTCTTGTTAGGGCTTATAATTTTTATGTTGATTTTCTCGGTTATCCTCTTTAATAATTATTCATTTCCATCTATATTTGGGATTATAATTTACTGTTCTTTTTCTAGGTTCTTAAAATAGAAGGATAGATAAATCCATTTCAACTTTTACCTTCTCCAGTATATGCATTGACAACTATAAACTTCCCTCTAAGGGCTAAGTAGTTGAATCTCACAAGTTTTGCTAAGTCCTATTTTCATTATTTGTCTTTCCTTTAAAAGCATGTTCTAATTTCCATTGTGATTTCATCTTTCATCTATGAGTAATCTGGCTCCCTGACTCATTACTCTACCAAAGCAGTTTTTGATAAGGTTGTATGAAAGAAAATTTTATAACAAGACAAGAAAAATTGTATATTTGGCTGAATCACATAGCTTGTGGGATCTTAGTTCCCCGGGGCCAGGGGAACCTGTGTCCCCTACACTGGAAGCTCAGAGTCAACCCCTGGACTGCCACAGAAGTCCCAAGATAAGAATAAATTGAATGTTAAAAAAATGTTCTCTGCCCTTTAGCTTCCTCTCTCCCCTCTACTGTGCATTGTGTATCTGCATTTTGCATCAGCAAAACCTTCCCCATTGGCAGGAATACCTGCTCAACCACAAAGAGCAGTATTGCAGCATCGATAAGACAATTCCTTAAAATAACATTCCTTCTTGATCTTGTAAGAGTGTCACAATGGCCTATGACAATGGACTGATCTGGATTGTATAAACTGCATAAACTGGATTGTGTAAACACATCATCTAATGATATGGTCCCCAAAGTTTTTGGCACCAGGGACCAGTTTTGTGGAAGACAATTTTTCACAGTCAGGGCAGGGTGGGTGTGGTTTTGGGATGATTCAAGTGCATTACATTTATCATGCACTTTATTTCTATTGTAATTACATCAACTCCACCTCAGATCATCAGGCATTAGATCCTGGAGGTTGGGAACCCCAGATCTAATGTATGGCCCTCTGTCTCAAAAAGTTTATGTAACTGACTTCTCACAGGCAGAACAGTTCTCAGAACCCAAATTTGAGGGTTACAGTCCTCAAATTTGGCTCAAATTTCTTTCATAGATTGACTCTTGATTAATTTTTCATTGATATACACTTGGTGTAGTGGGCAGGATACCAGAGACACCCACCAGAAGATACCTGGAAGACACCTCAGATGGGCACTCAGTACCAGCATGGGTATTTTGAGCCTCACTAGCTTCTCAGCATCTCTCACCAGGTTCTCACTGGTTCTCATCTCTCACTGGTGCGTTCTCCTGATACATCCAGAGCTTATGTATGTATCATGATGATCCTGAAAGTTTGATCTGGACTAGTTTTTATTCATCTTAAGGGGCACCCATGCATTTCCTAGGCAGGGTCCCAGGGGGATCTGCAGAGAAAGTCCAGGGAAAACATATGTGGCTGATTTTTGTTAAGTTAGACTTAAACTAAAGAAAAAAAGGGGTATATTGATACATGGTCTGAACAAAATTTTTTGTTAGTGAAATGAGACAGAGTTCTTCAGCTCTAAAGCACAAAGGGATATTTTGCTCCTATCGGCCACAGGCTACCCTCAGATGTGTCAATCCTCACCATGTGCAGTGGTCCTCAAGGGAACCTGCTAGGAACCCACTATGACCATTAAGTAGATACTGCTCCTCTGGGGGACACCACAGAGGCTAATAACTTAGTGCTCCAACCATGCATGACAGTCTAAAGACTGTCACTGGGAGAAACAGACATGTGACAGAGATGCACTGACCCAAGGGTAACTCCTAGGGAAGCTAGTGCACATCCAGTCCACCACACTGTCCTCAGAAAATTGTTCAGATGGTATCTCACGCCTGACCCAGACTACCAAATCAATAATGGGAACCTGTGCCTCAAGGGCCCAGCAACTCTTGGATGAGCAGCCACCTAGGAACTTCAGCTGGGTTTATATATAACACCTAAGAAACTGACACTTGCAAGTATGTAACTTAATGGCAAGGTCTCACCAAAAATCATTTGTTCCTGAGATGGCTAAAATGGGGCACTTTTGATTTACCTAAGTTGGTTTATTTGCACACTAAATTAGAAAAAGCAGGCTTACGATCAAACAGCTAGAATGGAGACATTTTAATTGGCACCTGGAAGCCTCAAAGTAAGGGAATGACAAAATGGCTTCATTGCAAGAGACAAATCAGAAATTATTAGAAACAGTGACTAGATTAGAAAAGACCCCATAAGTCATCACTGCTTCTCCTCCTTTCTCTTCTCCTTCTTTGGCTCTTTTGTATCAAAGGATACAAAAGGAAGAACTTGTGGAATTTAAGGGAAAGGACAAAGACACCCCTAAGGTAATAGTCACCCCCTTTAAGGAGAAACCTACACGTAGAGGGGAACCTGCTTTTACCTTTACATCCTTGGACTAGGACAGAATTTAAGACCTTAACTAAGGAATTTCCAGATTGTTCACAGGATCCCTTGGGTTTTGCTAAACTTACTTTCATCGTATAGTAAGAATTTACAAGCCTGGATATTCAAACTTACACCAGCTTGTACATTTACCAGTCCTTGAAAGTGCAAGTAAAGCAACTGAATGGCTCCAAGAGATAAACTGGAAGGCACCCATGGAAGATTTTCACAATCATGAGTCTGCAGATCACAGGAAATGTAGAGAACTTGACCACAATCGGTATCAGGTTATTCTGAAAATCTTCCCCACCTGTGGGTTGGGGGTGGGGCTTGATATGAAAGGCAGTGAGCTGAAGAAAGCATTTTGGTATGGATAAGCTGACAGAACCTGGCTTTTGTCTTAGCTGTGTTTGAAACCTTGGACTACTTGGTTACTATAGTAACCTTGGGATACCGTAAGAAGAATCAAAAGCATTGTTATTAAATATGTAATTTCCTTTATCCCTCTTTGCAATGGGTGGTATTATTTTCATTTAAAAATGATGAAAGGAGAGACTTGCCTGGCAGTCCAGTGGTTAACATATTGGGCTTTCACTGCAGGGGGCACAGGTTCCTTCCCTGGATGGGGAACTAAAACTTGCATGCTGCATTGCAGCCAAAAAATAGGGAATAAATAGAAAATAAATAAATTTTAAAATTTTAAAAATAAAGACAATGAAAGGGAATTCCCTGGCAGTCCGTGGTTAGGATTCTGCACTCTCACCCTTTCCCATAAAATTCTGTCAAAGTCAAATTCTGCTACATAATAAAGCAAATTTTCCTGAGTTATAACCAGCATGCACCCTAGAGCAAGTGTTCTTCTCCTAGATATGCTCTGACAATGTATTGGCAAGCATGGGGCATTCGGTGTTTTTCTGTTTGCAGTTTTGTTGTGGTTGTTAAGGCAGAAAGTGAAGAAGAACTAAAGATCCTCTTGATGAAAGTGAAAGAGGGGAGTGAAAAAGTTGGCTTAAAGCTCAACATTCAGAAAACTAAGATCATGGCATCCGGTCCTATCATTTGATGGCAAATAGATGGGGAAACAGTGGAAACAGTGGCTGACTTAATTTTTCTGGGCTCCAAAATCACTGCAGATGGTGCCTGCAGCCATGAAATTAAAAGACGTTTACTCTTTGGAAGGAAAGTTATGACCAACCTAGACAGCATATTAAAAAGCAGAGACATATCTATAGTGAAACAGATCACCAGCCCAGGTGCGATGCATGAGACAAGTGCTCGGGCCTGGTGCACTGGAAAGACCCAGAGGAATCAGGTGGAGAGGGAGGTGGGAGGGGGGATCGGGATGGGAAATACATGTAACTCCATGGCTGATTCATGTCAATGTATGACAAAACCCACTGAAATGTTGTGAAGTAATTAGCCTCCAACTAATAAAAATAAATGAAAAAAAAAAAAAAGCAGAGACATTACTTTGTCAACAAAGGTCTGTCTTGTCAAGGCTATGGTTTTTCCAGTGGTCATGTATGGATGTGAGCATTGGACTATAAAAAAAGCTGAGCACAGAAGAATTGATGCTTTTGAACTGTGGTGTTAGAGAAGACTCTTGAGAGTCCCTTGGACTGCAAGGAGATTCAACCAGTCCATTCTAAAGGAGATCAGTCTTGGGTGTTCATCGGAAGGACTGATGCTGAGGCTGAAGCTCCAATACTTTGGCCACCTGATGCGGAGAGCTGACTCATTTGAAAAGGCCCTGATGCTGGGAAAGATTGAGGGCAGGAGGAGAAGGGGACGACAGAGGATGAGATGGTTGGATGGCATCACCAACTCAATGGACATGGGTTTGGGTGGACTCCGGGAATTGGTGATGGACAGGGAGGCCTGGCGTGCTGCGGTTCATGGGGTCGCAAAGAGTCGGACACGACTGAGGGACTGAACTGAACTGAACTGTGGTTTTAAACTGTTTTGGCCCTGCCAGCGGCAAAAGTGAAAAAGTATTAGTCGATCAGTCTTCTCCGACTCTTTGCGACCCTATGAACTGTAGCCCTCCAGGCTCTTCTGCCCGTGGAATTCTCCAGGCAAGTATACTGGAGTGGGTTGCCATTCCCTTCTCCAGGGGACCTTCCCCACCCAGGGATCAAACCCGGATCTCTGGCGGGCGAGATCCTATTTCTCCCACCAGGAATCGAACCTTCCTCGGTGAGTGGAAGCGTTGAGGGACGTTCAGCGAATTTCCTGATTATGGTTTTAACAGTTGCTTTCCCGCAGATGTCTGCAGTTAGGTACTGCTATTTTTAACGCACCGGGGATACTACATCCTCTACTCAAAAAGATTCTTTCTGCTCTTCCACTTTAAAAAACAAAAACAAAAACACGCAACCCGGACAAGTCGCTGGCAGATCCAGCTTCCCCACCAAGCACACCCACCTCGCCGGGTTTGTGCCTGATTGGCTGGTGCCTGAAAGCCTGTCCTTTGGCGGGCAGCTGAGGATGATTGGCTGCTGGAGACCCACCCCCTCGCCGATTGGGTGGCGGCAGCGAAGCCGGGGATTGGTGGAGCTCGCAGGGCTGGCTCTCAGCGGCTTGTGCTCCCGCTCCAGGGGCAAGGCAGAGATGGCGACTGCAGCTTGGTTACTGGGTCGGCGCGTGGCGAGCTGGAGGACGCGACTGCCGCTGCATTCGCTTGCTGGCCGGATTACCCAGCGGGCCAACTCGCTGTTGCCCGTGGACGATGCAATCAATGGGCTAAACGAGGAGCAGAAGCAGGTAGGGAGGCTCACCCTCCTTCTGCCCCTTATCCGTGGTCGGTGGTCACCCGGACGCTCTTCTGCCTGGCACTCACCCAGTAGCGATGACTGATCTGGGGGCTCTGAGCGCGCCAGGGCGGGGGCGGCCGCGGGCCCGAGCCTCCGGTCTGTGGAGGCATCAAGGCCTGATTGCGGAAGTTAGGCGAGGAGTCGAGGACAGGAACGCTCCTGGGAGACAGGAGTGGGGGGAGCATGAGGGGATGTTTTGGTGAATCTGCAGAGGATTACCCTCGTTTGCCAATAGGGCCCTCAATCTCTTTGAAGGCCTCTTACACCTCAAAACTGCCTAAGGCTGTGGTTCTAAAACCTGGTTACTCATCACCATTAAATCTTTTTCAAATACACATCTTGGGCTTGGGGGTGGAGTTGACATGCACAGGGGAGGCTGGCTATAATTCTTCAACCTATGGGGTCAAGCACAAAGCTGAAAAAAACTTGAAAGAGGTTGTTACAATGAAGCAGAACTAGAGTTATTCCTGGTGGAAGGAGACTGTTCACTTGGACACTGGCTTGAACTCCCAAGAAATG
This sequence comes from Cervus canadensis, assembly GCF_019320065.1. Classification (NCBI taxonomy): domain Eukaryota; kingdom Metazoa; phylum Chordata; class Mammalia; order Artiodactyla; family Cervidae; genus Cervus; species Cervus canadensis. The sequence goes on from NC_057391.1 coordinate 37,004,951, forward strand.
CGATTCTCCTGTGGTCCTCAGCAAGTGCCTGAGCTTGCCGAGAACTCCAAAAATCCAGTTGCATTAGGCAGCAGACCGAACTTCGAATCATCTCAGGCAGGAAGTGCTCAATCCCAGTTCGCAAGATTTCCTGCCAGGAGTCTCCTGCCAGAGGAGTTCCTAATCTCTTGTTGTTGTTATCCCTGTCCTTCAATATCTCCTGGAGTTTGCTCAAACTCATGTCCATTGAATTGGTGATGCCATCCAACCATCTCATCCTCTGTCATCCCCTTCTCCTCCCGCCTTCAAGCTTTCCCAGCATCAGGGTCTTTTCCAATGAGTCAGTTCCTTGCATCAGTTGGCCAAAGTATTGGAGCTTCAGCTTCAGCATCAGTCCTTCCAATGAACATATGCTATCTAGGTTTGTCATAGCTTTCCTTCCAAGGAACAAGCTCTTATCTCTTTTTGAATTATCTCTTTTAGCCAAGGTTAATGGGCAAAAAAAAAAAAAACCACCTGACACATGCCAAGAACTGAAGGGAGCATGTCTGGAGATGAGAAGGGTACTGGGGAAGGCTGGAAGAGCTGCAGGGCTTACCTCACAGGGCCTTCAGGTCCTGGGTAAGGAGTTTGTCTTTTTTTTTTTTTTTAACAATTAAAAATTGAAGTATAGTTAATTTATGATGTTGTGCTAGTTTCAGGTGTATAGCAAAGTGATTCAGTTATACATATACATGTATAAGAAGTTGCCTTTTAAAGACAATCGGAGCCCATGGAATGATCTACATAGGGGAGTGACATTTAAAAAATAATCTTTAAAAAGAGAGGTGAGGATCACCTCTAAGGAAGCATAAACTAGTGGGGCCTCTCAGTTTGATGCTGTTTGGTAAGGCTATTTGTGTCCTGTTTCTCTGAAGCTGTCCTCAGTAGTGGAGACACTGTCCTCAGCGGCAATTATGTATTGTTTCAGCAACATCCGTCCACCTCTCTCCCTCTAGCTTCGTCAGACCATGGCTAAGTTCCTTCAGGAGCATCTAGCCCCCCAAGCCCAGGAGATCGACCAAAGTAATGAGTTCAAGAACCTGCGAGTAAGTCGTGAGGCCCAGACTGAGAGGGATGGGGGTGGGGGCAGTCTGGGAGCTGGACTGGACTGGGCCGGGAATTGCACTGTTGCCTGGCAAGACTCACACAGTCTTCTGGTGGATAAAAGCCCCCTAAGAATGCAGCCCTTTTCTGGGAAGCCCTTGCGCCTCATTGTTCCAGAGGTGCCTGGCACCTGTGACTGGCTGCCTTCTCACAACCCACTGTGCGTCTCGGTTCTGTTGGCAGGAGTTTTGGAAGCAGCTGGGGAACCTGGGAGTTTTGGGCATCACAGCCCCTGGTGAGTGTGGTTTCTTTCCCTATAGAGCTTTTTTTTGCATGTCCTTTAACACATTTCCCAAAGAAGAAGGAACGGAGAGGAAAGGTCTTACTCAAAATAACCCAGAGTCTCCTCCCTCTTGGACCTGAGAAACTACCCAGAGAAGAATAAACTTCTGTTTCTTTAGGCAGTGATGTTAAGAAGATAAAGATCAGTGTGGTTCACCCAGACTCTTGAACTCTGCACACTTAAGAAGTTTCCCCAGATGATCTGGGGAGCTTAGAAAACTCCAGATCAAGCAGTGATCTTAATACCTCAGGCTTACTGCCTCCCCTAGTCCCTAAGTTCTGCCCTACCAGTAGTGTGAAGGCAGAACCACTCAGGGCAGTGTGTCCCTGTAGGGGATGCCTGTGTGTCCTCTGCCCACAGCTTGACCCAAGAGCTCATTTGGAAGCAGACTGGGGGGTGGTTGGGGAGAGGGACACCCATCTGAGCCTCCATGTGAGGTGGCCAGATGGTGTATTTAAGAGACTATCCCTCGGCCTATCCAGAGTCCCCTGTAGGCCTTACTACTTGTTTTCAGGAGATGAGGGCAAGGAGCTGGTGGGCTTTGTTTCAGATGTTAGCCTCTGATGCAAAGGCTGGCCTGGCTTACAGTGCCCAGTAAAGAGATGAGCCTGCAGCTTCGCCAGCCAAAACCTGGATGGCCCACCCTGCTCTGGCCTGTGTTCACTGGGCATTAGAGTAAAGGTGGACCACAATATTCTCCTTACACCCTCCCCTCACCACTTGGAGACAATTCTTGGGATTTTAAGCTGATTGTAGAAATTTTACATCATGAGTAATGATGTAACCACTTAAAAACTAATTTAGACTTACGCACTTCTTTAGCTCTCTGAGTAGTGAATGCTCAGGTCTTCTTGTCTTCATTAAGAAGTCTGTCTGAGATAGGGAATTCCCCAGTGATCCACTGGTTAGGACTCTGCGCTTTTACTGCCAAGGGCCCAGGTTCAACCCCTGGTTGGGGAATTAAGATCCCAAAAACTGCATGGTGTGGCCAAATAAATAAATAAAATCATTTTTAAAAACAGCTCCGTTTGGGATAAAGCAGGAGTTGCAATGACTGTTTTCTGAACCACATCTTAGTTGATCAGAGGCAGCAGAAAAAACTAAAACTAGTCCTGTGAGCTTGCAAGCAGGGTTCACAGCCATCAGCCTATTGACTTCGCTAGAGGGAACCTGGAATAGGTGCTGTCACAGTATTCCTCTCCAGCATGTAAGACAGTATCTTCATTTAACCTGGTCTGCCTTTTCCACTCCCCTGCACCCCCCACTCCCCACCCCCAGTTCAGTATGGTGGTTCTGGTCTGGGCTTCCTGGAACACGTGCTGGTGATGGAGGAGATATCCCGAGTGTCTGGAGCAGTGGGGCTCAGTTATGGAGCCCACTCCAACCTCTGTATCAACCAAATTGTGCGGAATGGAAACGAGACCCAGAAGGAGAAGTACCTCCCCAAGGTGAGGAAATGGGGCTGGAGGAACACACCAGCATGAAGCTCCTCTCCCACTGGGGAGGGATGGTCAGACTTGCTTTCTGTAGCGGGCTGCCCTGAATCTGCTAGGCCTTGGAAGGGGTCAGAGATTTGCTTTAAAATGCTTCAGTCAAAAAAAATAAATTAAACAGGACCAGAACACCCAAGTCGTCACTGAACAATGTTTACTTGAGCACTTCAAGAAACAGAAGCCTCAGACTAGCTTCCCTTGCAAAGGGAATGATGGGAAAAGGAGAGAGAGCTTCAGCCTTGTGGATACAGGGCTTCTCTTCTAGGAATTTTCCTGTACCCGGATCTGAGAGGACTTGGAGGGGTGTCACATGACCAGGCAAGACGTGGTCCCAGTGAGCCCCTACTGGGTACTTCAGGTCATAATGAGACCCTTTGGGGTTTTTCTTGCAGCTGATAAGTGGTGAATACATCGGAGCCCTGGCCATGAGTGAGCCCAATGCTGGCTCTGATGTTGTCTCCATGAAGCTGAAAGCAGATAAGAAAGGTGAGGCTGCTCTTGATTTGGGAGCTGAAATGGGCAGAGGGACAGACCAAAGGGTTGACTGGAGGTGGCTCTGCTGGGTTTCCAGAAGCGTTTGCCAGCTGGACAGTTTTTTGTGAATAGAAGTGGTGGTGGACTGACTGGCTAAGACAGGCCCACACCGCTTGTACAAGTAGCCAACTTCCTCTCCTTCAGTTCAGTTCAGTTGCTCAGTCATGTCTGACTCTTTGCGACCCTATGGACTGCTGCACGCCATGCTTCCCTGTTCATCACCAACTCCTAGAGCTTGCTTAAATTCATGTCCATCGAGTTGGTGATGCCATCCAACCATCTCATCCTCTGTTATCCTCTTCTCCTCCTGCCTTCATTCTTTCCCAGCATCAGGGTCTTTGCCAATGAGTCAGTTCTTTGCATCAGGTGGCCGAAGTATTGGAGTTTCAGCTTCAGCATCAGTCCTTCCAATGAATACTCAAGACTAATTTCCTTTAGGATTGACTGGTTTGATCTCCTTGCTGTCCAAGGGACTCTCAAGAGTCTTCTCCAACACCACAGTTCAAAAGCATCAACTGTTTGGTGGTCAACTGTCTTTACAGTCCAATTCTCACATCCATACATGACTGCTGGAAAAACCATAGCTTTGACTAGACGGACCTTTGTTGGCAAAGTAATGTCTCTGCTTTTTAATATGCTAAGTTGGTCATAGCTTTTCTTCCAAGGAGCAAGCGTCCCTTAATTTCATGGCTGCAGTCACCATTTGCAGTGATTTTGGAACCCAAAAAAATCAAGTCTCTCACTGTTTCCATTTGTTTCCCCATCTATTTGCCATGAAGTGATGGGACCCGATGTCATGATCTTAGTTTTTTGAATGCTGAGTTTTAAGCTAATTTTTTCACTCTCTTCTTTCACTTTCATCAAGAGGCTCTTCAGTTCTTTGCTTTCTGCTATAAGGATGGTGTCTTTGCATATCTGTGGTTATTGATATTTCTCCCGGCAATCTCCTTAGGAGATCACTATGTCCTGAATGGCAACAAGTTCTGGATCACCAATGGTCCTGATGCAGATGTCCTTGTTGTCTACGCCAAGACTGATGTGACTGTTGTGCCAGCTTCTCGGGGCATCACAGCCTTCGTTGTGGAGAAGGTGAATGTGGGGGAGTTATGGTGGGAGGTTGAGAATGGCACCAGAGATGACCTCCTTCAAGTGATCGCACAGACCATCAGTGTGGTGCGCTCTGCCAAGCCTCCCTCCTGGGACGGGAATGGGGCAAGAGAGGAGACTGAAGGGAGGGTAGCCAAAAAGTGGAGTCCGGGGAGGAGGGGTCAAATCCGAGGACAGTGGAACTATCCACAAAGCCAGGCTATCTGGACGTCCTGAAAGATGAGGGCCATCGGGGTGTCAGGGTGGACCTGGAGCAAGCCGCCCGCGGGGTGAGTTTGGAGGATGCTGGTGGGGACCAGAGACTGCACCTTCCAAGTCTTGTCAGTAGAGGCACCGGGGAGACGGCAGGAGTTAGAGTGAAAAGTTGGCAGTTTCAGTTGGCTTTTAGGAATGGGAGAGAACTGAACCTTTTTTTGTTTTTGGTAAAGAGAAAAACAAAATAGGAGAGAGAGAAAGTGAGTTGTGTGAGAGTGAGTAAGCAAAGCACAATGGTGAACTGAGGGAGAGGAAGCAGGGTGGGGTGGGGGCCAGTGTTAGTGGAGGAACCAGCTGCCTAATGGTTCCTAAGGAGGAGGCCAGGGCCCCGGGGAGGGTGGACAGGGGAGTGGACAGTTTCAAGAATGAGTGTTGTAAAGGTTTCCGGTATCCTGCATGGGGAGAGGGTGGAGATTGTCCAACAGGGACTGGAGAACAAGAAAAGTGAGTAGCCCAAAGGACACAGCCGAGACGAGAACTCTCCTGGCTGGGCCGAGGTGCTCATGTCTCCTAGAGGAAAGCGATGTGCCCTCCTGGAGGGCAGATGAAGATGCCCCTGCTGGGCACCTGCCTGGCCGTTCTGCATCTGATGCGTGCAAAGCACACTGGATCGAGTTGATTGCAGTGGGACTCCATGAGGTGCAAGTGGCAGAGGGACAAGGGGGCAAAGGAACTGAGTGGGCCGGGGCAGTGTCTTAGAAGTGACTTCCCCAGAGGAAAGGAACCACAACCAGGAAGAGTCAGAAGGGCCTGGGGATCAGGTAGTTAACTGGGAGAAAAACTGCTCCTGTGAGAACTGGGGGAAATGCAGCCAACAGCAGGGAGGCTGGGGTAAGGTGTTAGGGCTGGCTTCTCCAGGAATGGGGCAGTCACATACAGAGTAGGGGCCTGGTGAGTAGAACGCTGGTGTGTCAGGCAAGGATGGGGACTGGATGGAAAGATGGACACTTCCCAGGGGTCTTCCTTTTCCTTGGCCTCCTGGTTGGGGGGGGGTGCTCTGTAATTAGGACCTCCTTTTATTCCCATAAAGGGGATGCCGGGCTTCAGCACCTCCAAGAAGCTGGACAAGCTAGGGATGAGGGGCTCCAACACCTGTGAGCTGGTCTTCGAAGACTGCAAGGTTCCTGGTGAGTCTGTGAAAATGAGGGAGTCCCTGTCCTGACCCCATCACATGCTGAGAAAGCCTGACTCTTAGTCAGAGAGCCTCACCAGTGTTAGCTCACCACCCGCATGTGGCCAGACAGTAGGCCTGCCACTGTGCCCTGGCCCACAAGCCCAGAGGTGTGGGTCTCAGGCTGGACAGTTGTCCTTCCCGGCCAGAGCCCCTGCAGCTGCGTGCCCGACTGTGGCTGCAGGGATGGGTGGTTTCCTGTGCCTGGGGCTGGCATTGCAGTCTCTGGGGTAGAAAGGTAAGCTCTGCCCTCCCCCACTCGCATCCTTCAGACTGCCTCATACGTACACTTGCCTGTGGAGCCAGTGTGAGGTAATCATTAACGACGCTGAAAAGCCGTCTGAATAAATGGGTGGAACTAGACTCGGTGAAGGAAAGGCAGTTCAGTCTATGAATATTTCTGCCCTGAAGTGAAAATGTGCCATGCTGTGGGAGAGCCAGCAGCCCCATGATGCTCTGAGGAGACGGACAGCACAGACTTGATCAGTTAGGCTGGCTTTGTGCCTCAGCCAGAAACCATCCCTTCCCTGCTGCGATCCACCATCTGAGAGAAGGCACTTTGGTTATAAAGTGCATCTAGGGAGGGGTGATCAGTGCAGACTCTCCTCTGTCAGCAAGAAAAAACTCCACTAATGTTAAAGATGGGTCAGGGGTGTCAACCCTTTGCACTCAGCTTCCTGCCCACAGCACCCCCCAGGCCACCCAGTGTCCTCGCTTCCAGAGTGGAGATGTGCTCAGCAGTTTCCATCACCAGCTCCAAATTGCCCATCTCCTGGACAGCTTCATCCATGGACCTCACTGGGGAGGGAGGAGGGTTGTATTGACGAGAACCATCTCAACATAACCTGGGGCAAATTTTTCTACTGGCTTGTGAGAGAGCCCTGTTACTAAACCCAGCAGCTTTTCTAAAAATGAAGAGGCTGTGGACTGCTCACTCCCCTCTGACCGGTACTTTTCCCCGTAGCTGCCAACATCCTGGGCCACCTAGGTAAGGGCGTCTACGTGCTGATGAGTGGGCTGGACCTGGAGCGGCTGGTGCTGGCCGGTGGGCCCCTTGGGTGAGTGCAAGGGATGGGGTGGGGGGGTTGTCACAGTTCCTTGGCAGGTGGCCCCACTGCTGCTTCCCCTTGGGGGCCCACGGGAGCCACCTCCTGGCTGCTGCGCATCCTCTCCTGGAGGCAAAAAAGTTACCTTTCCTGTCACTTGTGCTTTCTTTGCACTGAAGGCAAATATCATTAGGTGACAGACAAAAAACCTGAGGAGCCAGCCTGACTAGTTGCTCAGAACTTGAAGCAGGATGCCTGGGTTACGTCTCTGCAGGGTCCCACCACTCCACCTGCTCTCAGGGGAAGGGACACAAGTGCTGGGCAGTCAGTGTGGTGACTAGGCAGGGGTGACAAGCGTCCTCAGGCTCCTGACTCCTGCCTCAGATGCCAGCTCCTTGTCTCACCTAGCTGCCCCCCCACCTCAGGCATTTCCACACTAGAATGCCCCCCCACCACACACACACACACAACCGGCAGTGGGATGACAGCGAAGCCCCTCCTCAGTGTTTCTCTCCTTCTCGCAGGATCATGCAGGCCGTCCTCGACCACACTATTCCCTACCTGCACATGAGGGAGGCCTTTGGCCAGAAGATCGGCCACTTCCAGGTGAGTGGGATGGTTTTGTGAAGATGTACTCATTCTCTGGTTTCAAGTTTTAACAAATGAGCAAATGGGGCATGTGCTGTGGGCATTTACTCTTCTTCATCCAAAAATGAGCTTGAGGGAATTCCCTGAGTCCTCTGCACTGTACTGCAGGGGACCTAGGTTCAATCCTTGATCAGGGAACTGAGATCTGGCAAGGCTTGGCAAGATCCGCCAAGCCTTGAGGTGTGGCAAAAAAAAAAAAATGAGTTTGAATACTTGCAGCGCTGGTTTCCTCAGCCTGCTTTGGAAGCTGTCAGGCAATCCATCTCCTGTCACCTCCCTGCTTGTTTGAGGTGAATAACCTAGGAGGGTTGGAGCGTGAAGCCCAGTTGGTTGTGGGGAGGGAGTAACATTTCAAGGCACGCTTTCTGGTCTGTAGGCAGACAACCAGGTCTGCGATTCAGCGGCAGCTCTCTGGCCTGAACTCCAGGCCTGCTGCCGTGTCTGCCCTCCTAGGCAAGTCCCATCACCTCTCTGAGCCCAAGAGCCCCCAGTCCTGGCTGTCAGGTTGCTACTGCGGGCAAGGGAACAATTCTGAGAGGAGTGTGTCTCCAGCACACTGACCTGTGACCTCCTTTTGTGCACAGTTGATGCAGGGGAAGATGGCAGATATGTACACCCGCCTCATGGCTTGTCGTCAGTACGTCTACAATGTTGCCAAGGCCTGTGATGAGGGCCACTGCACTGCCAAGGTGAGGGCCGGCCCCAGGGGATGGCACACACCAGGGCAGGGGCGGAGTTGGGTCCCCTCCGCGCGGTCCTGGCTGACCCTGCTACCCCGGAGCCTCCGCCCACAGGACTGTGCGGGGGTGATTCTTTACTCGGCTGAGTGTGCCACACAGGTAGCCCTGGACGGCATCCAGTGTTTGGGTGAGTGCCCCCTGCTCCCCCCTGCCAGAGCCTGTGGCCACCTCCAGGAAGAGGCTCCCCTCCACTCCTCACCCTGTGCTGCAGCTGAACTGTACTTTTAGTACAGTTACGGGGAGGACATGGAAAAGCAAATGGGAAACCACCAGAGGCCACAAGTTGCTACTGTCTTCAGCAGTGCCCTCCTCTCATCTCCCCAGCCTGGTCCTGTCACTGGGAAATGGGGGAAAGGAGACACTTCAGAGGTGGAACAGCCTCAGTTCATTGCCACACAGTGGTTAAGAGTGCAGGCTTGGGCCAGATGGCTGAATTCAAATCCTGGCTCTACCACTGACTGGCTTTGTGACTTGTGCAGATTATTTCCCCTCTTTGGGCCTGGCACCCAATAAGTACTATGCAGTAGTTTCCTGCCCACCCCCCGCTTCTCCCTGTCTGCCAGTGGTTCCCCTGCCTCTGCCTGGCATCCTCAGCACTCTGAGTGGCCTTCCAGCCACCCCACCCCACCCCCATCCACCCTCCCTCTCACCACCTTTTGCTGCTTCTCTTCAATCAGTCTCTCCTCCTGGCCCATTTCTAGATGCTTAATCTTGTTTGCATCCCTTGCTTTGCCCACTGCCTATCACTTTTCCCATTGTCCTTCTTCTCTGCCCCATCCATGGTTGCAGGTGGCAATGGCTACATCAACGACTTTCCCATGGGCCGCTTTCTGAGAGATGCCAAGCTGTATGAGATCGGGGCTGGGACCAGCGAAGTGAGGCGGCTTGTCATCGGCAGAGCTTTCAATGCAGACTTCCACTAACCCCGAGACCTTTCACCCCGCTTCCCAGCACCTTGAGGCCTTTCTCTGGAATGACAGCTGCCGCAGCTCTCCTCCCAGCAGGCCCCACCCACCGGCCCAGGAGAAGTGTGCAATGACTTAACATGGACACCTCAGGAAACAGGCTGGCTTCTCCGGGGCTTTAGTGACTGTGCCCTTGCTCTCTGACTTCCGAGCCTGGTGCTCCCCCTCCCAGGAGGAGCACCTTTTCCTCGGATGAGCCTGTGCCAGGGAACCCTCTGCTCAAGTACACCAGAAGTATTACCAAGTTCATTAATTTGAACTTGGTAGTCTCTTTTCTTTATGGGGAAAAATACCCACAAAACCTAGCCTTTGTTTCTGCCAGTTTCTATGGGGCATTAGCTTTCAGCAGTGTGTGAGTGGGCACTCCCACTGCAGCCTCCTCGGTCCCTCATTTTTTAGAGCTGGAATTCCACCACTCTGGGGCAGAGCTCTAGGAACAGGCATTGCAGAACACCTGTGCCACCCAGAGTCCACACTGGGCAGAGGTCCGCATGCTTGTGAAGGCCGGGCTCGATGCCTCCAGCACTACCCTGCCAGTGCCACTGTCCATTCCTGGCCATGTGACAGCCCCCAGCTGACTGGGCAGCAGGCCTGGGTTGGCTGGCTCGACTCCAGCCGAGGCTGCCTGCGCACATTTCTCTGGACACCCTATGGCTAATTTTGTTTCCAGTCCACAGTGGCGGCTGCCATTTTGTATTAAACATATCATGAAACAAACCCATCTGCTTCTAAACTGGTGTGCTGGGGGAGAAGCAGTCTACTTGTCCCTGCCTTCTGTCTGGCTCCAGCCCTGTGTCCTTGGAGTGCGGCTGATCCAGGCCCTGCTTCCAGCCTGCTCACTGCTGATGGGAAACGCAGGGGTGGAGTCAACCCACAGGAGAGAGGAGTACTCAGTCCCCCTTTTCCAGATCTTGCAGTGATTTTTAAAGAAAGGAGGGAGCCCAGAGTGGAAAGAGTCTTGGAGCCAGAGGAAACTTATAAATTGCTGGAAACCATCCCCATGTGTTTTTGTTTTTTTTTTTAAAGATTAAGACAATTTGGTTTTCCCCAAATCAGAACTGGAGCTAGAATCCAGATCAGCAGAAATAGGGGTTCTGAGAATGCCAGCCTGGAGCCCCAGTGCATGGCCGCTTGGATGGAGCACAGTCAGGGTGTGACAGTTTTGGGTTGTCCCACCCCATCTAAGGTCCCTAAAAGAGACCTGGTTTTCTTGGTCCGCAGCTCAGGAGCGCCTGTTCTGACTTTCGGTCCTGGCCTGTAGCCAAGAGCTGTTCCCAGCCTGATGCTCATGACAGGTGCTGTCATCTCCTTGCCAACCCAGCCCAGTCCTGCGCGGAGGGGCTTGTGGCCCTGTCCCTTCACTTTCCCATCCTGCTGCCTACTGTGTTGGAGATGAATGTGGCTAAAATGGTGGTCTTGCTGGGCTTAAAATGTAACTGGGGACTTCCCTGGCAACCCAACGGTTAAGACTCTGCGCTTTGCAATGCAGTGGGTGCAGGTTTGATCCCTGGTTGGGGAATTAAGATCCCACATGGTGCATGGTACAGGCAAAAAATAAATAATAATAAATTTGTAAAAATAATAAAGTGTAGCTGGAAGCCCAAAGACATCAGAATGGGGTATTTCAGCCAGTCAGTGAGGATAATGTAGCTCTGCCTCCAGCGTGGGGAGAGCAATGATTTTCCAGATGCTATATGTGAAATAAAAATATTTTAAAATAAAGCCAAAAAAGTGAAGTCTGAGTCGTGAACAATGGGAAAGCAGGGGCCATGTGGTTCTTGGAGTGTGGGGTTGATTACATGCATTGTGCAACTCTGCAGTGCCAGCTGCCAGCACCACTCCTTCCTGGGGCTGCCTCCTTCCACTCCAGTTTTAGGCAGGTCACTATCAGCCCGATTCCCCTGCTGACGACCCCTACTTGCCTGTCTGTCCTGACGGCAACAGAAGCTAAGGGAATGGTTTTCCAAGTGTGGTCTGGGCACACCCTTTATCAGAACTTGGCAACCTGTAAAAAAAAAAAACAAACCGGATTCCTATATGGGCCCCAGACCTAATCACACCTCCAGGGATAATGAGGAGGTACAGGCAACCTTTTAGAACAGCTGAGCTGGGGCCTAGAGGACACGCCTCCAGAGGCCTGGGTAACAAACTCATATAACCTGGTATGACACTTCTTCACCTATATAAATATTTCAAGTCTCATTTTGACATACTAACTCCTTGATCATGACAACCCGGTGCAAGACACAAAGCTGGCGCCGGGCCGCTTCCGGAAGATGGGTGAGTTGCCCACCGTAGGCGGAAAAACCGTAGGTGAACCGGCCACGCCCAGACGTGGAGCCAAGGCTAGTGTCAGCCAAGCGTGGGGGACTGAGAAGGAGCGCCTCTTTTTGATTTGGGGACTGACGCCCAGTCCACGTCCGCCTGAGGGAACCGAGACCCGGGACGCTCAGTCGACAACCCCAGCCTAGGACAGGTCCAGGGTCCAGAGCCCTCCCTCGGCCAGGCCTTCTCCCCCGAGGCGTCGAGCGCACCGCGGAGCTCGGCTCTGGCTCGCTAGCTCGGGCTCGGGCGCGGCTCCGCCAGCCCTGCGTGGAGCTCTCCTGACCCCTGTCGGCCGCCCGCCACAACTGCAAGGTGCTTGCGACTGGCGGCTCCCAGCCTCGTATTTCAAGATGCATAGGGCTCAACGACAGCCGGCTATTCTCTATCTTGTATGGCTTCATACAAGAAAGGCCACTTTTTATCAATTTAAAATTTAAAAAGAACATAAATTGAGAACAAAGGCCGGTTTGGGCGGGGGTGGGGGTTATTTGTTTTATGTGAATGGTTTTTGAACTATGATAATTTAAAGAAACAAAAACTGCAAACCCTCCCCTCCACCCGATTCCACGGTGAAACTCCTTTTGAATCTTCAAGAGCTTTCGGTTGGTAATTCACTTCATGCTTTTAAGCGATATGGCTACTTTACTGGTTTAATTGCAGATAGATCTTTAAAGTGCACACGTTTGATTTGTAAGAAGTTCACTACATTCCTCACGTCCACAGGCCAGCGTGTGGGGCCCTGGGATCAGATGATTCAAAGCCCCATCCACATTTCTGGCTGTCCCTGCCTCTGCCCACACTAGTTCCAGAGGGGAGCCCTGTGTGACGCACCTGGTCAATCTGGCAAGGAGCTGTTCCTGAAAATGGCCTCTCCTGCACCCACCACCCACTCTCAGCTAGCCTGTCAGAATAGTTCTTTGATCCACAACAAACTGACAACTTGCCTGTCTTCTTCCAATCCACACACCTCAACCCTTCCTCTGTATTGAGCTAGGGTAACTATCAAGCCCCCCTAAAGCCTCCAGTGGCTCCCAGCACTTATAAGATCTAAGGTTTGCAAGGCAAATGCAACCCTGATCTGCCTTGGCCATCCCTTCCAGCTGCTCCTCTCCCATCCCCACTGAGTACTTGTATTCTGGTTGGAAACAGTGCTCCTGAGGAAGCTTCTTACCTTGTACCTTTGCTCCAGCTTATCCCTCTGCAGAGGATGTCCTAGCCCTTCATCTTGGTCTTGTTTCCTCATCCCTGAAGCTTCAGTTCAGGGACTACCTCCTTCAGGAAGGCCTCCCTTCTCTAACCTTTCCCAGTCCTCTGTCCCCATCTCACCCATCCTGAGTGGGGCCTCTTCCTGCTTCTCCCGGGCATCTCTACATCAGGGGCTTTCCCCAAAGTCATATTTATCTCATCTGTGTCTGTCCCCATGCATTAGACTAAGAACTTAAGGGTCAGGGTTGTGATTGAACTGCCTTTTTATGTTCACTATCCAGCACAGTTTCTGGCACATAATAGGTGTTCAACAAACATTTATTGAAAGTGCAAATGAGAAGTCATGTGATACTTAGCTCACATTTTGCCTGTATTGATACCATAGTTATTTGTATATGTGATTACCTCTGTATATGGTACAGATCTTTGAGGTCAAAGACCATTTCTCACTTATCTGAACCCTCCCAACAGCACCCAGTACTCACAGTAAGTGCTCAGTGGCTATGTTCATGCTGAATGAGTGAAACAACAGGTGGGCCAGAGCCCTGGCCTAATCCCCAGAGTTGGCAGAGACAGCAGAGCCAGCCGGCCTCGCCTGGCCCTGCTTCCCCCAGGCCTTCCCACTCTGGAGTAGCAAAGCCCAGCTGCAGAGGGAAGGCCCTCACCTCCCATAGTCCTCTGACACCCTCAGAAACAGAAAGGAACGTGATGAGAGACCCTGGTCCCCTCTCTGCCAGCTGAAACAAGCGTAGAGATTGGATATGAAAAGAGGGCAGAGTCAGGACACACACCATCCATTTTTTTCCTTAAATAAAACATATAGTAAAGAATATATACAGAAAAGTATATAACATGTATGTATGCAGTGTGAAAAACGACAATAAACTCCTTTGTACCCAGTACCCAGGCCAATGAAGAGAACATTCCAAGTATTTTAGGAGCCTGTGTGCCTCACGATCCTGAATTTAGTGACAGTCCTCTCCTCACTTTTCTTTATGATTTCCTGCCTCTGTGTGTCTCCCTTAACAGTATTATTTTGATCATCTGTTTAAGCTTTGTGCAATGGGACTCATGCTAAATATATTCATCTGTCTTGCTCCTCTGGCTCATCATTGTGTAGCTTTTAAAGATTCATTCCTGTTAATGAGTGGTGCTTTAATTTGGTCACTTTTGCCCTGTATCATATTCCATTGTGTGAAAATACTACAATTTAATTATCCATTCTTGTGTTGATGGACATTTGGGTAGGTTCCAGTTTGGGGCTATTCTAAAATATTCTGTATGTGTCTCCCAGTTTATGTGTGCGAGTCTCCAGGTACATTCCCAGGAATGGGATTTCTATGTTGTAGGTATACGTGATCACCTTTATTAGGTAATTCCAAATTGTTTTCCAAAGCTGTTGTGTGCCTATATTTTTTACAGTGATGCCACCAGAAGTGACCCAAGGTAGAGGTGGCACACCAGCCCCATGGCCAATACCATGAGCTTCTTTTCAGCAAAAGAAATAGTCAGATAACAGAAGAGTGTGCATCACTGCTTTCCTGCCCAGGCCTATAAGCCATAGTCAACAAACCTTTATGGACAAGCTGAGAACCATGCCCTGGACCAGCACTGAATTAGCACAGACCAGCCTCAGAGAGGGACAGTTTTGTTTCCACTTACTCTGCCAGGCAGCCTGATGCAGCTTTACCCTGGAAGACATGGATGAGTACAGGCTAAACAGGTAAGTGGGAGTTGGCTTGGAGAGAGGAACGATATTCCGGGCCCAGGGATATCTCAGCACAGGAAATATCTTCCCTCTGCCGAGGACAGGGGCTCAATGAAGGAAGTACAGAGGGCTTCCCTCACCAGCAATAGACCAAGGGACGAAAGGAGAGAAAAGTAGGGCCTTGCAGGGAGCCCCAGAGATAGGCCCATCTCCATCCAAACACACTCGTGCCCTCTGCCCACTGGGCAACACGCATGCACACATACAGACACGCACATGGCTGCACTCACCAAGAGACAGGCTGTTAGACATGCCACAGGAATGGAGGCAAGGAGCGTGAGCTGGCAGCTGCCCAAGGGAGATAAGCCCTGCAATGGGGGCCACCTGCCTGGTCTGCCTTGAGAGTCCCTGGGGTGCATCTGCCTGGGTTTCAGGAGGCAGCCTCTGCAAAGCTGAGTATTTTCAGGGCAACCCAGGACCCACCCCAAATGCTGGTTCTATTTATGGGAACAGAGTAGCAAAGTTTCTGTCCATACCTGTGTACCTTGCCTGATACTGCCAGGTTGGGCAAAGTTGGGTATACGGTAGGTCCTTTTACTTGCTAAAGTAAAATGTTTTACTTAAATGTATTGTAAAATGAATTAAGATCTAAAATCAGGGGAGGAGGAATCTGAAATCAGAAGAGGCTACGGATGTGAGACCTTACATCCTTCCTAACTGGCCTGCAGCCTACCCAGCCCTTTCTTTCCAGACTCCTGCTGTTGGCCCAGAGTGGAAGGGTGGGGTTGGGACCATTGCAAGGTTGTTCATGAAGACTGCAGTGATGTGAATTTTGTATGACTGCACGGGCCAGGGAGAGTGGAGATCTGCTCTCCAATGCTGAGACTACTTCCAAGGTCCAGAGCTAGCAGTTAACAGTTTCAGGTAAAGAATCACCACCTAGATATGTAGATCCAGCAAGAGCTGGCCCCACTCACTACCTCTCCCTGCCCCCACCTCCTGGGTGCCTCTGGGCACAGTACACCTTGTGGTAGGTCCTGCAAGGTCCACCTGCCCGCACACCCTCCTTTCCTGGGAGGCTCCAGAGAGAAGAAAGATGAAGTCCTCACTGGAAAGCAACTGGGACCTCTCTTGTCTTCTCCTATGCAGGATGCCCAGGTGCTTGAAATCCTGCCACACATACCCCTAAGCCCCATTCACTGATTCCTAGGGTCCTTTCAGAGTTTCATGCTGCAATTTTTTTGGCCCTCCCCACCTGATCATCCAAACTTCCAAGCAGACTAGAGACTCATTTCCTGGACTCCTGATCCCTGAAGATGCCCTGGAGGTGCCTCAGAGTATCCCATATTTGGGACTTTCCTGCTAGTTCAGTGACTAAGACTGTGCTCGCAAGGCAGAGGGCCTGAGTTCAATCCCTGGTCGGGGAACTAGATCCCACATGCCACAACCAAGAGTTTGCACGCTACAACTCTAAAGATCCCATGTGCTGGCACTACAACTAGGCATAGCCAAATAAATAAATATTTTTAAAAAAGTATCCCATATTCTGCATTCCTTAAACTTCCACGTTCCCCTCTGCTCTGAGGATGGGAGCCCCAAGTGACTCAGCCATTTTTCTTCTCCACTAGATTCTCTGATCTGCCCCTTCCCACCACTCCCTGCCACCCCAGCCTGCCCCAATCACCAGGAAAAGTCAGTCAACTCATTTCCCTGCAGCCTCATGGAAACTCCACCACTCTGCACCTCAGAGTCTTGCAAGGGTTTCCTGGGGTCCACCATCCAGTCCCAGCATCTGTTGGTGGATGGACCAGCTTATCCAGTCTCATCCTGCCCCTCGGCCTGGCACCCCAGGCTCAGAACACTTGAGTGACCCACCTCTCCATTCCCCCCAATCTCCAGGTCAATGAAAAACAACCTTCATTTAGGGGTGCCAGGATTCAAAGGCAAGGAACAGTTATGGGGCCAAAGGAGTTTACAGTCTACTTGGGGAGATAGATATGAAAACACTGATAAGCACTTAATCACCCCAATTAGTTCTTTTTCAAAGTATATTTTATTTTTTTACTATTATTATTTTTGGCAGCACTCTCCGTTGTTGCTTGCGGGCTTTCTCCAGTTACGGCGAGCAGGTGCTATTCCCTAGCTGCATTGCTCGGGTTTCTCATTGCAGTGGCATCTCTCATTGCAAAGCATAGGCTCTAGGCACACTGGCTTCAGTAGTTACAGCACACTGGTTTAGTTGCTTCACAGCACGTAGGGTAGTCCCAGTCCAGGGGTCAAACCTGTGTCCCCCGGACTGGCAGGTGGACTCTTAACCACTCGACCACCAGGAAGTCCGCCCAATCAGTTCTACAGTTATCCATTCCTTAAGACCCAGCATAAGCACTGCTCATCCAAATATTACGTATCTGGTTTGCTGCTGAATCCCCAGCAGCCTGGTTTAACAGAGGTACCCACCATTAAATACTTGCATCATGAATGCCTTCCTTGGGGGGACTGCAGGAGGGGACCACCTCTCTTCCTGTCAACCTCCACCAAGCTCATTTAACTGAAGTAACATTTAACTAAAACATCCAGAGCAGACTTGCAGAGGGAGGGGCAGAAGAGGGCAGGGGAATCCCAAAGATTTGCCTTGAACTGAGTTCTCCAATCTTTTCAGTAGCAGCTAAAAGAGCAGGATTCTGGGGCCACAGATTCTAACTTCTCTGCGAAGCCATCTGGACTGCCAAAGCCGGCACCGTAATGTTTTTGTCTCCAGATTTCAAAGAGTCTTCGCTGTGGAACCCATAGGTATTATAATCCAAGCACTGAATTAATCATCAGAAAATTTTATAGGAAGAATATACACAAATCACAAAACCCACATACGTTGGAAACTTAGAGGCCAAGGTAACATCACAATTACTCCTGCATACAGGAAAC
Source organism: Cervus canadensis (assembly GCF_019320065.1). Taxonomy (NCBI): domain Eukaryota; kingdom Metazoa; phylum Chordata; class Mammalia; order Artiodactyla; family Cervidae; genus Cervus; species Cervus canadensis. The sequence continues at coordinate 37,022,479 of NC_057391.1, forward strand.
CGGGCTGGGAGGAGAGAGTGTAAGGCCAGCAGCAGGGCCCGGCACACAGTGTGGCTACAGGAGAGAGTTTTCTAAGCCGATATCAAAGTCCAGCACTGTGACCTGGCAAAGCAGGCAGACGGCAGAGCTGCTGCTGCAGCACAGGCAAAGGCTTGCTTTTTCTGCCAGTCATTCATTTATTCATTCATCATTCGGTAACTGCTCCTGAGAACTAGTGTGTGCAGGTACCCTGCCAAGCTGTGGGGAAACAGTAAGACCCAGTGCAGGCATGGTCTTCACCCCAGGCCTTACCCTCAGTTGGCCCAGCAAGGCTTGGCAGGGAGGGAGCATTGCCGGTTCAGGGGTGCAGTTGGAAGAGGTATGGGAGTAGGGATCAGAGTGCTTCCCAGCTGGAGCAGCCTCACTTTTCTGTTCCAGATTCAGATTTTATCCTGACAGCTAGCAGGAACCATAGAAGGGTTTAAGCAGGAGAAGGAGGCGATGTGATCTGTTTGGAAAGATCCCTCCAGCTGCTGCGTGGAGAACAGGCTGCGGGATTGGGTGGGGGGATGGGGTTGGTCTGAGCAGATGCCATGGCTGCTGTCGCTGGGGTGGGGAGGAGGTGCAAGGAGTGGAGGTAAATGACAATCAGGTTGTGGTGATGGATTAGATATGGATGGTGGCTGAGGAGGGAGAGGGAGGTGCCAATGATGACTCGCAGGTTCCTGAAACACTGAGAGAGTGCTGGGTTTGCCTGTAGTTGGAAGCTGGTTAAGGTGTATCTGATGTCCTTGAAAGACTACATTATTTCAGTGTCAAAATGAGTGCAGAGGGCAAGGAAAGGGTATTTTTGATAAGGCTTTGCAAAAGGAATATTCCTTTTATAAAGAAATATGATAATACACTCACAATATTTGCCTCCCAGTCTAATAGTGAGATGAATGTTGCTCACAGCAGCTTCATGTGTAAAATTCAAACTAGTTGCTAACAGACATTTGGAAAACACAAGAATAAAGAATTGTTTGGAAAAGCTCTTTGAGGAACAAGAGATGAAGGAACAATTAAAAGTGACAAGGCTGGGATTTGACTCCTGACTCTGCTACTTATTAACTGTGTGACTCTGGGCAAGCTATCAAACCTCTCTGCCTCAGTTTCTTCATCAGTAAAATGGGAATAATACCTTCCCGTTTCATAAGACTGACTAAAGATTGCAAGAGAGTATATAAAGAACTTAGCTCATGGAATATCTCCGAAAATGTTATCTGTCACTATAGAACACCCTCCAACAGACAGAAACAAATGAAAAGGAAAGTTGCTGACTTCCCCATATGCATTTCAGTAAAGAAGAGTTGCCCACATAACCAATCATGATTTTTGCAAATCCCCTCATAAGCTGTTTAAAAATTAGGATAATATTCCCAAGTCAGGGGAAGTGCTTGTCAAACCTCATGCCTGAGTCTGTCACCTGCCTCGCTATTTACTGTCTGGCTCAGTCTTGCTTGGGTCATGTACTCAGCTGGATTCTTCAGTTTCAGAGGGACTCTTCTTTGCTGGGTGGAGGGGAGGCAGTCCAAGTCAGACGCGATATAATTGCCATCACGCTCCAGGTCCACTGGTGCCAAGTATCAGTGGTGCTGTGGTTGGTCAGCACTGCCCTTGTGGCCCAGACTTTAGTTTGGGGACCTCTCCAGGAGGTGGCTCTGCTGGGAGGAGCTGATCCTGGGCTCCCGTGCGTTCACTGAGGTTAAAGAAGATGGCAATTAGCCACCAGTGATTCTGCCTCTGCTCTAGGTTTCAGAAGACTGGCGGGGAGGGGTCCATGGCTATGGCTAGGAGCCTATAGGAGAAGGAGACTTGGGGGATGTGATCAGCAATGCCATGGAAAATCTTTCCAAATGCAGAGGAAGATGGCTGTAATCATGGAGACTGCTCTGGTGTTGGGAGGGTGAAGTGGGAAAGCCATGGGGAAAGCAGCTTGCTCCTCCCCCAGATGCAGCAGAGAGGCACCCAGCCACCTGAGGCCAGAGTGGGACACGCTGCAGTTGGGCGGACAGAATACAGCCATGGGCACCATGTAGTAGGAGCTCCCCATGTGGGACCGGTGAGGGGGCTGAGGCTGGGGGTGGGCGGGGGGCCAACAGGGGTTGCAGGACTGCATTCCAATACCAATACAGAAACAGGGCAGATGGCTAGCATGGCAGGATGGGGAAATGATGAAGTCGATTCATAACTGCTAGTGCTTTGAGGGGATTCACTGAGGGTCAGGCACTGTTCTAAGCACTTCTCATGTTTTAAAAAGCTATAGAGTCAGGACTCCAACTCAAGGAGTCTGGCTAAAAAAGTCTGTATACTTTAATCACTACACTGTGTGAAATGTGGAAAGAGCAAAGGTTTCAGACCCACAAAGGGTGAGACCTCTGTTAACCCTTTATGCTACGTGCCATATTTAAAAAAGCAAAGGATTGGAACCACTCCAAGTCTGTGTGCTCTTGAGCTGTTCCTTAGACTCTTCAGGTCACAGTGTCCTTATTCATTTGTAAATTTGAGAATAATATTAATCAAAAAGGTTAAAGAAAGAAATGCATGCAGAGTACGCCTTCAGTAAGTCTCCTGGCTTTGGAGGACATGGTCCATTCCAGATCTGTGTTTTCTCATGGTCCCAGGAGTCTGCAGGTCTGAGTTCAAGGAATCACAGTGGGTACACCCCTGGATTTCCAGTTCACAGTCTTCCGGTTCCTCATAAGTGGGGTCCTCTTAACATACTCCCATTTGACATCTGAGTGGATGAGTGTCCTGATCTGATAGCAGTGACCCCGAGGAAGCTGAGGTCCCAAGTGACCCACACCCAGATCGTCACAGATATTTCATGTTTTTTGTAACCTTTCCATTAATTTACTCAGTTGCCATTTACTATCTAACTCATCAAACATTATTAGGCACCTAATATTTGCCAAGCATTACACCATGTTCTCATGATGTACTCTTGAAATAGACAGGGAAACAGTGGAAACAGTGGCAGACTTTATTTTTCTGGGCTCCAAAATCACTGCAGATGGTGATTGCAGCCATGAAATTAAAAGACGCTTACTCCTTGGAAAGAAAGTCATGACCAACCTAGATAGCATACTAAAAAGCAGAGATATCACTTTGCCAACAAAGGTCCGTCTAGTCAAGGCTATGGTTTTTCCAGCGGTCATGTATGGATGTGAGAGTTGGACTATAAAGAAAGCTGAGCGCAGAAGAATTGATGCTTTTGAACTGTGGTGTTGGAGAAGACTCTTGAGAGTCCCTTGGACTGCAAGGAGATCCAACCAGTCCATCCTAAAGGAGATAAGTCCTGGGTGTTCATTGGAAGGACTGATGCTGACGCTGAAACTCCAATACTTTGGCCACCTGATGCGAAGAGTTGACTCATTTGAAAAGACCCTGATGCTGGGAGGGATTGGGGGCAGGAGAAGGGGACAACAGAGGATGAGATGGCTGGATGGCATCACTGACTCGATGGACGTGAGTTTGAGTAGACTCCGGGAGTTGGTGATGGACAGGGAGGCCTGGCATGCTGCAATTCATGGGGTTGCAAAGAGTCAGACACGACTGAGTGGCTAAACTGAACTGACACCATGTTCTCCAAAGTAGTCACCAGAGGAGTCCACACACTCTGGACCACATTGAAATTATCTTTTCATCTGCAGCCTGGGTCCATGGGTCTTAGAGTGTGCTCAGTAAACAACAATAAAGGTATTATGAGAAACAGGCTTTTGGTTTGTAATGAGGCTTTCCCAGCAGGGCCCAGGGAGGCAGACACTCCAAAGGCCTGGACCATGACACCCACCTATGTCTCTGTAGTCACAATGCAAGGATCACAACCTGAAGACTTTCAAGGATCAGCCACACAGAAATGCCAGAAGAGGGCAAGGTGGAATCATGGCACACTGGAGCACACCTGCCCTGTAAAGATGGCATTTGCTAATTGGCACCAGCCTATTGTTGCAAGTGGAAATAGGGGCCAAAGGTAGCCAGATCTTCTGATTTTCCAAGAGGAACTGTAAATCTGGATTTTTATTTGAAATCTCCAAACATTTCAGCATTGATTCCTAATTTTAATCTTTTTTAAAAGACTTGTGAGAAAGAAAAGGCTTGTCAAAAGGAACTTTCCTGCCTGCTAAAATCTGCCCAAAGGTTGCCAAATTGGAGCCCCTGAGTGGATCTGTTCAAGGGGAGAGGAGAAGGGCTGTACTGGAGCTAGGTTCTGAGGGACCTATAATGCCATCCTTCTTTGAATCCATGGGTGTGCAAGCCACACAGGATACCATAAAGAGGAAGTCAAAGCCACAGTCCTGCCTTCCAGGGGCTTACAGTATCAACACTGAGACTCAGGCAAAGAGGCATATGGTCAGGAAGGCATAGCAGGAGGCAATGTGGGGCCCCTGGGAGTCCCGGATATTAAGGAGTAAGGTGTTCTTAAGCTTTGGGAGAACTTCACCTGAGCTTCAGAAGATACTCCCGGGAAGTCAGGCTTGAGACTCTGAGGATAAGGATTCCAGAGGCAGAGAGCCCGGGGAGATCTAGGAACAAACTTTTCTGGAGACTCCAAAGAAAAGCCCTGTAAAGTTTGATTCCAGATGTCATGGGGAAAGGCTGGCTAGAAAGTGCAGGGCGATAGTATGAAGCTTCGCTGATACCTCCCACCCTGTCCTACTCTATCTGGCAATACCAGCAATGGTCTTGGTCCAAAGGGGCACACAGCCCAGGATGGCTGTGCAGACTCACAGAAAGCAGTGCTGTGGTCTGCTGCCAGGGGACCCAACCCTGACCTGAAAGTCGGGCAAACTGGGGTATAAGTCTCACCTGTGCCACCCGAGACAGGCATTAACTGCTCTAAGCCTCCATTTTCTAATCTGTGAAATGGTGCCAGTGATCATGCCTGTCTCCTGGGATTGGGATGAGGATGAAACCAGCTCAATAGGGTTTCTATCATC